>NC_060226.1:8483093-8798512 GCF_907164935.1 Osmia bicornis bicornis
AAAAGGCTAAAAAGACACCCTTAAGACAAACGAGAAGTTCAAAGAGAAACGTTCCTAAGGTAAATTATTCTTACACCGATGTTGATCCAGAATGGAATCCGTCCGGTGAGTCAAAACGCAAACGTAAAAAGACTAGTCGATGATTGATACCGCCTCGTTATAACGATTCCCTATTGTAAGAAATGTTTGCTCGGAATTCTAATTAAAAAATAAAAAGCAAGTGTACATTAATCTGATAAGACTGGCATTGTAAAATTTGTAAATATTGTACAAACGGAGGTGAATCGTCACGGGAAGATTCGTGCGCGTAGTACAACTTCTGAAGATCAACGTCAGTGAAGATTTTTTGGAAGGACCTCGATGCGTCAACCTGGAAGATATTTAGAGATCATATAGATCGTACATGTGTTCACGTTAGATTTTATACAAAAGCTATAAAAGATCATTTAATGTTTATAAATTTATTGTGTATAAGACTGGGCAGTATTATACATTCTTTTTCTATTTTTTTTTTTTTCCTTTTTAATTTGCTCACTTATACTTAGTTTCTTAACAAATCTCATTAATTTAATGAATTTAAAATTATTTAAAAATGAATTTTAACTTTTAAAAGGACTAGATTTTGTATATTCTGAAATGAATTACTTTTGTATATACATAATTCTGTACATATACGATATAGTAATGCAAAGTAATAACATGCTGAAATTTCAATTTTATCAATATTCTACTGAAGGTAAGATGATTTATATATTTACAAGTAAAAATAAATTTAATATAATTTAATGTCTACAATCATGAAGCAGGGCTTTCAATATAAATGTTTTATAGAATTCTCAGATTAAAAATAATTTTACATAATTGTTTACAGCGTTGAAAGTATGAATGAATATAATGCATGAAAATACAACTAATTTTGATTTTATTTTCAATTTTAAATTAGTGTTTTCAAAATTTAATAACTGTTTTACATTTTACAGTTCTATGAATTATGTAAATTCAGAGAAATAAGACAACCAGGCTGATGATAAAATTAAATGTTGCCAAACAAGACTTGAATAGGTAAAATTGATGATGAATTGTAAAGTATATTTTTTTTAATAATATTAATATTAATTCTATAATTATTATGTTATAGTAAGTTCAGAAGTTAATAATATTTTACATTTCAGATTAAATTATTTCCTCGTATTCAAGGACTTCAAGAAAATACAAACTCCACAGTGTCAATAAACTTGCCAAATTACATAGAAGTAATTGTACCCCCATGCAGAATGAGATACATCACATTTCATTTTTCGATCTGTCCCCTTAATATCTATACAAACATAATTTGTTATAAGTACACAGATATGTATCACAATGCAGATAACATAACTAGTCATCACTAATTGTTTAGAAATGAAAACTTTTTCATTCTATTTATACAAGAAACTACAACAAAATAATAGCTACTTAAAAAAGAAATCAGATTAAAAAATTAAAAACATTATATAGAACTTATAAAAAGAAACATTTTAGTCTTTATATAGTTGTTAAAGTGGATAGGAATTTTTTTACATAAAAAGTCATTTGATATGATACTCGAATTAATAGCATTTTGCATTAATTTATGTTTTAAAGACTCTACATATATTTTTAATAATTATTCGGCTACTTTTTCCAAATGTGGGTAAAATATGCCTCACTGTACAAATTTTAAATGGAAAGAGTTAGTGTAACGTTTAAAGGATAAACGTCCAAGAAACTTATGCGTTAATCATCATTCAAGTCAATTTATTACTTGATTTTTCTTTCGAATGTCTTTGACGTAAATGCAACAATCATGTCCAGTCATTTAAAAATCAGAAATGACTTATATACCCTAGTGCCATATCCTTTATGTTTGATGTTCTTGTCTACAACTATTAGTTAATTATTATACCTTATTCTATTAATATATAGTATATTTACTTGAATGTTTTATCACAGAAAGTATAATGAAATTTTACGGTTTTGCTCATCATCGACAAATATACAATTCGTTCCTCGTCATACAACTAATCATAATCAAATTTTACTATTTCATGATGAAACGTCTTTGATATAAATAATAAAAAATAAAGTTCATTATATGTACAAAGTTTACAAATAGCTATAAATCTCGCATTCAACAAAAAGTTACATGGTATTCTTAAGTTCTTATATCGTTACCATTAATTTATTTATTCATTTGAAAAAGAAGTCTGATAGTTTTAAGTTGAACCTAAATAGATTTATGATTTTATGTACTGATTGAAATTATGTGATCAAATAATTGCCAACTGCTTCCACGTGATATGAGCTGATTATTTATAGAAAAAATTGTTTTATGCAGCGTGAAGCATTTGTTAAGGAAAGTCTGATATCAGAGATATTAATTTAGTACAATAACATCACATCAAATCCCTCATTCATTCATGTTCATGAAAAGAATTCATTATTGTGTCTGTGTAGAACAGTCTGTCATAATAATAAATAATATTAGTAGTAATAAACCCGTATTTGCCTATACTTGTAAATTACATACATAGGCTGAATTCTTTAAAAAGTATATTACAACATACTTACCTCACATTTACCTCCCAGACATTCATCTTTTACGTTTATTTTATAACCAAAACTGAACGTAATATCATTTATAACAGGGTACAATTGTCTGAATACTTTAAAAATTTTTTTATTTTTTATTTTGTAGTTGCGTTTTTACAAAAGATTTTAATTTGTAATATTATACCTGAATTCATAAAACGTGTTTTTGGTATATTTATATATTCATTAATGAATTTTTATTCTTTAAATATTCTATGAATATAAATTTTTTTTGGGGTTGCTAATGTATGTACTTTAGATACAGTAATTCATATTGTCATTTCTCATAGAAAAGATTAAATTAGAATGAAGAATGTATAAAAAATAAAACTATTTTAAATTCCAAAGCATATAATAAATATAGTTGTAGTTTCTTATATACCGAATATATTTTTAATTAGGCTTTTAAAAGTAGGAGATATAGAAATAATACAAATTATTTTAAATTCAATGAAATATGAAAATATATATCTGTAACTTTTTATGTACAGTTATTGTAAATACAAGCATCTTTAAATATACTGAAATGATCTATTAATAATTTACGTTTAAAACATTAGCAATATGTATAATGATAGAGTGTTTTCTTCTCCATTGTTAAAATGCCCTCTACAAAATATAAAACACTTCATATTATCTTAGTTATATTACCATCTATAATTTTTAGGATATATATTAATTTGTATTACGTTTCTGTAACTGAGTATAAATAATTTTATCATAGTCTGAAATTTGAATCAATATTATTTTATTAGGATAAAATAAAGATACAATAATATTTGCTTCGGGGAAAGTATTAAAAAATCTAAAACTAATATTATTTCACTTTACTTTCAGCAATCAGATATATTTTATTTGCTTTATATTATGTAACTTAAACTAATTTTTTTAAAAAGTATTTGGTATTTTGTACCTTCTTAAATCTATAACTTAAAATATCTTATTGTGTTTAATTTAAAACATATCATTAACAGTCTGGCAGCCTCTATTGTATAAAACTATTGTACAAATTAATGAATGACATATGTAAAATTTGTACAATGGAATAGTCTAATAATACAAAATACAATAAAATCAGAACAATGATAATAGATCACTAACAATTAAAACACTAAAAACATATATCTATAACTTAAGCATTGTAAAAGAGATCATTGAAAACATTTCTGTCATAAATTTTATATCTAAAGGCATACTTTTTATAGTATATCAGATGGTATTAAGTATATCTATATATATTTACAAAGTGATGAGCTTAGAAAAAGTTGAAAGATTTTAAAAGATCAAATATAACATCTAAGTAATTCTTAAATTTATTTTAGATTCTAATATAATATTTTAAAAAGTAAAATTCATAATTAAGTGTCACAATGCATATTTTTATTTGTACTGAAATAGAAATAAAAGAAAACGGACTATTATTAAAAATTCTTTGGAAGTAACATACTACAATGTAAATTTATAAAATCGATACTTTGTGACATTTTAAACTCAACTTTTTTGGTTTTTAAACATTCAAGTAATTTAATCATTATAATTATTAATATTTTTATTACATTACTAATAGTAATTCTTTTTATATTCCTGAAAAGTTTGGCTTACTGTAAAGAAAATGCATTTAAATAATGTATCTTTGTATCAATTGTTTAAAGGTTCATACAGTAGTAATTTATTTTTCTAAATTCGTAGCAGTTTGTAGAAGTATATTTCCAAATGTATTTAAAACACCTGTTGACTCTAATGAATGGGTAAGGCTAATTTTAGAAATATTGTACATGTTTTAATTGTTACTCACTTATCGTTTTTTTCCGTCTACTTGCACATATGATACCTGTGAACAAAATATTAACATAGTATATAATTCAGTTATTACATATTATATTACAAATATATTATGAACTTAGATTTATACAAAAGAACCATAAAATAAGCTTACCTGAATATTATTACATTCTTAAGTATAAAAAAGTAGTGTTAAAAAAGAAATGTTGATGTATCTGGCAACATTACTTTCTTACACTTTTTAAAAATAAATATTTTGCTTTGAATTATACATTTACATAAAGTCTATTGTATTTTTATTATTACGACGAATTGCACTTATACAATAATTGTAAGGCACTAAACATACTGGAATGATATCT
Source organism: Osmia bicornis bicornis (assembly GCF_907164935.1). Lineage (NCBI taxonomy): Eukaryota > Metazoa > Arthropoda > Insecta > Hymenoptera > Megachilidae > Osmia > Osmia bicornis. Next base: position 8,487,848 of record NC_060226.1, read on the forward strand.
TCCAGTGTAGATCTTCCATGTAGACAATTATATCAGTTGTTTATTAAAATATCCAATACTAAAGAATTTGATTTGTAATATTATAAAACTACATTATTGGTACTATAATTTTGATTTTATGAAAATATATATTATATGCACAGAAACTGATATGTTTCAAAAAGAAAAACAAAGATTAAAGAAAATGCTAATTTATGTTTAAAATGAAGCAAAGAATACAAAAATATAACTTTACCTTTCTTTACAGAAGTAAAATGTTTCTTTTGCATTTTCTGTTGATTTACAGAATAAACAACTGCATTTGCTTCCAAATTTGATGAAAGCTTTGAAGCTAATTTTCTTCTCTTTAAGGGCATTTCTTCATCTAAAGTTACAATCATCTGTTTTTCAATAAACTTTGAAGACTGTTTGTCTGCGTTTTGTAACGACCAGTTGGCATCAGATTGAACAAGCGTGTTATTTGAAATATCAGTTGTAACATTTACTTTACTAACATCTTCATCAAGTTTTGTATTGTTTTTCAAAAATTTTATGGAAGTTTTATTATCTGATATATGTGAATCTTCAAGTGAGCAGGATACATTTGAATCTTCCGAGATGTTATCTTCCGTGATGTGTTTGAAATTCTCTAATTTCGGGTCCTCTTTGAAAATTGCATCTATCACAGTATCGTTATGGAAATTCAATAACATTTGCTGTTTTCGTTGAGACATATTTCTCAATCTCTGAATACCTACACATTTGAACTGTTTGTATTCATTTTCAGAGGTACATGTAATTTGTGGTGATTTTTGACAATATGATACATGAAATGTTGATAAAGGTAATTCACACGTATTCTGCGTATCCTGATGATCTAGAATGTTAATACCAGTAAGCTGTGAACATCTTAAACTTAATTCATTATGCTTTGATTGAACAATAGACGAAGATGATTCTTCCTTTTTTCTTTTCATTTTAATCTTCTTTTTACATTTTAATTTTCTATTGGATGATCTAGACTGTGTACAAACTTCTATTCTATGTTTTGCAGTGTAATTTTTCTTCTCTGTACAATAATGTTGTATGTTTTTCTGCTTTATGGAGCTTTCATATTCTTGCTCTATACACTGTGGAATTGTATTTGTATTGCACGACATTAAATCGATGGAAGACAGTAAGTCACAGGAATCTAAAGGCTGTTTTACTGATGAAGGATTCGTTTCAAATTCTAAATACACATGCTTATCCGATGATTGAATATCATCTTGCTGTCTTGATGTGCAATTTATTGACGGATTTAATGGAATTTCATTGGAAGTTGAAATTTCAGATGAAACTTGATTTACTGTATCATTAAAACATTCGATTTGGTTAACAGTATCTTCCTTTTGAAAAATATAGGATTTTTCTGTTATACTATCGGTATCAAGCTTACCAATAGGACTAGAAAGACAACACTTAGGAAATGATTCTTTTACTTCAGAAGATATACCATCTGAATTCACTAAATTAACTGATTGATCAGGAGATAAATTTTTAATTAGCGAAGGAAATTCAAGTGATTTTTGTTTACTTGTATTTAAACCAAATCCAACCACATCCACACTACTATCAATTAAATAATTGTAATTGCTACTTAGTTCTCTTTCCTTTTGCAAAAAAATATTTTCTTTATTTCTTGCAAAACTTTGGTCCTGAGAATTTAATTCAGAGCTATCGTAATCTTTGGTTGAAAAAATTTCTGTTTCAAATGTTTTTTTAATTAATCGCGGATTAACTGCTTGTACATTTGAATACATAAAATCGTTTGAAGGAAAATCCATATTTGTTAAATCAAAATCGAATAAAGAATTTAGAATTCCAATTGTTCCAAGACTACCCTCAGGTAATGGTGTTTGAGTATTCTCTGCATCTGTTACAATATATTTTTCTTCCTTTTTATTTGTATGCGTATGTTCAGATTGTGAAAAAAATTCTGCAATACAATTTAACACATTGTTCGAATTATCATAATTAATTGGCGACATCAGTGGCGACTGCCAATTTTCCATAATCTCTTGCTCATCTTCAATGGTTATATCTCCATTTAGAATGTTATCTAAAATATCAGTATTCTCGAATTCATCCACGGAACGTGTTTTCGTTATATTAATCTTTTTTGAAAAATTCTCGCAATGTACATCTTGATTTGGTTCTTTAATATTTTTGGGATCATTCATATAAAATTCGTTGGTATGATTATTCGTTAATATAGTCGTTTTAAGTTCGTTCGTTTGTTCGGATTCGTCATTTAAAATTCTGAAACTTTCATTATCTTCTTTCTTAACAGACTGTTCAATTTCAGACTTTATATGATTGCAGAGAAAGCTTCGAGATGGCTTATCTTCATTGTCTTTGCCGTGAGTGTAATAATCTCTGGGCTGTGATGTCGAAACAATGATCTTTTTACACTTATTCGAATCATATTTCAGTTGATTCAATGTTATGTTGGTTTCTTTATCATTCCATCTGTGAAAATCTTGACAATTACACATATTCGGTAATTCCTTTTTATCATGTAATTCTAAAATTTTATTCAATTTCTCTAAATTTGTAAATGAATTTATATTTTGCACCCAACTGGATGACGATCCTGGAATTTGATTTTCAGAAATTGTAGTAGCAACGGTACACATATCCGTTTTATCTGAACAGTCTAATCGTTGTTTTTCTGCATGTACTGTCATAATATGTTCACCAATACGATTTAACACGTTCATGCATTTGTCAAGGTCGCTTAACATACATATTACATTTTTGTCACAAATTAATTTCTTGTCTGTGGTACTATTTTGTGTCGCATCTTCGCTTTTTATCATATTAAATATACTATTGTTATGGTAAGAAAAAGGTTTCATCTCAATTTTTTTACAGTAACTTGTGCATTCATGAGTGTCACAAGAAAGTTTTTGTTTCACAGCTTCTGTTACCTGTGAACCATGACTGTTCATAGATATAAAATCATGTAAATGACAATCACTTTGTACATAAACAGGTTGATTTCGACAATATGTATCAGCTTGAGTTGTATTACAATTTGTTGATAATTCTTGCTTTATAGACTGTGTACTTGTTAAATTATTTTGGCACTCATTTGACAAGGGTATTGTCTCTATGGAACTTTTCGGTTGAAAGAATGATTCTTCTTTACCCTGAGTATCTATTACGCTAGATTTATTGGCTGTACTTTTAGAAATAAAGGTATGTTGAGACATTTCATTTTCCTCTCTACTTTCCTTAAGTAGATTTAATATAGTTTTTGGTACTTTAATATTTTGTCCCACTGTATCTAAAAGTTTTAATAATGCTAACAGTTTATGGCGTTGTAAATTAATTTGTTTTAATGATGATGTATCACATTGTTTGTGTTGAAGTAAACATTTTAATTCGTTATTTCTTTTATTTAAAATATAACCATATATGCTTTGTAAATTAACATGAATATTATCTTTGATTGGTTCTTGTTCCAATGAAGTACAGCTTTCTGTACTTTCACTAATTTTATTGTCCAAAACTGGTGAATGCTCCAAAAGAATATTATCTGTAAAATATTCAGAGTTTTCTTTACTATGAGCATCTACAATCTCCGCTTGACTACTGCACTTTACTTCATTATTTTGTTTTTGTACTTTATATTTCTTTCTTGTCATTTGTAACCATTCCAATTTTTTATTATTTCTTCTTTTGTTCTTCTTCTTATTTACCGTCAATTCATCTTCCTTAGTTAAATCAATTAATATTATTTCTCCGGGTTTTAATTTCGACACTTTTTTATGTTTTCTGTACTTGTTTCTTGCATTAATTACAAACATTTGATCGATAGTTTCATTAAATTGTATGTCATTTTCGAAGAAACAATCATTTCTTAAATTCCTTACTTTCCTTCTTTCGCACTCATGGTTTGTAGTATGTTCTTGAACATCACAGAACAAAATCTGAAAATGTTAGAAATTAAGAAAATATTAAACAAACGCTATATTTACAGAAAACTATGAATATTTTATAATGTAAAAATTACCTGTCAAGTATTGTAATCGTTTAAATTAGAAATTTTTGCTAAATGAGAATCCCTAAAACGGACTGACATTGCATCCTCAAATGCTAAGAAGTTCTTGGATGCTGTTTTTAAGTCAAATACATTTGGTTGCAACAACCAGATAGTTTCATTTTCATGTTCTATAGGAGGTTTTGGTATAATCTTCAACAACTCATCACTCATTTTCGGTATACATGACCCCAATATTGTTAAAGCAATCTTATTCACTTCTTTTTTCTCTTTAACGTTTTCCTTCGTTCTTTTCCACATTTTTAAAACAAGCAAATATCTAACATAATCCATGTCTATCAGAGATCCCATATTTTTTTCTAAACTGGTAAAACTTTTCCTATTGTAAAAAATTTTTTATATAAAGTATCGTACAGTATCGAGCACAGTAGACTTCCTTAGGGAAAATGACATTAAAAAGGTAGCAATCAGAAGGGCATCAGAAAGGCCGAGAACTCAGAAACCCGCGAAAACGGAGAGGGGTATCGCCATTTTCCCTGGGGAAGCTTACCATGCTCAGTATTGTACAATGCAAATTTCATTTTCTTAAATTAGTAATAAAAAAATATTAAAGGTTTACATACATGAATATGGGATCACATATTTTTGAGTACTTTTTAGTAACAAATTTAAGTTTAAGTAATACTCTGAAGATATACTTTTCTGAATTATCTGAAACAGAATTGAATAGATAATTATTATAAATATGTTAATTCCCATAATGAGTGTAAACTTACTTAAATATATCCACAATACTGAAAGAAGTTTGGCTGCCAGTTTAGAAGAATCCATATTTTGTTTAAAAGTCTGGAATTCCATATCTATGTACGTTCCTAATAATGCTGACATTTCATTTAAATACCAATCACAATCATCCGCATCCTGTAAAATATTTAGTAAGATGTTCATAAATCAACATTTTAAGTATAATTAAAACTAATAATGTTAAAATACCTCTTTAATTTCATGCCAATAAAGATGGAAAAATGTTAATGTATTACTTATATGGTTTTTTAACTTTATCATATCTGATGTCTTTTCACAATACATATTTATACTCTTCAAAATATTTCTGAAACATTTAATAAAAATCAGTTGCTTTTTATTTATATATACTTTCAATGTTTCTTAAATGATCAAAGATAATGATTTTACTGTTTATAGAGAAGAAGTAAATATTTTAATAATGGGTAACTCTTATTCCCCACAGATGAACACATTATTTTATTAAATTTATTAAACCATGGAAATATATTTTCACATAATTTAGCATCAATAAATTGATTGTTTAAAACCTCTTCAGTTTTATGTTTCGTAGATATATTGGCATACTTTTTGTGCATCCATACAAAATCTATTTTATCTCTTTCATCCATTGTTATTTCATTTGTATAAAATTCTGCTATAAAAATATAAAAATTAAGATAACACTAAAATATCTTATACATGTCCAATTATATGAGAGGTATAAGACTTAAACATTAATTTATTTTAACTGCTAATTGCTAATAAGAATTGTTAACTGCTAATATTTTTGTTTCCTATACCTCTCATAGTATACTAGAATAATATGCTTCTTACTTGTGGAATTCTTATTTTTCAAATTATCATTCAAAGTAAAGGAATTGCATAGATTCATCTCTGGTGGAGGTGGAACCATGACTACCATTCAAAATAAATTTTATAGAACCTAGAAACAAGTGGTTGCATATATGTATAGTTATCAATAATACCCATATATAATTTTTATTATCTTTGAAATAAGAAGTAATTATTAACAAATTAAATGTTATGATTCTATAGTATATCCATAAGTTATATAAAAGGGAATATTACCTAATCTTTTCAGCGCAATTAAAGCCAAATTCCTTATACACCTTTCAGTACAACATTCGGTACAATTTTTATATTCTTATGATCGATGTAATCGCGTGTCAGTGGGAAGGTACGTCGTAGAAAATATCTAAAAAGACAACAATCAACAATGAAAGAGCGGAAGTTTTTCTTAATACAAACTTGTTTAAGAATGTGTCCAATGTGCGGCATTATAAACACCCCCACACCCCTAATTTATGCTTTTACAACGCTTACTACTACATACCCAAAAGAAAAGAAAATTAAATGGGCACAGTTGTTATTTTTTTTCTCTGTGAATTAACAGTTTCATTGCTTTAGTTTTTCAGTGTTTGCAACAGCACAGTCGCATGCGACGATAATTTTGCTGACCTGCGCCGTCGCTTGTCGTACTTAAAACTTGTTATAGTTCTTCGAAAATTGAGTGAAACGCGACGCCTGGCACCGATTGTTAATTTAACGTCGTCGTGATTCTAGCGTTCAAAGCATTCGTCACGGAAATTCGGAATACAGGAACGGTCACTCCTTTTAAAGAACCCGTATGCATGCTCAGAAATAATAAATTTTTTACGCTAATAATTTTTCAATTTAATTATACATGTTTAATCAAGTTTATATAAATTTTATTCTATCACTTAAAATTAATTGGAGTCTTTGAAACCGTGATTGCGTAACTGGTCATCATTCTAGAAATTAAGTTGTTACTTAGATTTGATATTTAAACAACTCCTAATCTTTACAAAATGAAAATCATTAAAGAACAGAGATACTATTCTAAAATAATGAAAATAAATGATCGTGTAATTGTATGAAAAATCTTACGATAGACATTTGATCGAACAGTCGTCTGACACAAGTTATGTCACGTGTAGTCGAACGTATGGTGTCAATTTAAAGCGTTTAGTATGTACGCTCCTGAGAAGAGAAGTTGCACACAGAAGCGCAGACGTTGCGCGAACTTTTCAGCTATACTAACCGCTAGCGGCCGATCACGTATGTGACATGGCGTCCGGGTAGAAAGAAAGTTGACTGTTAAATAAGCGTTAATGTTGTTTTTATGACATTGACCAACCGAAAAGGGAACATCCGAGGCCGCGAATTTCCCACAGACACCGGCATTGATGGTAATGCATGCGAGGAAACCACAAAGGATCAGCGATGGGTAGGGTACCGCCGTCAAATACCCAATCCTGACACAACCAACCTCTACTCACCTCACCTCTCATCACCAAGTCCGTCCATCCGACCCACTCGACATCACTACTACCGCCATTCACGGGACGTTTCTCCTCGATGGAAATTTCATTTTCCATCCCGGAACACCCGCTGTCTAACGATTCGATTTATCATTTACTTTGTATGATTTCAGGTACTTCGAAAAGCACCAGGCCCATCCCTATCAGGTAAATATCATCGAGCAATTGGTGTTGGGGATTTCGGAGGGGGGTAATTTATCTACAGTGCGGTTGCACGCATAATTTTACCGCGATTATTTTTCGCCTTTGTTTAGAAAATATAAAATTCATCTCTTTATTTAACGCTTTTTCTTGAAAAATTGCGCGATCATCTGTGTCATCGTTCTTTTCATATTTTCTAAATCATACTTTTTTTTCCTCTGGCTCGTTATGAACTAACGATTAGTACAAATTATTTATAAAGAATTCATTATTGGCTTTAAGTATTAGAAACATTACAAACATCTTTTTCAGTGTTGTGATGTTTCTCCTGTAATTTACCCGCCTATTTTGTTAATTTTATTGTGGTGTAATTTTTGTGCAATCATTATGTGTTTAGTGATATATAAATTATTATTATTATATACATTTATATGTTATTACATTAGATTCTTCATAATCTAATGTTTCAGTAATATGCAGATAACTTTACTTACTGTAACATATCATGATAATGTAAAAAAAATAGCTTTCTCTTTCTATAAAAATTTAATACATTTTATGCATTAACAACTAACAACATCGTTGAATGTATGTAAGTTGCTTTAATATTCATATCATTTGTCTGTTCTAACAAATACTTTAACGCTATAAGTACAGATACTTTGATTATGCACATTTGTCGAATGTATGTATATAACTAAAGTCTTCTGTGCATAAAAAGATGCTTCTTTTTCACTTCAAATAATTAGCTAAAAAAAATGAGTCCAACTAGTAAAAATATTGCATTGTTTTTAAAACATTTTAAAAACATTAATTGTAATATTGTCCTTGAATGTAATATAGTTACAAATGTGCATGAAATTTATATGATTTTTAATGTATTGTTTATAGCTTACATTGAATGTGGTAAAAATAATGTACAAATTATTGTATATTTATCAGGTTTTGTGAAAGATGACAATTTTTTTCAACTTGTAAATATAACCTCACTTGTAGAAAATCAATAATTCATTCTTCATTATGTAGATTACTAATACTGATTTAGAAATATTATACTGACATTTTAATTAGAATTTCCTTTGTGATAGGTTATTTATAAAAGTTATACCTCTACTAATATTAACTAATCTCATACTTGATTTGTATTAGATAGGTTCATTCAGTTTTATGTAATTTATGAAAGTTATATTAAATTATTCATTAAAACAAAGTACATTATTAACTATTTTCTTCATAAAATGTATTCTATGTAGATGAAATAAAAATTTGCACTCTTGTTTTTACCATTGCATGATTATTTTATGTATTACAGATGTTTGTTACATTTATATTGTGATCCTAATATGTTTTATTTATGTAAAATTAAAAAAATGATATCAAATGATATGAATATTTAATATTTGTTTTATTTATTTTTCACAAAATACAAAAAAAAAGTCTGCTTTACTTACATTGAATATTTTTGATTGCAGAACGCAAAGTACAGCAGTTCTAAGGGTGGTTATTCCTCATCAACGACATCATCAGATGGTCGTTACGAAGGACGTATGCGAGATTCCCCAAATGGCAACTCTTACAGTCCAGCAGCGGGCTTGGGTATGGGCATGGGAACAGATAGAGATAGTCCTCGCAGCTACACATCTAAACCCCTTTACAAGAAGGAGAGAGAAAATAGAGACTACAAGTTATCCTCCTCTAGGGACAAGTATTCGGGTAATTAAATTTTATATCTGTTTCTCTTAATTGTTCGATATGGTTTAGGTTTAATGTACTTTAAAGTAATATTCAAAGTAAATCACTAAGAAAGTAATTAAGAAACATAGTCATGAATTTATAAAATACTGTATTCAAAAATTCAATAATTGTAATTATTTTATGAAGAACAATAATACAGTCAATTTTGCTACAACCAGTAAAAATTAAAGATTATAATTAATAAGGAAGAATTAAGTGTTTTTTGCATTGTTAAATGTTAAAGTTTTATGTAATTGGAATAAAAATATTTCCTAAATCAATTGGGGAAAAAAACGGATTATTATTTGGAAATAGAAGAATATTAACAATTTTATTTAATAAAATACCATTTGTTACATATGATATTCTACACACGTTTTATGTATAGAAGCACACAATTTAGAATATAATTTAAAAACTTCATAGTTCACTATTGTGCACAAATATAGAATAAACTTGTGCATAAAACAATTATACAAATTATACAAGAATAATGAAACATAAATATATTTTATATTTATTTATTTGAGAAATGGACATGTTTTCATTTCATTTTATAAATAAAATTTTATGTTTTAAATTATATAAAAAAGAAACTGTTACAAAATCGACTGTATAACACTTTTTTCTTTGAGAAATAAAGATTTAATTCCTCTTTCTTCAGTATAAAAACAGGGTTGTGTCTTAACATTTTCAGCTGTAACATGCTTACTTGCATATGTGTAGATTGTGCACGATCCCCAAAAGACAAGAGAAGCCGTGAGAGCAGAGATTCAGAACACAGGACCAACCACGATAGGAGTAGTGGAGAGGTATGAAATTTGTTATAAACTAGGAATTAAGTAACACTTAATACCCCAATTAATTTTGGTTATATAAAATTTTCTGAATAAAGTATGTATTATGTGTAATGCTGAATATTTTATGAAGTTGTTTGAAACGTTTCAAGTAGAGGTGTATGTTGATATAAATGTTTCTTTATTGTTACAGATTTTACATCCTATAAAATTATCATCAAATTCATCAAGAGAGTCTTCATCTCAAAGGAAATTATCACACAATTCCTGTCAGGTCAGTATCAAGAATTACTTCAAATGTTATTAGTAAAATTACATAAATATCACATTGAATAAGTTTTTTAATAAAATAACAAATAAATTTTTATCTTTGATATAAAGTTTGATGTAAAAGTTAAATAAATAAATATTAAAATCAATAGTCAAGTCAAGTATGTTGTTGAAGAATTACAAATTCCTTAAAGTGATAAAATATTGCAAAATGAAGATTTGATAGGTACACAGGATCAACAACGTGGCCAAATAATTTCATCTTTTAGAACAAGTTTTGGAATTCGTATAAATATTTTCCATCGATTCAATCGTTTCCGGAAATTTTAGAACAGTCTGTTTAGGATAAACGTGGTGATGAGCGAGGAGGTGCAATGGAACGTTCGGCCAGGTTCGGTGATTGGTCAGAGCACATGAGTTCTTCGGGGAAGAAGTATTATTACAACTGTAAAACAGAAGTTTCTCAGTGGGAAAAGCCACGGGAATGGATTAGTCGAACAGATAATCGACAACGTCAATCTAATGATTATTCTTCTAGGTCAAGTAGGTTTAACGATATTATATCACTAAATAAATGTTTTTAATTAAAAACAAATGGTTGTACTTTGCATGTTATCAATTCCTTTCGCTACAGTATCAAATGTGTAATAGTCGTAAATCATTAAAGCTTGGTAAATATTTTATTTGTTACTAATCTCTTGCAATTAACTGACTATGGCATGTGCATTATCTGCAGCGAAAGGGTTATTTTATTAATTAAGGAAGTTCAGTTAATTTATTGTGTATTTGTGTTTATCATTTTATACTTGAAGCATAGAAAATGATATTTTTCTAATTGAAGAATGAGTCACCCCATACAGATAAATATTAAACAACTGAATTTCTGAATTTCTCATAACTTCAACTAATTAATATAACCAAAGTCAGAAAAATGATTCGGTTTAGAAGATTTTGGTTTTTCATTTCTTTTGTCTCACAGGTCATGATAAACATTCCAACTCGCGGTCAAATAGCAGTAGCAGTGTGCGAGATGGTAAATCATCGCGTCAATCCGATAAACGAGAATATTGGAGTTCATGCAGTGGAAGTGGTGGTGGTAGTACTAGGGAAGATGTATCAGTTAGGGAAAGGGAAAGAGAGAAAGAACGTGAAAGAGAACGTGAACGTGAAAGAGATCGCGAATCGTGTAGAGAGGATGCAGGAGGTGAGCGTCAAGCTCAGGATATGGATATATCACCAGGTGATTCTACACCAACTTCTGAACCTCTATCTTGCACTCACGACCCACTGCCCCAAGGTCCTGTTTTGTTGGCCACTGGTATGTTTTATTTATTGGATACAATACAATGATAAAAGGAAAAGAAAAGTACTGATAGATGAATAATTGATTATAGCTTTACCTCGGTTAACATCACATCCACCGTCAACACCACAAACACCTGGTAAACTTAATTCACCGACGCAACAACAAGGAAATAGTAATGCTCCAGGGCCACCAGTTTCACTAGCAAATCTTCCAAGACTTTTATCACAAATCACAGGCAATAAAGAACAACCTGACATTACACCGCAAAAAGCACTACAAACACTTCAAACAGCCGCTATTTTATTGTCTAGACAAGTAAGTGTGTTCTATAATTTAAGGATAACATTTTTTTAGGTAATTAATCTAAATTTTTTTACAGAGATTTCAGCAACATTTTTTTTTCATATTATAATATTAAAATTTATAGTAAGCATTTATTCTTTATTTTTTCATTTTTTAAATTCAAATTGGAGTTGAATTAATAAACAGTTTATTAGTTTTGTGAAACAGTAGATGATAATAATAAAAATTATTTGATTATATTTTTCTTCTAGCAGTCGGCTAGTGGTGACCGAAATAATAGTGGAAATGACGTAATGGTCCCGCTAAAAGTTGATACAAGTGGCAACATTACAAGCGAGGGACCACCAACTCCGACGCATTCGGAAACCCAGGATTGCATTGATGCACGAAAATGTATATTGACGATGAACGATAAACTTGTACTATTGATTGAATTGATAAAACTTAGCATTTAATAACTATATGTTTATTTTTCTTTCACAGTAACAAGTCCTGGGGGTACGAATTCTGGAGTGCAAGGTTTAAGCTCATTGCAAAATCTTAGCACATTAGGTTCTCTTGGAAATTTAAGTAATACAGGTTTACAAGCATTATCTAGAGTACAGCCTCCTTTAACACCTTCTTTAACACCTTCACTTGCTAATCATTATCGGGAAGATCTAACGCAACACGTGCGTGCCTTTCCTGCTGATATCCTTGAAAAACAGGTATATACATGTAATACATACACTCACATAGTTATTTCATCATAGTTATGTCATATATGTATATAAGATAATATGATATATCTATGAATGGTATGATAAAAAATATTTCGGTAATTGTCACTTATAGGCACAGAAACTTAGTGAGGAAGCACACACAATGGGAAGTTTACAGTGTACAAGAGTGTCGGCAGAATTAAAGACGGCACGATCCATAGTGAGGCTGACAGAGATTCAGGCAACTTTACAGGAACAAAGGTATATGTACACTCATATTTTATATTCAAATCATACCTATAAGATAACGATGAAATTACTTTTAAATTGAATTGGTAAACTTAATATTCTAGGATATTATTTCTCCGTCAACAAATTCAAACATTGGAGGAGCTAAAATCCCAAAATTCCTTCATGTCTGATGATTCTTAGTGTAAGAAACTTTATAAAGTAATTATAATTACAATCTATAATTCATGCAAAAAATAAAACATAATTATTAATATTCTCATTAATATTGAATAATTAAGATTGTACCTAAATTATAATATCATGATAGAAACGGTAAAAAATAGTAATGAATATATGGGCTGCCCAGAGAGGATCGGTTGTTTCGTTTATCAACTAACGAGTCTTATAATTAATTGAAAAGCCCCCCTCTCTGGGAAGCACAAAAGGCCTATCCACATGCAAACACAACACTAAGTAAATAGAAAATCAATCTATTCTATCAGTTCATTGCAAACTATTAAATTGTCCACATCGTCTTGTATTACCTATGTTATACGTGTCAATGTTTCATATCCCAAGATTAAGCGGCATTTTAACTAGTTGAAACATTTTTGTTGTAAATCTCGGAATAAAATTCGTGCCAGAAGTTTTAATTCAGTTCTTTATCGCCACTGTCTTACCTAATTCCCAGACTATTTAAAAGAAAAATGATTCTCTTCTGTTGTAAAATTATAATAATTTTCTTCACATGTTTAATAAACTTTTCTTTAAGTATAATATATAAAGAAGAAAAGTAAAAATGTTTAGAAAATTATAATTTGTATAAAAGGTATTTGTAAATAGTTTTAGAGATTTACAATAACTTAATCTGTATTATTTTTAGTACTTTTGGAAAGTACTTTGATAGTATATTGCTAAAAGAAATTGTATAGTATGTGCCAAAATCGGTTAAATAAGTGAAACACTTAATATATCTTAATCGTAAATAATTTTTATTTTCTGCATAGCTCCTCATACAGTTGTACAACATAAGAAAAAATGAATTACGTTATATCATTGTATTAGCTCTTGTAAGCAAAAACTGAATATGTAGTAGACGATGTGATCCTTAGAACTTTGAATTAATATATATATATTTATATACATAGAATTAGAATTTTTAAACAATAATCACTAAGCTATTTTATGTGGAATAAAATTTCAATTTTCCATCACTTATATTTTGCCCACTCTATTTTCGTTCAAAACATTATGAAAAAAATTAGTTACTTTACTGTGCTTAAAATAAAATATTTTCACTGAAAAACACATAGAACGAGTATATATATATATATATATTGTTCAGGATGATAAAACCACGAATACTACAGTAAGTTATAATATGGATTTCTTACTTTGTATATTTCTTTAAGGAACTGTTAAGGAGTGAGCTTAATACTTACAGAAATAAAAAGCAACATGAAATCTAATCACGAAACAGATACATTTCATCAAAGAATTCGAGACTGCGACTGAATTCTAAACGTTTCTTTTCAAATTACTTTTTTTTTTTAATGCGAATCAAGAAGCTTTTTACAAAGTACCTGTGCACATATTTCTTCTCATACCTTTTTTTAAAATCATTTACTAAAAAAGAATTAAGCTGTAAGTGTGATTAGTTGGTATGATATATAATTAAACTTCTTGATTCGCATTAATATCTAAATGCCCTTCTAAAATCGTTATTTTTACTAGCTACAAAATAAAAATTGTAAATCCAAATTAAACATTGTTTTTTTTTTCGATTGATATTTTTCATGTATCTTAATATTGTATAATATAATTATTATGAGTACAGCGGAGGATAGCATTTAAGAATAATATTGGTAATAATGTTAACGTGAATGTATCCTGTTCACGGTGTTTCTCAACGCGAGTTCTCAATAGCCTTCGTCATAATCACAAATGTTATGCATTAAAGCAACATGTCACATTTAATACAATAAATTATACGATATGAGGCTATCGAGGTTTTATTAATTATAATTACATATTTATACACTTGTTTTGCAAATAGATGTTATTTCTGTTATATGTAATATACACGGGTATTTTTATTATAATCTCTTTTTTATTACTATGTATGTATGTATGTATGTTTCAATAAACTATGTGTTACTATGCTTAGTGTAAAATAAAACACTCATAATTAAAAATTTTTTCCTGAGTTCATTTGAAAAAAAAAAGAGTGAATTGTTTGCATTTTTCATACTTCATTTGTGCGATTAATGATTACCGAATTAGAAGTGATTTTATCGATTGAGAAACACCGATAATTTTTTACAATATTATCTAACATTATACCATGTCATGAGAATGTTATAACATCCCCATAGCACCTGAAGCATACAGTGAACATTCTCCCATGTACATTGTATTTAATTACAGTCAGTCATTGGACTTATTTTATAACAAACTCTCTCTCTTTTTTGAACGTTAGATCATTGATTAATATATCCTCAATATAATCATTACAGATATTCGTGTAAATTCAGTACAATGCATAATTTTCATGGACTAAGATTATAATAAGGCCTCTGAACATCTGACTCATTTTATTTTACATTTCATAACTTGTAGAAGTATTGTACATTAAAATTAAAAAATTTTCTAGATTATATTATTAGTATGAAGTTAGGGTATTCAGAATTTTCCTTTGTTTCTTCTAGTCAAATAAAAAAAATATAGCAATTAAAGAACCATTAATAATTGTCATTTTTATCAATAAACTATTTTTCCTGTGTTGATTGCTATTTTCTCATTTTTGGAATAATTTAATTGAAATACATGTATGGTCAAGTTGTAATAAAAATGAATATTTAAATGGGTATTTAACGCTTGTTACAACAAATGTCACTTATAAAAGAGTAAATATTTTACAAGTTATGAAATGTTACAGGTCTATTGTTGAACGATTTCAATGTAGTGCTCTTCAAGTGTTTATGCAAACATATTGCAATGGAGAGTACAAACTGCTACAAAACAATTCCAATATGATTTGTTTTACAATCGTTAATACATCTATATCATACGCTCGTTATGTGATTTTAAGGCCATATACGAGATTTAATACAAAGGTACTGCCCCTTTAGGTCAGCATTTGATATATTTATTAATTTGGAAATTTGTCTAGGGGATAGACAAATGGACGACACAGCCTCGACAGAGAATGTTCACAGTGCAAGACAGCAGCATAGACATATCTCAGCGCAGCCTCACTTTATCATTGGTTAGTGCTTCTGCTGGTAATTATTATACAAATCTATCATTTCTTAAATTACACAATACAACTATATACGGAAGAACCCTTCGTAGACAAGAGCTCTCTTTTTGTTTCCTTTACACAACAAATATATTAAAAGGTACTGTAAGTCTGAACTCATTAATTTCTGTCATCGAACTGCTTCTTATGATTTTTATTGATAGATATAATTTTAATGATATAAAAACAAAAATCAATTTAACTATGTTGATACATTTGTTTACATACCTAGCAATATTATTGTAGCATAGCAGATAAGTAACAGCTACGAAGGGTATTTGTAAAATATGTAATTTGTAAATTATCCACAATGAAATCAAGGTATTATCTTTCGTTATCCTTGTTTTCTTAATATGTACGCAGCAAAACTAAAAATGTCTTAAAAACTACAAATGTAAATATTATACAACATACAAAGTAACAATATGTAACAGTTGTTTTGTACCTATGTATCTATTATGGCAGAAGGTGGGTCTTGTGCCGAGTTATTCTTGGCTACTGTCAATTTTAAGCCAACATTATAGATATAACTATCCTAGTCTTAAATAGGACGTGCACGATTTCATATTAATTCATTAATCATTAACACGTCAACTAACTACTTTCTGCAATTAGGGACTTCTAAAAAGAATATTCTGTTTTACAGGTCCTTAGTGTCTCGAAAACAGTTTTACTATACCTACAAATATTGAAACTAATATCACTCTAGGTAAAATTGCACACATTGTAAAAAATTTATAATTCCGTCAATAATAAAATATAAAAATATTTTAAAAAAATAATAACTGTAATTCTTGAAAAGAAAAGAATTTGATATACAAATTATTTGTTTGAAAAGTTCATACTTGGAGTTTTTTCTTTTTTTTATAATACAGAGTGATACGTTTTTATAATTTATATTGCAGAAGTAATAACAATGTACACAGCTGATAACAGATATTGCATATAAAAGTACGTTTGATTTAGTAACAAATGAAAAGAAAAAGGTAACTCTTTAGAAGTCCCGTAATAATTTATATTCACTCAAGGTATTCCTTGATTCGTTTTTCATTCATACTAAAGTAAAACACGCAACATTACTATAATTTAATTCTATTAAAATGGCATTCAGTATTATAGGATTAGTTTCATTCAATATATAAAAAAAATATACAATTTCGACTACTCGATGCAATTGTTCAGTAATCGTGAGTTTGTACTATCCGAATGCCATTTTTTTTTTTTTTTATGATACATTTTCTTTGGACTAGTACTACAAAGATTGTAGAACGGTCCATAAAATGCTAATTAAAATATAATTAATGTCTATACGCAGTGGGATTTCACTGATATTCAGTCAATTCACAATACTCGTGGCGAAGTTTATAGAAAAAATGAATAAAACAATTTTATCAACTATATCGTCATTCACTTCACATTAAGCTCCATCAAATTTCTGTACCTCGCTCTGTAAAATCGTGTATTCTAAACTTATTAAAAATAACTAGCCAGGTAACAATAACAAAGTTTATATACGGTCCACAATGTAATATTATTTCAATTTCCTGTGGCATTTTGTTTTTTACAAAAAAAATAATAACTTGTAATCCTTGTATCTTGATAGTACATCTTTTCTTCAATTACAAAGACATCGTCACGAGTTATGAATGACTTATACTTACCTGAGGGATATATTCCCACTTGTCATCCTCAATAATTTGCACTTTTATAGTGCTTCATTAAGTGCTTCTTTTTCATCGAGGTACTCTCATTTCATGAAATGAACTTGTCATATCAGTAAACGTATATAATGTCTTGTTTGGGCATAAGGTATTAGTAATGCAAATGGCATTATGATCTGTCTTATTTGCAAAAGTGGCTTCATGCCAATATTAATGTGTCATTCGTTATTATTATATAATTTAAATAATTTATAATTTACAGATCCAGTAGAACACAAGTGGTTGTACGCAAGCATACCCCATTGGCAAATTAGTATATTACATAAAATGCTTGGTATACCACCACGTTAATGTGATCGATCGGTATATGATATCTTCACTGTTTATCATACTGTAACTTTTAGCATAAAAGACATATTCACATACACGGCTTCATAAAACAAAACTAAAAATACATCCGGGAAATGTGCAACTAGGATGATACGTTACTTTTTCCTCTACCGCATTCTTCTAAAAGCCTTCTTGATTTTCCGTTGCGTCACAGTAGGTGTACCACTGAAACAAAATATAGCAGTTTATAAGAAATATTTACAATCAATACGACAGCCTATTTTTTTTACTCTATTTTTAATCTCGTAGCTACAACATATTCTAAATAAAAAAATCTGTTTATTAGTTATTGAAATGCATTACCAACATTATGATTTTTCTGTAGTTTAATAATAATGATAACAATTTCTATTGTAAAATATTAAATAGATACCTGAATGTTGCAGGCGCATTTCCGCCAGTAAAGTTATATGATGGTGGGGTATTGGGATCAAACGTTGGTGTGTTATTAGGAGGATTAAAATTAAATCCTGTAGATGGTGCAGAAGCAGGTGCCTGTAAAAAAAGTTACACATTTAATATAAAATTTTCTAATATATAATCAAAGAAAAAATTTGCACAAGTGTTATAATTACCATTCCACCGAAGTTGAAACCTCCTGAAGAAGCAGGGGCTGCTGTAGATCCAAAATTGAATCCAGTGTTTGCAGCGGTAGATGCAAATGATGACGATGGTTGATTTTGAGCAGCAGCCTGTGGTGTGCCAAAAATTGGAGTTGCAGTGGTAGGTTGGCCAAATGCTGGCGTTTCCGGTTTAGGTGCATTGAATGTAAATCCCGAACTACTTGTTGATGCAGCATTATTGAATGTATTTCCAAATAAATTACCGCCACTTTGTGGGACAGTTGCAGTACTACCAAATGTAAATAACGGTTTCTGAGTCGATTCAGCAGGATTAGTATTCGTAGAGAAATTGAATCCAGTTCCTTGTTGGGCTACTGGTTGATTAGCAGTACCACCAAATGTAAATAAATTTGAAGTTGACGAATTACTTTGACCCGGCTTCGAGGAAGATCCAAATATATTGGGTGTAGATTCGGTAGTAAACGTTGAAGGTGTTTGGTTACTGAAAACAGGAGTAACAGATGATCCAAAAAGATTTGGTGTTCCTGATTGCACACCAAAAGGTGTTCCAGTTGACGCTTGAGGTGTTGGATTAAACGGAGAAGCCGTTTTATCTGTACTTCCAAACACAGGCATTTTTGTATCGGTTGATCCAAAAATTGAAGGTTTATTTTCAGTACTACCAAACGTTGGTACTTTATTTTCTGGTACAGCAAAGGTAGATAGTTTATTTGTACCCATACCAAATGCAGATTGCTTATTCTCTTCTGTACCAAACGTTGATACGTTCTTTGTACCGTTAGTACTAAACAATGATGGAGCACTGGAAATACTTGAGAACAATGAATTTCCAGAAGTAACAGGTGTCAATGCATTAAAAGTTTTTGCTACTGACGAACTCTCTGTTGTTTTATTTTCTCCAAATGCAAATGTACTAGGTAAAGTCGAAGCTGGTGTTGATATTTGACCAAAGGTTGGTGCTGATGTTGTTTGCACAGTTGGTTTTGTTTCAAGAAACGTAAAAGATGATTGAGTAGAAGATGGAAGACTTGATACTACATTTGTAGAGGAACTGCTATTAACTGTAACTGTGCTACTTGGTACTCCAAATGAAAAAGAATTGGTTGGTTTAACTTCTTTTGCACTAGTTTGACTTAACGAAGGTAATGCGGTGGTGCTAATAACAACAGGGGATTGTGTAGTTTCTATGTTTGATTTCGAAACCTCTGTTACGACGGTATTTTCACCTAAAGCACTCTGTTTCTCATCTTTTGAATCTGATTCTTTTTTAATTTTAGGTTTGGCTACACCAAATGTAAACGTCGATGGAAGTGTTGTAGAAGTTGGAACATTCAATGATTGTTTATCACTCGCTGTTGATCCACTTTCACTTTTTCCAACATCAAACGAAAACGATGGTGCTGGCCTTTTTTCAGCTTCTTCTGAATTCTGTTTTGCATCAGTCTTGTCATTATTACTTGTATTAATTTGAAATCCAAATCCGCTTCCCGAAGTCGACGAGGCACTGTTTTCAATTTTCAATGTTTCATTAGTAATTTTCTTCTCTTCCTTTTGAATGCCAAATGTAAATTGACCAACTTGATTATTCTGTTGGTTACCACCAAATTTAAAACCATTAGTAGGCGCAACATGGTCAGTCTTTTCTTGATCAGCTTTATCTATACCAAATTTAAAACCACCAGCATTTGAAGGCATACTAAAATTAAACAGTAAACTGCAAGTAGTATTCGGTTGTGAATTATCAAATTTCTTTATACCCGGTTTCGATCCACCACAAGCTACGCATTCTGTAACTTTTGCCTCGTTCTGTAACATACAAGTATCACAGTTCCATGCACCTTCAGGCTTTTTAAATTTATCTCCAAATCCGTTTACAAGTAATAGTGGAACAGTTTTGGCTGGAATTCCAGTGCAAGGCTTACTTGTATTGCAACACGGACAAGAATCAACAGACGTAGCATTTCTAACCATGCAACAAGGACATTCCCAGGTATCTTTGTTTGGCTTAAAGCTGCTCGTAGTATCATTTTTGGTCAGACTTGAATTACCAAACAATTCCGTACCAGCATTTTTGTTTGCAACTGTACCCGTATTATTAGTAATATTTGCATCTTTTTGTATATTGCAAGAGGAACATTTAATTAAATTTTCAGAATTTTTAAATTTACATTTCGAACATTCCCAAGATTTTTCCAAGGACTTTACATCATTATGGTCAGATTTTACTAATTTTGTTGCATTAGCTTCCTGTTTTGTTCCTGGTTTACTTGTACCACATGCAACGCATTTAGTATCAATTTCTTTGTTTCGTACAAAACACGATGTGCATTCCCACTGATTACTTGAAAGTTTAAACTCAGCTCCAAAATGATCGTTCGTTGTAGTTTTTGTCTCACTGATATTTGATGTTGTTGATTCAACGGTTTTCTTTTTAACATTCAATTTATTAGCCTTACAAGCAAAACAGTGTACTTCTGTACTGTTATTTTTAAATAAACACTCGGAACATTCCCACAAAGTTGAAGTTTCTTGTTGTGCATCAGAGTTTGAATTTGTAATTTTTGTATCATCTTTACTTGCAACATTTGTTTCATTAGCGATTGAATTTTTCTTTGAATCTAACGATGTCTTTGTTTCATTTGATTTCTCAAATTCAGATTTATTAGGCTTAGAACCGAAGATACCCATAACGCTCCCAGATTTTAGTTCATTCGAAACAATAGGAACAGTGCCGCCGCTATTTTTCACTTTCTCTTTTGGTCTAGGAGCTGTAGACGAACCTGACCATATAAAATTCTGTGTTACACTAGATGCCAACTCACCAAGAACTGTACTAGATTTAACATCACCTTTTATCATAGTCGAATCGTTGGATTTATCAACTGATTGTTTATCAGCACTGATAGGGCTGCTAAATGTAAAGTTATTGATAGATTTCAAATTTTTTGTTACGTTTGTTACTTTTATAGGACTTGCAAATGTGAAAGTTTCTTCTTTACTTGTATTCGTTTTATGAATTATCTTTGTATTAGTAGGCGGTATAAAGTTGAAACTTGGTAAAGAAGATATTGGCAAAGGTATGTTTGGTAAATTGACTGGCTGAACTGTTTCTTCCTGATCAAGATTTGATGCTTTACCCTTCAGTTTACCATGATGCTTCGATTCATTATCAGCTGTAGTTCTGAGATGATATTCTTGAAGGGGCGGCGGTTCGCTTCGAGCGGAAATAATTTTTCTAGCTGCAGCTGTAGTATCTTGTAATTTTTTACGCTGCCTTAATTTTAATATATCTGGCACAGTTGGTACAGTTAATTCACGAGTTAGATGACGCAATCCAACTCTAGTTGATGATGATGTACTAATCTCTTCTCTTGTCCTCTTTTTATTTATTAACGAGGTATTATTGATTTTCAATGGAATCTTTTTAGCGTCAGTTATCGGCGACGAAAAGTGTTCTAGTGTTTCCAATATCTTTTTAGCAGTTTGACTCATACCAGACGAATCAACCCCTGTTGCGTTAGATGGTTTCACTTCAACGCTTGTTCTTTTAGGAACTTTAAGTTGAATTTCACTTGAATTATTAAACAAAGAGCGGCCTCGTTTATAAAGACCGGCTGCATTTGCCCCACCGAAAGTGGTATTTCCACTGTAAAAAGGAGACGACAAGGGAGACGAATGGTCCGACGAATTTGTCACGATTGATGCATTAAAACTTGGTCTACGACTACTTAAAGAATCTCGAGAACTGTTATCTAAAAATAAAGACCTCGGAGACTGCATACGGTTAGTGAAACTTAATTTCTCATCGTGAAATCTTTTTCTAGTGTTAAACGGGGAGTTGTAAGAGACATTTGATGGAGCCTCTTGTCTATTTGTTTGTGGAATAAGAGAGCTACAACCGCTGGTACTCTCACTGGATTCAGAATTGTCATCCATACCGCTTGTAATCCCATTATTTGTAGTAGTAACTAGCGAATTCAACTGAGACCTCTGCGGAGCTATACTTCTAATATCCGTATGTGTTGCAGGTGTAGAAGATACCAGATGACTCATCCCGCTTGGTCCAGCCATTGCAGGTTTACAGAAGTCTTCGGACTGTAACGAATAATTAATCGAATAAAATGTTTTCGAATAAATTGTTTTTATAAATTATTTTTACCATTTCATCGTTTATCGAACATTTAGATGGGCTGGCTTTATTAACCGTAGATTTAGTCCTTGGTTGAATGGAAAAGGTACCAGGTGGGTGAGTAACATCCATGCGAATACACGGTCGCTTCAAAGGCGGAGGCTTCTGGATATCTTCTTCTGACTCAACCTCTTCAGGGTTCTCAGAATTATTTAATACATCTCCATCGCTTTGAGACGAGTTAAACCATTTACTGATCCATGATTTTTGCGGTATAAGATCAGTTACCTTTGTTGCCACCTTTTTTACAAAAGACTGAAATACAAAACAAACAACTACAAAGATACTGAATAATTTTGTGTAATGCTTATTTTTATTATACTACTAGTTATATTATACCAAATACAATAAAACCTTTATAATGAAGAAGTGAACACAGAATTAAATTAGACACATACAGTGCTATTATTCAATGGTAATTAAATTTTTTATACATATTCAATATACTAACTAGAACTTAATATTTAAATATAGTAACAATGCTAGTTTATAAAAAAACACGTTGTTCTTAGAATTAAGGTTAATACGTTCAACCGAGAAACGAAAAAATAGATAAGCTATACGTTAATTCAGTTTATGTCAGAGTAAACTGAATGATTATTATTGTTTTTACAAAGAAATGATTTTTAAACAAGATTACGAGGTGTTATACGAAGATACGCAAAACATGATTTTTGAAAGTCACGAGTGTACTTTTTTTCGATATGGATTAGACGCGTAAAGCGATAATATATAAATTCGTTGAAAATCAGAAAGATGCGAGTGTAGGAGAATTGAGTTACATGATAGGGTCTCACAAATTATCCTCATACGGAATCGCGTTTCAAGGTTATATGTTATAGGTGCACCGATAGGTATCTTATAAGTGAAACAGTATGGAAAAGATTGAGGTTATCGAATGGATTCACATAACCGTAACATCGTGCGAGTCCAATGCAAGTGCATCTTAGGAAAAAGGTAATCATACAAGGAGTAGTTTGATGAAGGATCGGTACACATTGTAAGTTTATTGAAGGATCTAATTTGAGCGGTAAGGCGCGAAGAACCGTTGAACTTAAAGTAGGTTCGTATCTGTCGCGGGGACTCGTGCCAAGAAGAGACTACTCACATTGTTTGCGTCGTAGGGTTTCGTATTATGCGACGATGATCGTCTTCCAGTCAAATTGTTACTCCTCTTAGCCATGATTGGCACTGTTCACTTATTTAAGAGTATAAAACACGCGAGAACGTCTTCAAACGGCGCATCCCAAAAATTATTAACGAACCACCACCTTCGTGACTGAAATTCACGAGAGAAAATATGGCCGCCCCAAAGACCGCCACCAGGGCGCCAGGTTTCTCTCGAATGTGCGCTCGTCGCGCCTACCCACGTGACACCGTATGCGCTTTCTGGCTTCAAATCAGCTATCTCTTTTATGGTCGCTTTTAAAAAAAGAACGTGCATTTCTCTTTCCACAGATGGTGTGAAAATCGCTTCGCCTGTTGATACATTATCGACGAATATAAATAATTTGGCAAAGCTTCGAAAAGCCGCCATGCTCCGATTCAGGCTAAATTTTGCAAATAAGCTCCATTTCGCAAAAGGAAATATCTGTGAAAATGGTTTTTAGCGCCTCGATAAAAATTTGTTTAACATTTTGTTGTCATTCCCTACCTTGCCGACACAACACACTATAATTCGCGAACTGTTTCAAACATCTTGTTAGTACTCTTCCAATGATAGTACCACAATATCGATCAAGCATCAAATTTTTACATCTCTGTATTCCTTACATCTCTGCATTCCTTACATCTCGGCATTCCTTACATCCCTACATTCCTTTCGTCCCTACATTCTTTTCATGCCTACATTCTTTTCATCCCTAAATTCTTTTCATCCCTACATTGTCTTCATCGCTTCATCCCTACATTCTTTTCATCCCCACATTCTTTTCATCCTTACATTGTCTTCATCGCTTCATCCCTACATTCTTTTCATCCCTACATTCTTTTCATCCCTACATTCTTTTCATCCCTGCATTCCTTACATCCCCTTATCGCTTACATCCATGAAAAAACGTTTTCGGCGTTCGTAACAGCGCCCTCTAGTGGCGAAAGAAAGAACTAAAGCACAAATAAATTTAGCGCCATCTGGTTTTTGAAAAAGGAACTAAATCAAGCAAAGATTTTGGCCCTCTAGCGGCAAAAATGCGAACTAAAATCTCGACCTCGAATCAGCGCCATCTGGTTTTTGAAAAAGGAACTAAATCACGCAGAGATTTTGGCCCTCTAGCGGCAAAAATGTGAACTAAAATCTCGACCTCGATTCAGCGCCATCTGGTTTTTGAAAAAGGAACTAAATCAAGCAAAGATTTTGGCCCTCTAGCGGCAAAAATGCGAACTAAAATCTCGACCTCGAATCAGCGCCATCTGGTTTTTGAAAAAGGAACTAAATCACGCAGAGATTTTGGCCCTCTAGCGGCAAAAATGTGAACTAAAATCTCGACCTCGATTCAGCGCCATCTGGTTTTTGAAAAAGGAACTAAATCAAGCAAAGATTTTGGCCCTCTAGCGGCAAAAATGCGAACTAAAATCTCGACCTCGAATCAGCGCCATCTGGTTTTTGAAAAAGGAACTAAATCACGCAGAGATTTTGGCCCTCTAGCGGCAAAAATGTGAACTAAAATCTCGACCTCGATTCAGCGCCATCTGGTTTTAAAAAAAGGAACTAAATTTTGTAAATTTAAAATTATTTTTCACGAGAGTTTACTTACCTTTACTTACCTTTACTTACCTTTACTTACCTTTACTTGAATCAGTGGCCATAAGTATATTATTATATTTATAATATATTTATTATAAGGGTTGAAAGGATACAAGAGATGCAGGGAGAATTCAGGAGTGGAACGGATACAGAGATACAAAGGGTACAAAGATGTAAGGGATGCAAAAATGTAAGGAATGCCGAGGTGTAAGGAATGCCGGTATATACGAGGTGCAGGAATATAGGGAATATAGTGATACAAGGGATACAGGGATGTTAAGGGTGCAGTGATAAAGGGTTGGGCCTCGTGAGGTCCTTAAAGACAAAAAAATAATAAATAACTGGGAAGGTTGAGCCGAGGCCCATGAAGAGATCGATTACCGACTGTCGGAAGTTCAGTCGATAAGTCGGTAATTTATTGAGTAGTTTCCGCCGGTTTTGTATAGATGGCGCAGCAATCGAACTTTGTGGGGTGTATGGGACCCCTTAAATCATGACCCCTCGAAGACAAAGACATGTCCAGTTTTGTTGAATCTGTAGTCACTGGTAACCTGTAGTCAACGACATGTATGTAGTCAGTAGGACGTATAATATATATAATATTTGACTATTTCGTCTTGAAAGTATAAAAAATTCAGTTCATATTTAGTTCTAATAAAAATGGGGGATATTCTTAGGCGAGAGGTAATTAGGCAGCGGTTCTGCAATAGTTGTATTATAGTGTTCTAATAATGCATACACTATACAATGTTTTGAAGAAAATGTTAATGTATATTACTTTTTATGACCATAGAATATTTATTTTAATAAAACAATTATGGTTTTTAGGTATTACATGTATTTAAGAAACTACATCGTACCCGAATGAATACTTTTAAGGGTGATGAACATGCATTAAAAGGTAAAGTGAAAATAATTGTTGAACATGTGAAGTATTGATATTTTAACAAATGTCATTTAGTTATAAGGGACAAAATAAATGAGGAGTATAAAAAATATAAACATGTTACAAACAGCGCTGCTATCGAAGAGGTAAATATTTTGTACATATTCAAATTGCACCACATATTACATAATATATTCATTTATACATTATCTTCTATACATATGTATATTTCTTGAACATATCTAAAAGTATTGTGTAATACTTTATATCACAGTATTAGAACGTGGAAAAAATAAGCAAAATTCTTAAGTAAGGATATTATTAATAATTGAACATTAATTTGAATTAAAATAAAATCAGTGTTTCAATGAGGTGTTGTACTATTAACACAGTGCCAAAGCGCCTGACGAACACGCCAAGCGATTCGACGGCATTCAATAGTAAGTGTCACTTGATAAATTAAATTTTCATTAAATCTTTTCTAGAAAAATTGTTTTCTGCTTGTTTTTTCACAAACATCACTCCTTTCTTGATTAGTACCATCACTTCCATTGAACTCTGTATATTTACTATTTCAGTTAAACAAATTTGCAGAAGAAGTAGAACATGAAGTGCGAACAACTGTAATTCAAGCAGTTGAAACAGAGCCTGGAAGGTTTGGTAAGATTCTTATAATCACTATCAATTATAAGATATACAGTTTGATTTTTAATTTCACTATGTGATATTTAGAACTTCGCATTACAAGTGATACAGCTCTAGTGGATAATGTACCCTATATGGATTCAGAGGGACCTGATCAGGTGAAAAGTGATAAACAAGACAATAGTCCATGTTCAAATACTTCTTCAAAAAATAAGGTAAAATAACGATAGTGATAAAATATAAATTAAAAATAAATTTTAACTTTGTAAAAACTTAGAATATTGTTGAAAATCACCAAAACTATGTATTAATTTATGAAAAAATATATTTATGTAGTTTATTCAAACTATTTTGTGCGTGTTCTTAATAATCAATAATTATTTTTAAATAACTTTGGTTCTAAATCTTTTATGAGCACTGAATCAGGTTAAACATTTTATTCAGTATTACATAATATATAATATTAATCTTACATTGTATTACAATTTATTGCCAACACCTGTAATTAAAAGCAGTCATAAATAATTATAAATCTAAATAACATACAATATTTACAATATTACATTTCATTGCTAATTTGTTTTTCATATTTCTTGAATAATTTCTAGACAGATGCCTAAAGTTGTTATCTACATAAAAATGATGTTCATTCGAAATCATTTATTGTATTTAATTATGACTCTTCAGCTCCTTCCACTTTCATCCTAAAAAAGTGAATAACTCTTTAAGAACATTTAAAAATTAGGTTGGTCAAACAAATCTTAATTATGACTTACTTTAATAGAATGTTATTTTAATGATGATGGAATGCATTAGTCCCAATTATGTTTCAACCCGATATAAATGGGTGTTTAAACTTATCACAACAGTTTTGTTATGTTTTTTTAAATTAAACAGGATCACAATAGTTAATACATGTATAGCGTTTGTGGTGCAAATCTAGTAATATATTTAGTTTATGAAATTATTATTTGGGGAAATAGAGTTATAATCAAATATAAAATTAGTTTTATACTAACATGTGTTCAGGATGATTACGAATTTGATCAATTAAATCTGCTGGTCTTAATTGATCAGTACAGATGCGATGTACCGCTGTAAATAACGGAAATTTTTCTAATAAGTTGTTAGCTTTTAACATTCCATGAACTTCATCAGCTGTAGCTGGTCCTTGTAATTTTTGACCACCTAGAAGTTCTTCCTCAAGTTGTCTGATGGTCTGTTAAAAATAGATACAAATATATTTTACTATGTCGCTAATTTTGAGAAAATGAAAATTAATGCATTAATGAATATAATTTATACTTTGCCACTTTTAACATATTGTTCACAAACTCTGCGGTTCCTTCCACCGTAACAAGTGGTTATTAAATCAGCTATACCACAACTTTCAAAGAACGTTGAAAGTTTGGAACCTTTATAAAATGTATCTATGAACCTAACCATTTCCATTAGGCCTAATCTGATAACAGCTGCTTTTGTATTATCGCCTAATCCCATACCATCTACAAAGCCAGCAGCACATGCTACAATATTCTGAAACATACATTATAGGTATTAAATACAAAATAATCCAAAATTCATTTTATGTAATAATATCTAAGTATATGTACCTTTAAAGCTCCGCATACTTCAACTGCTTCGCAGTCATCAACAACCACAACTCTAAAATTGGGAGTTTGAATAAGGTCTCTCAGTAATGGTGCCAGTCGTTTATCTCTGCAGCCTATAACAGCAAGAAACAATTATAACGAATTATGGATATATTAAAATTTGCCAGTACATACATCTAAGGATTTTTTGCTGAGTTTAGTTAGTATCTACACTGCAGGTAATAATATATGAATTAATACATTTATTAAAGTATGTTCTACAAATGATTAACAGTTACCAATAGTGGTTTCACAGAATTTTTCTTCAGCAACTTCATTAGCCAAGTTGGCGCCCATCAAGACATAACATTGAATTCTTAAATTTTGTTCAATGATTTTAGAAATCAGCTGAATGTTTGATCCATCACCTCGATCAAAACCCTTCGTGAAAAATCAGGAATATTTGGATCAAAATGATGATCATCAAATAAATCTAGTCTAATAATTAATACCTTAATTAGGGATAGACCAACAGCAGTTGGTTTAATTTTATCTAATAAAGTTGCGCATAGAGTTCGTATAAATTGATGAGGTATTACAAAAATAAGGATATCTGCATCTTTTGCAGCTTCGACAACGTCCGGAATGGCAACCTGAAAGGTACATGTGGAGTAAATTATAGAGTTCATTTATTATATAAGAATTACATCATTTATTCTGATAACATTCTTTTTGATTTTCCAAGTCGCATATACTAGTGCAATTTCCTTGTACATACATCTGTCAAACAAATGAATCATCATTGTTGAAAATATATGCAACATTGTTGCATATATTTGCATATTTGAATATGTATGAGTGATTGCATAGGCATCAACAATCTAGAATTAATAGATTTTGTAAATACAACTTTAAAAGCTGCTTTCTTCCTTTCAATGTGGAAAATTATCAATAAAAAAGATCTCTGTCAAATACTTTTTATTCTCAAAATTATACATATATCACTGATTCAACCCCTATCAAGTAAAAACTGGATTAAAAGTAATCAATTTGTAATTTTACCTATAATTGTGCAACTTGTAATTTAAATACGTAGATTATTTTTTGAATGAAATAAATCAAGAGCTTATCAGCTTTACAGCTCAATGATTTTATCACCGGACGTAAACACTTGAAATTTAAAGATCTAATTTCCGCTGTGTATTATCTATAATGTAGATGTACGAGGTGTTTGTACTAATTTGTAAATTTAATTAGGAAGCGAATGAGCAGACCGAGATTGCCTGGATATTTCAAAAGTCCCTTATAATCCTTTATTAAAGGATCTGGCAAAGAAATGGATGGCAGAAGAGTTTGACAGACTCCAAAGTAGAATATATCCTAGGGAGCTTTTTTAGAGGAATTGTTACAACAACTATTTATGTTTACTCATTGGATAAGTAACAGGATACTGGTATAGAAAAAAGCATCTGATACTTATAGGATTAAGGGGAGAGTCCTCCTGAATGCAAGGAAGAAACATTCCTTCATCTGATTATGTAATGCTATTATAATAGGAGAGCTTTTATAGTACTTCTATGGTACTTAACATATTAAGCCTGGATGATATTTAAAAATATTGGCTAATCATAAGATTGATCATAAGATATGGATCTGTCTGAGCATCATAATATGCTCAATTTACCTAGAAAATTAAAAAGGGTACTTGAAAATTGCTTTTCCCAAAGTGATCATAAATGCATAAAGAAGTATATTTTGCAAATTAAAATTGCAAAAAATATCCTTTTGTATATAGCAATCAGGTTCACTAATCTATTTCATTCTGATATCAATAGATAACGTATTAGCACCGTTTCCATACACTAAAGTTAGATTGGAGTAGTGGGAGAAGTACTCGACGCCTACCGACTGTAATGATACTACGCAATTTGTATGACATATGACATATGCCGTATGCGTGCCGGTATATAACATCCGTCAGAACATCGCTGCGTTACAACAGATCTTCACGTGTTATATTTCAGAGTACTTTAATTAGGAACCGACCATGAGACTTAACTCCATCCTTCCCAACTTTGAAGCAGAAACAACTCAAGGGCCCATTAATTTCTATACTTGGCAAGGAAACTCGTAAGTCTATTTTTGATTACTATTTGATTTTCAATCAAAGTACTTATAATGATCTTCTATAATTAGTAAGAAAACTGATCATAGACCATCATCATCATCATCCCTCTTTTCATGTGATTAAATAATATATTTTTCTATGGTATTTATTTAAATTATTACATGGCTACGATTTTTTAAATATTTCTTATTAAAATATCTTTATAAACCCAAAATAACACTTTTTAAACCCAGAAATCACAATTTTGCTACTTCATTGTGAAGAGGGTTCTTGAAAAGATTTATATTTATTAAATATTATTAATGTAAAGTTCTCAAGAAAAGTGTACTTTATTATATATTACACGATATATTAATTAAATAACCATTTTTATGTAAATGTCTGGGTCTAAGAAGACCCAGCGATGATCGTGTGAATATTAATTAATTTTATTCTTCTTATTTAAACAAAAATTGCTTAATTCTATAGGCAAGGTCTCTCATATAATTCAAATATTAGCGTAATTTGGTGACTCCTTGCAAATGAACATAAACAGTAAACAGATTTGTCATAGATTCGACCTTCTGTATGGTACGTGACTGTATTACATACTGAAAAAATCGCATAGAACAAATAGTTCACATAAATTGAGAGATGACTATAGTATGAAACAATTTTTTAATTAAAAAGCTTAAGCTGTATTTATCGCCTTTATCAGCGTAATAAAGAAATAGCCGTCATCCGTACCATCTTATCCAGAATGAATAAATTACTTTGCATATTGTGCGAAGAAACGTTTAGAGGTTCCTTGTTATCAGGGGAGATATACAATATAGGAATGAAAATTTAATTTTAGAATTTCAAAGAATAAGCAATCAAATTTTGAAATTTAATGATATTATAATTATGATATAATATATTATAATGATTTAACTCTTTAATCACTTAAGTTATAATTAAACAACAATAGTAACAAGTAGAAGATAAAAATGACCTCAGGAATTTCTGATGAAGTCCCTAACATTTGATAAGACTTAAAAAAAAATTTCAGTTAGCCTAATCCACTCATCTCATCTTGTTATGATTCCTTTTATACATATATTTAACTCATTAACAACAGGAATGAGAAAATATAAATACATAGTTTCCTACAGAGAGTGTGTCCCAGTTGGGTCATCTCTCCATCATTTCTGGTGACCGAAAGTGGACCAATCCTTCAATGGCCACTACATATGAAAAAAGTTCACTCGTACAATTTTCATAGAAATATATCTTCGCCTACTGATGAATACTACCACGTATGTTCTTATCGACGAGATAACAGAATCATGCCCATCCTCAGCTGGGTGCAAAACTAGTAAGTGCTTATATGTGACATATGCCAGCTATTTAAGCGCATGGCATATGCCATTCAAGTTAGCCCAGGTGGTTGACTTATACCCTTTGATACTGATGAAAGTACTTAGATATGACAGCTCAGAAAAATAAAAAATAGTGTAATATTCTAATTTTTATAAAAATTGAAAAATGTAATTCCTGATATAATAAACAATATTTTTTAATAATTTTTCATTACAGATGGGTTGTTCTATTCTCCCATCCTGCTGATTTCACACCAGTTTGTACTACTGAATTAGGACGTTTAGCAGTACATCAGCCTCATTTTGAACGTCGCAACACGAAACTGCTAGCTCATTCTGTTGATAAGCTGAAGGATCATGTTGATTGGGTTAATGTAAGTTGAAGAAACAACAAAATCAAACTAAAAGAAAAATACAGAATGAGTCACCCCATATATTTATAAATATATTATCAATTCTTTTACTGATGAGGGATGTGTACACATTAATAAGAGAGTCTACCAGAGAATTATCGTACTGATATATATTCTATTTTAAAGTCAGCAAAAATCTTCCACTAGTTCGGAATGATGAAATATAATGAAAAAGACATGAGTGATTGAGACAGTGATGATACAGCAGAAAATATGAAAACAAAAATTCATATAAAACTGAATTTTACACATTCGAGCCCACGTGGGTAAATCTACCCACACCTGAGAGGCGACGATTTTTAAGAAAAATAAAATGGTTCGCTTTGCTCCGGGTTCGAACGTGTTTAGGAGTTCAAAATTTATGATATAAAGTAAATAATTCCTGTTTTACATAAGAATATATTTATAACAGGACATTAAATCCTACTGCCAAGATATTTGCGGAGCTTTCCCTTATCCAATCATTGCTGACCATGACCGAAGTTTGGCAGTGAAATTGGATATGATTGATGAAGAAAGCAAAGATAATCCAGATCTAGCACAAACTGTTCGTGCTCTATACATCATAAGCCCTGATCATCGTGTACGCTTGTCAATGCATTATCCAACATCTACTGGTCGCAATGTGGAGTAAGTCATATTATTATTTAGATTTATATATTATGGAAAACATGTTAACAACTTTGTTATTATTTCCAGTGAAATATTGAGAGTTATAGACTCTTTGCAACTTGTTGATAGAAAACCAGGAATAGCAACCCCTGCTAATTGGGTGGTAAGTAAACCTTACTTTTGTTAGCTGTGATTCTTATATTTTGATAAACATATTTAAAATTTTACTAATGAAATATTTAGCGTGTTTTAAAATCTATTTCGTTTTTTCTTATAGCCAGGAGAAAAAGTTATGATTCTTCCTACTGTGAAGGATGAGGATCTTCCTAAATTGTTCCCTAAAGGAGTTGATAAAGTAACAATGCCTTCTGGAAAGGTTTATGTACGCACCACCACTGATTATTAAGTGCATCTACAAGTAAAGCTTTGAATAAAATATAATTATAATTAACTAACGTGATCTTAGAAATGAAATTATAGAAGAAAATATATCACTATTCAAGTCTAATTACAACAGTTAATATGTAGGAATGTTATATTCATAAATATAAAAATAATAGTAATCAAATTATTGTTATGATAATTTAAAAAATATAATTGAAAAATCTGTTGCATTTTTTTAGAAATATAAAATAAGTAATACATTATTACAATTGAAATATTTTTCGAATTTTTGAAATATTATCTGAAGTTTTGATTGTAACTTTATCCAGATATTGTTACTGCTTTACAGTATATAATAATAAAAAGTGTATTTTTTAAATATCAATTGTGTGTTTTTAATTAAATATTCATGGCGCTGGAGTACGGGCGGGCATCGGAACAATCACTGATTAATGGCTTCAATTATAATCTAACAAACAAGGGCAATGTGTTATTTGCGATGCTTACAGTGTCAGAACAACATGACAGATGCCAAACATGTCTCACATGTTGTTTGACCTTGCTAAATCATTTCAAAATATATTTCCCTTGTTTGTTATAATTGCTATGTGAAATATTATCCTCGGCAACTGCCCCTGTACCAGTCCCTGTTTTATAGCATTGCAGATTTGAAAGAATACTTTATAATAATCAAATTATAAAATTTTGTTGTCTAAAGTTCTATAATATTTTACCATCCGAGTATATTTTTTAAAATATTTAATATTCTTTGGCTATAAAATTAAAAATATTAAACATATTGATAAATTTAAGAATAATATCCCTAATTTGTTATGTTTTGTGAAATTATCAGTAATGATATCCTTAGAAAACAAAAACAATAGTATAAAACAAGACTTACTATGTTTTCTGGAAGCTTGTGTCCAGGAAGATATTTAACATTTTCATGCAACTGATTTATAATATCAGTTAATTTTTGGCTGTTCACTATTTCTTCATAAACATACATTGTCACACGTGTTTCAAATTTGTTGTTGTACTTGACAACATTGGCACCCACAATTTTTGCAATGGCTGAACCCCTAAAACAGAAAATACATAATATGTAATATCCGTATAATATTACTATCGGCTTTTATACATGTATAATCATACACGAATTCTATGTTCTTTTCATAAATAGCTTTTCTTCTTACATAATTCTTTGAGATTATCTTTCAATTTATGTAATGCTTACTTTTTGACTTTAAAATTGAAATGTAAAGAATTCCAATTATACAAAAAAAAGTTACAACCTATTTATTAGTACTTTAAAGATAATAAATTTAAATATTATAATTTATTAGCGATTTGCACATTTAATAAGATGTTATCTCTTGACATGTTATGCAAGCAATTCAACAAATGTCAGTAATGAAATAAAATATAGTGATAATTAGTTAAGAATAAGTACCATGGTCAATTATGTAATAACAATTGTAACATATTTAGTTAGAAATAATGTGAATATACAGTATTTCTATTAAGTACAGACTCCAACTTTTATTTATAAAAATTATTATAAAACTGTCAAATACACATACCAATTTCCACTTCCTACAATGCATATCCTCTTCTTTGCTGGCGCACTCATTTTGCAGTATTATAGTATTACAAAATAAGAATTTACAAATTCACGAAGGTGTTAAGGGTATCTTATGACGAACAAAGTGTTGCAAATCCGCGTATTTTCGGGCGCCGATGTACGATTGACTGACTAACTTACAAACTAACTTCAGCCTTCATTGATCTTAGTAACGATCACACATTATTTTCTAACAGTTGACGTTCAGTGGACCAAGGCCAGGTTAAACGCAATCGCAAACCGTAGCCAGATTAAATTTTAAAATTAGAGATAGTATAATAATACTACAAGCGTTACAAAAGTTTTAACACTTTCAAATAACTTCATTTTCCTATTAATATAAATTACCAGTTGTAACGTTTATATAGTAAGCAAACATTCATATGATGTATTAATTAATATAATTTTTAAGGATGTACAAAAATAAATACAAAATTTCTTGACACGGTACAAATAAATTATTTGTAAAATAAAAAGAGATCATGATAAAAAGGAATTGCTCAACTGCTAACATAACATTTAAAGAAATAATTAATACTATATCAATTTTGATTATTGTAGCAAATTATCAATAATTTTGCACCAACTCATCAGTTATTATTAAACAGTTTTTGAGGTATAAATATCTTCTCTTCTGTCCTCCAATCTTCATAGATGGCATCTTGGTGAAGGGCACAGCAGTATTGATGTATTAACGTCGTCATCCCTACATATGAAGTAAATACAGTTAAAAATAAATAAATCTGTTGTATACCTTTAATTGTAAACGTTACCCATGTACAGTTATACCATTTACACCCTTAAGCATGCTTAATAGAAAGATTGATAGTAGAATGATAGTACAACTTAGATTGTGTAACAATTAAAATTATTTGAGATAGATAACAATATTTATAGTATACTGTATTTATATTAGTGAACTACACTGCTAACACAATATATTATAAAAATATTGGTATTATAGGTTTTTGGAAAAAAGGAGAAACATTACTCTAAATAAGGATTCAGATTAACAAATAATAGTCATATATTTGATTTTCATATTACATTGTTTAAGATGATTTCGATTTTGTAATATAACAGTTCACAATTTATATAACTGGAAATAAAATCGAAATATCGCTAGTACAATTCATCTATAGAATCTTCTTAATTTGTATAACAATTCTGATAAAATTTTCATTAAAATATATAACAACACATAACATATTTTTTACATATTACATATTATTTTTCGATATATATAGAGAATATAAGATTTTGTACTTTCTACACATGTATATAGACAAAAAAAAAATTAGTGCTGTTAAGGGTGCATTGAAATTATTGTTACATGAACTATAGTTAGTCTGATACGAGTACAGTTTATAATTAAAAATTTAAGATACATAATAAATTGAATGAATAATAAGAAATATTATGAAATTTATTAACAATCCATGGTCCTTTAAGTTATTTTTTTTAAACATATCTTTGTCTTTGTGTTGAACCTTCTGTTTTAACACAATTAGATTGTTTTCAAGAAATTAATTATTAGAAGATTCTTATTTAACACTTGTCATTTAATATAACAGATCTAATATAAACATTTTGTGCGTTTAATAAGCATTATTTTTATTTTTATCTGAAGATTCATTTGAGAAATTTCGCAACACCCCTTTAGATTAAGAACAACGATAAATATTCATGCGAAACATGACACCTGATGTTAATGATTAAAAACATATTATTTTTATCAATAAAATATAATGTGCAATATGTACCCGATTTAAAAATAATTCTGAAAAAATGTATATTGAATACAGTACGTCAAAATATTTTTCTTATATACCGTATTATAAATTTTAATTAAGTTAAAAATTTTAAAAAAAATTATATATATATGTATATTTTTTTTAATTATTACTCATGGTGACCACTGAGCTATATTTGACTATGGTTTATTAAACAATATCAATAACATGATAAAATTTTTCTATTCATTTGGTATTATTAAATGTCTGTAAAATATAAGAATAAAAATCCTGTTATCTTGATCTTGTAAAATTAAAATTCATTTTACATACATGCATAACACTGTATTTTACTGATAAAAATAAAATATATTTTACCTAAAAGAAGTCCAACGTTTCACCATTTGTGCATATTCTAAACAAAAATAAGCAAATTTTTTTGGAAAAAGGATATGTATATCTTGCTATCACGCGCATGGTAACTATTTACAAATATGTACATCTATTATACATATTATATATGTATATTTATATACCATTGTGTAAATATTTGGGTATTTTACACAGTTTTAAATTGTTTTTATACATATTTCAACAATACAACAACAACAAAGTTAACTAGGACCATGGTTAAATAAAATAACTATTACTGTGGTGATAGACATATTATTAAAGTGCAGAATTTTGAACTTATTAAAATTTATATTTTGTACTTAATTTGAAAATAAATTCATTTTAATAACACGGAGTTACTGAGATTCCAGATATAAATTTATAATATTTCAAATAAAATGTCTATCATTCTATGTCAATTCTAATCAAATGTCAGGTATTTCAATTAATCCATCATTAATTATAGTGGAGACAATTAAGCTTACATGTGTTCTGGATGATTACGTATGCAATCGATTAGTTCTGTAGGCTTTATCTCACCAATGCAAATCCGGTGTATAGCTGTGAAAAGAGGAAACCTGCTTTCCATGTTTCTAGCTTTTAACATGAAATTTACCTCTTCAGCAGTAAAAGGACCTTGCAATTTTTGTCCATTCAACATTTCTTTTTCCAATTCTTCGATTGTCTATAAACACAATAATTGATGTCTATATAATTTTTTATACGGTATACATTTATAACTTATGTAATAAAACTGACCTTGCCAGTTTTCACGAAAGCTTCTGAAACTTTACGATTACGGCCACCATAGCATGTAGTAATAAGATCTGCAACTCCACAACTTTCAAAGAAAGTAGCCAGTTTTCCACCAGGGAAAAACAAATCTACGAATTTAATCATTTCCATAAGGCCTAATCTAATCACTGCAGCCTTTGTATTATCACCTAATCCTAAACCATCAACGAAACCAGCACCACAAGCTACTATATTCTATACAAAGATCAAAAATAAAAATTATTTATTTTTTATGAAATTTATAAGTAAAATTAAAAATGACATTTAAGAATATAATTACCTTTAGTGCTCCACAACATTCAACTGAATCAACATCTTCAACAACCACAACTCTAAAATATGATGTTTGTATCAAATCTCTTAGGACAGGAGCCATTCCTTTATCCTTGCAACCTAAAAATCACAATGTTATTAAAAAAAATTATACTTAAGAATTTATAAAATTTCATATATTTCATATACATATTACTTGAGTCGATTTCTCAAATCGACTATCAGTACGCTTTTTATAAACTCCATCTTCTAAGATTAGAATCGAATTTTTTATTTAGTTGCATGAAAAAAACATTCAAACCAGTTCCGCTTTATTGTAAATTTGTTCTGCTTCATTTTTTTTCAATTATCTGATAAGAAAATAATCCTTGAAATTCGATTAAGTATTAATAATTCAAATTATCAATTGTTTTCTATCTTATTGTTAGATTACTTTAAAATATTTCTAGAAAATACATTGAATTATTTAATAAATATAAAATTAAAATTTTTATATGACTAGATATTTTGATAAGAATATTTTTTCTCTCTAGCTGATTAAAACATTATCTTAATTCACACATTTTGTATGTTTTACAAATTCTGAACAATTTAATTTATTTCGCATAGTTGTACGTTCATAGTTCACATATTTTTTGTACGTTTTGGTATGCTATAAATGTACAAACCGGTTCTTTTTTGTACTATCAGATTCTACATAAAAGCGACAAAAAAGCTCATTTATTATTGCATCTTCTATTATTGTAACAAGCAACACATTTTTTTTAGACACTCATTATACAATTTACGTATAAACATATTTCATAAATACATTGAATAGTTACCAATAGTAGTTTCACAAAACATCTCCTCAGCCACCTCAGAAGCTAAATTTGCCCCCATTAAAACCGAGACGGGAATACGAAGTTGTTTTGAAATAATGTGAGAAATAAGTTCAATACCGCCACCCTCTTTTTGATTAAAACCCTACAAAACAATAATAGATAAATCAAATAATTTGCATAGTTGCATTATTTAAAATTACATCAATATTGTGTAATCATGCAAAATCATTCAAAAATTTGTCAACAATGTGATTAATATTTGCTGCTTTAATAGTATCATAGTTCATTGTATCTCTATGTGTGTATTTATTTACACGGAATTAATTAAAAATAAAAAGAACTATCCATTGACTTTTAACATAAGATCTAAAAGACTGTCACTACAGAGGTTTTTGTATGAAAAAATTGTTTAACAAATAAAAATTCCCGCCTTTCAAATACAGGTAGATCTACCCAGGTGAATAGACGACTGTCCAGCTTCTTGCACTCAGATGCGAGCGTATCAACAATTTTATGTTTTTGTAAAACTGTGTCATAATTGATACAATATTTCCTTTTACATATTATGTACATATATTTATCTTGGAAAAATTGTTTTAATTTTTTCAAATATACTTCATTGTAAACTGTCTTCTCAAGTCATTGAAGGGATGGGCCATGTTATTAGGGGATAGGATTGACTTGGAAACTGTGGTTGGATGATTATAGAAAATTACCACTTACAAACTTCTTAGGTGTAGGATAAATGCTTGGAATAACATGTGCGGGAGGTCCGACTGTTCTTTTCAACGGTTTTAGCGGTAAACTCAGGGAGCGCTTTGACCTTGAGAAAACATGTAATGAATTTAAAAACTTGATATCTAAAAATACTAGTATGTGGTAAACAGTAGCCAGAGTAAGGAAAAATTCTAACTTTTTAAACTAAGAGTAATAGTATTCGATGGTTTCTCGAATTTTCCACTGCGACGAAATACCGCTATAGTGACATATAGTAGTTGAATAATTAACAGATATTAATATTATTAGTCAATTGTAGTATCTATTATAATGATGAGTACTTATCTCAATTTGCAAAAAATATAATTAGAGTTGAGTTAAAATTATACCTTTATCAAAGAGAGACCCACTGCTGTAGGTTTAATCTTTCCTAATAACGTACTACATATCTTATTTATAAATTGATGCGGTATTACGAAAATAAGAATATCAGCATCTTTAGCAGCTTCTACCACATCAGGAACTGCAACCTGAAATAACAAAATGATATTAGTTATTGGTATTTCTAAATCAATTTTATTGGTGAGATTTATAAAAATAACAATTCTTAAAAACATTATTAGCATAATTAAAAAACTATTTCTAACTTAGTGGGTTTTTGATATTCAATCTGTAAATATTAAAAGAAGAATATTTTCTGTTAACTTGGTTACAGTCAAGTCCTTTATACAAAGTTATTGATATTAAAAATTAGGAGACTAAGTATGCATATGTAGAGGAAATAACTTTAATAGTTAATAAGATGATATAGAATTTTAAATTATCTGGAATTTTATCAATTAAATAAATACAAATGGACTTAAATTACAGAAAATTATCTATAGAAATTATCAATTATTATTCTAATCATAGGTATAAATAAGGAAATTATCATACATTTAATTACCCTTTGTTAAAAATGATTTAAATATACAAAGAAGAAATGTATGATTCATTATCTTCCATTCAAGCAAGTTACATAAGCAGAATGTATGGTTTATGTAGAATGATTTAAGTCAGCAAGGTTATACGACGTGTAATACGTTCATATATATATCACGTGTCGAGTAAATTAACTTTTTGAACTTACATCATCAAGAAATTTAAATAAATTTCTAATATAAAAAAAATATAAATAAAACATTTGCATTAATATACCTATAATAAATACCATAAAATGCATATCTATAGGAAATAAATAATAATAATAATGTGCAAATTATAAGATGTTAAGTAATACAGTATTTAAATTTATTCCTATAAAGAATCAAAGCTTTGGTGTTTACATTTCAAGAAAAAATAAAATTTTACACATTGTTATATTTATCATTACGATGATTTTGTACATTTTTTGTAATATTTAAAACGTAGATATCAAAAACACGTGTTCAAATATTTGATTGATGTACACGGAAATACAAAATGAAGTCAAAAGTATTTTAAGGTTTTTCATTTCAATTATTCTTTAAATGTTTTTAACAGTTAAACGGATATTGCAATTAATTTAATTATTTATTGTTGAATTACTTACGTACCACATTTGGCGGAAGTTTATGTCCTGGAAGATATTTTACATTTTCGTGTGTTTCGTTAATAATCTCCGTCAGTTTTTTTCCGTTAATAATTTCTTCATAAACGTACATTGTAACACGATCCTCAAATTTATTAAGCTTATTGGCATTATTTCCAACTATCTTAGCAATAGCTGAGCCCCTATAAATCGTACATAAAGAAAACCATATAATAATTATGTTACAATTACTATTTAGGCAATATTATTCATACAAACTTAAAACAAGGAATGAAATATTTATTTACATAAAATAATATAAACGAAATTAATATTTTAAATCTGAAATATGTGTTATCCAAGACAGTTGATTGTTATGGCAATTCCTTATAAATAAACATTTACTTCCAAAGATCATTTTTAAATTTAAGCCTAAAACTATATCATTAATTCTAGTTTACATTAATCATTTTTATATGATAGTGTAATTGCATGCAAACTAAATTTATTATGAATTCTGAAATATAACTGGAATTTCAAATTTATTTTGCTAAAAGTGAAAAATAAAATAAAAATGAAAACTTTTGTTAAGGAAAACAAGTAACAACTATGCAAAATTCCAGTTGGTTTTCATATACATAATACACATGAAAATCAATTGTAACACAAACATTTGACTGCAAATAATTAAATCAATGATAACCAATTATTGAACAGAGCTAATATTTGAAAAAAAAAACGCACCAATTTCCTGATCCAATAATGCAAACACGTTGTTTAGCTTCCATTATTTTGTTTAATAGTAACAATAAAGATGTGAAAATGAAAACTAAAATGGGTCGAAAACCGATGTGCAAAACTGTGCAGTTTTAAAGCAGGGGGGCGACTGGACAACTCGGAACTCGGAACGCTAAAAGACTTGCGCTATTTTTCGTGGAAGTGGGAGTATACGGATTCCAACGATTAGTGATAGGCGCCCCGTCGCAAGCAAATATCACTACTTAGCCAATCAAAGTCTGATATGATAAAGACGAATGTTATCTCTATTTTTATGTTTCAAAGGTGCAATTTTGTTTACCCAGATAATAATTTTTATTTATTTATCTACGTAATCCTGCATTATTTCAAAGTGATAGCTTATAATATAAGATTAAGCTTAGATATAAGAATATACATGTATTTAACTTTCTAAAACCCGAATGTTATTTCAAGTGAAATGAATTTACTTCATTAAATGACAAATCTTTTAGTAAATATGTTAAAAAACATGGAAATAGCATTATAATAATTATGTAAGAAGACTTTCCTTCATTTTTTAACTTCTTATGTTTAATAAATTGCAATATACAAATTTCCTTGAAATAAATATAAAATGCTTGTAAATATAATAAACATATTGGAAATTTTGTTCTTGGTTTCAATTAATTAAACATAATATTTTGCATCATTTATTTTTTTCTTACTGTGTAACATATGTATATGTACGTACTTTCAGTACATTTTAATTATGGTTTTAATTTTCATGTTTTTGTTTTTTCATTTATCTTTATATCACATTATAGATTACAATTTTTAAGATACAATTTAACTCTATATAATTGTAATTGTATCTAAATACAGAACATATACATAATATTTATTTACTTTCACTACATATTTCAGATCTAATTACAATTTATGTTTTTTATACTTTAATAAATTCTACAGGCACCATATAACAACAATTTATTGATCACAACGTTTAAGGTTATGGTTAATTACGAATTAGATAAATTATACAATTAAGTTTACATTCAATTATTTTTACAAGTACTGTACCGAACAAATTTTAACACATGATTGCAATTTAAAAACGAATCCTTCTTTCATTGTCAAAGAAATAACTCTGTAACATGTGAAAGATTAATTTTATGCACTAAAATATAAACTATGTAATTTATTTAAAAACAATATTAGCTTTTAATTATTAAATGTTGCAATATTATGAAAAGTCATATTCGCTAATAATATATTCTGCACATGACATTTCATTTTTTGAAATAAGTTAATTTTAGTCCTCTGCAGTGGACTGCGCCGCATCCAAAATAATTTCAAATGAAAATGGCTGAAAACTGTATCCCAGTCCAGCGTAAAATTTACTTTGGAACTCGACCCTATAAAAATACGAATCATCTTTATTTTCTGAAACGAGCATTTCATTTATAAAAACAAGTTAAATGAAGAAAACATTTCCCATTATTTAGAAGATTTTCAAAATCATATGTATGTAAACAACTATGAAGGATAAGAAATAAAAATTACTTTTGTATGTAAATTAAATATATAAAACGAAATAAGGAACACCTATGCTGTGATAAAAAATAACTCATACCAATGAAGTCGCAGTGTATGTAAGAAAGCTGACAATCCTTCCATAAGTACCAAAATACCAACGGTAAGAACGGCCCAAAATGCAAATATGGCCCATAAAATAATTCCACCGGACCAATCTTCTTGAGTTAATCCATTTCTCATAACCATATTCCACAATACTTCT
This sequence comes from Osmia bicornis bicornis, assembly GCF_907164935.1. NCBI lineage: Eukaryota > Metazoa > Arthropoda > Insecta > Hymenoptera > Megachilidae > Osmia > Osmia bicornis. Next base: position 8,531,819 of record NC_060226.1, read on the forward strand.
GATAATTCTAAACATCATTAATGAAATATGTGTATAAGGATATGTTTATTGTTCATATATATTATCAAATAGTGGATAAAAATCTTTCAACTTACGAGCATGAGCAAGAGATAATGCCCATAAGCGCAGATACGACGCAGTATGTGATACACTACCAAGTACATACTCAATAGTATGAATGCCTTGATGAATAAATACTTCATTCATATCTTCTTCTTCTTCTTCCCTGTGAGTTCCTTGGGGGACTCCGTTTGCTGGTTGTATCGATTCAACACCACCTTCTACATCTCCATTTTCTGTACCATGGTTATTTAACTAATAATATAAAAAAAAAAATATTTAGAATCAATATGTATTTTTCAACTACTGTTTACTGTATATTGCATATTTTCTTAATATAAACTTATGACATATAAGTGTTTAAAATATTAAATTTTGCATTCAACCTGAACATGTTGCTTCTTTCTATTGTACATTAACATAAAAGGTTTGGCGAGAAACATCCATGGAATGCAAAGAATAGCTACATAAAGAAGAAGTTTCTGGAATCCTTCTTGTCCAGCATACATCCAAGGTGTGCATTGTTCTGGTGCGGTTCCAGGTTTATTTAGTACCATGTTAATAAAAGTAATTAATACTGATGGTGCACAAAAAGGGCCATGTTCTGGATCAGTACCTGTAAATAGTAATAGTAATGAAAAATTTGATAATTAACATTATATTCTAATGATAAAATATTATTTACCTTCACTATCAGGGCCATATTTCATCCATTTAATGAACATAAGGAGTACCATGTACAGGAAAAGAAACATTAAAAATACAATTTGAGGAATAAATTCACAAAATATGCTAAGTTTCCTTCTAAAGTACATATGGTTCCACAGTCCAACAATTACACCAAATAACATATGCAAGACTCCAAAAATTATAGATATTTTCATTTTGTATGAATTTAAAAAGATGATTTTATTCTCAGCTAACTGCCACACAGGATCCATTCCTACTGGATATGGAGTTTGCAAATAGTCCTTTTGACTAGGATTTAGTTGTAACTCCTTATTTGCGTGTATCGTACTATAGTCATAATTGATTGCCCAGTAGGAACCAAATATATTCAATGACTTAGAAAACACATCGTTGTATATGAACCCAGTGTAGATAGAAAATAGACCCATTAGAAAGATAATATATCGACCACCAAAGAATATATTCCAAATTTCATTATCAGATTTTTTCGCAGCCAGTGGTTTCTCCTTTAGTACCATCCATCCACCAAAAAGAAACAGAATAAGTCCATGGCCAGAGTCTCCAAACATCACAGCAAACAAAAATGGAAATGTTATTATAGTATAAGGTGCTGGATTCATTTCTCTATATGATGCAACTCCATATGCATCTATCAAAGCTTGGAAACCTTTAGTAAATTTATTTGTCCGATTGTAAGTTGGTGGATCCTCAAAAGTTGCCATACGATTTAGAATTGGCGGTACAGAACTTCCACTACGTTCCTAAAATAATTAATGTATATTATTACAATAATTTTAAATAAAAATGAGAAACGGTGTTATAGATAATTACAGTTCCACGTCTCAATGCCAATTGAATTGTTTCAATGTCCAGCACAGGAACCCAGCATTCAGCAATTAAACATTTCTGTGTAACATCTAAATTAAACAAATTCAGTGTATGGTAAATTGCCTTGATTTTACGGACTTTGACAAACCAATTTTTTATATTCTTTGCAGCAGCTACTAAGACACGGTGACGATGATCTTGGGTTTGTCCAAGAACCTAAATCAAACAATTTATTAATTATTAAATTGGTAATTGTAGAAAATGATTATACTGAGAACAATGAACTGAACTGTATTTAAATCTTCAATTCTGGTCATAACTCCCATTGCCATTTCACGACGATCAGCAGGTGCCTCAGGGCAAGGATACAAAGTAGCTCTGAATCCTTCACAGATTTTTTTTACTCGAGTCTTCAGCTGATCTCCTTGGAAGAATATGATGAATACAGATTTGAAGACTTGGTCTCCCTAAAATGTAACAAAATATTATTCTATAGTTAAAGAATAAGGAAGAAAGTTAAATGCTCTTAACGATTTCAAAGTTTGCTTACCGTCGAGGGATCCTCCAGAGGAGTTTCAATTTCTGCTTGACGTAAAAATACATTTCCACGACACGCACGCCAAAGCATGCGTTCAAATGCTGGAATACGTTCTCTTAGGATAACTCCTGCGACGAAACTATTTGGAAAATAATTTTAATAAAAATGTACTCGCAAGAAGGAAACAAAGGGAAAAAAAAGCTACATACACACGTATAAGTGTGATGCATCTATAATGACCACCTAAAATATTTCCTTTTTTAAATAAATTTCATAGATTTATTTGAATTTGAAGGATCAACACAGGAAGATATTTAAGGTGATCATTATAAATTACTTTCTGTATATTGCGACAATTCGTTTTTGATTTAACATGATAAAATGTCAGCAATATACAGTAAAAATTATTTCATAGTAGAAATTAACTTGTTGAAAGTTAACATTATGTTAATATTGGATTTTCAATCTGTATCATTTGGCATCTTTATCTTCTTATGTAGTTTTGTTTATAATTTTATTTAAAAATCCACTTAAAAAGAAGAACAATACTTTATAGTACCATTGAGATAATGATGATTTTTGTAGCCATGGTTATAGTAGTAAAAGGAAAGTTTTAGTTTCTATATAATAATAGTAACAACGATTATAGTAAAACAACAAGGACATCAACAATGACAATAATATGCAAACTTGGTTTTAAAAAACCATTCCGATATGCTTAGTTATGCAGAGAAAAAACTGTTAAATTTTAATAGTGGTACAATTAAATGAAAACTATATAAGTGAACAACGTTTAGCAAGAAAGGAAGACATGTCATTATGAAACTTGGAAAAATCAGTAACTGCAATTCTTGAAAAGCTTCATTTGTTACTACTGGTATTCCATAATGCAAAGATATGTTAAAACAGTTATAATCAAACCAACTTGAAGATTGTAATGTTATTAGATTGTAATTGTATTTGTTTAAATAAAAAGAAAGTATATATGTATTTATTTGTGCGTTTAGGTAAATTAGGTATTTAGGAATATAAACATTTTGTTATATAGAAAAAGGTATACTATTCAGTAAAAAAAGCACAAATACATTACAATGAATTACTACACCATGGGATGTATAAAATAGCAGGTAAATGTTTTATACTTCAAAACTGGGTTTAATGTTACATTAGAGCAAACTAAATGTAGGTGCACATTTAAGAAGAGCCGCAATGATTGTTATCAGTATATCATTCGGTTCTTTCTGAAAATTAAAAAGAAAACAGGAACTATTATGATTACATAATGACTCTTTATAAATTATACACCTTTTGTTATCAAGATTTTCCTAATTTCTACAAAGAAAATATTTAGGTGGTATTAATTAATCATTCTCTTACATAGTTAAAATCTATGATGAAATATACAATTATCAAACTACGTGTATGTATTAATTTATTAATCGTAAGTATATTTGTCTGCCTTTAAAGATATAAAAAAGACAAATTTATAATTGCTTTGAAGCCATTAAGACATATCTCTATACCCCTTAATGTCTTAGGATTATCCACTTGACAATTTTATTATCATTTCTATCTGATATACTATCAATCAAGTACTAATATTAAACGTACAAAAAAACAAGTTCAATTTTATAATAGTTTTTCCATAGCTGTATTAAGTGTCATAAAGTATGTATGTTGTTAGCTAATCAAGCCGTAATTTACACCAAATGACTTCATGTTCTCTGCAATCAAACTAATAACAACTTGCGGCAGTACAAATAGCTTATTAGCTTAGTAACTACGATGGTTTTACTCCTCATTTTTACAGAATTTCATTAATCTTTTTTATATGTTCAAAGGAACAAATATATTTGCATCTGACTACAACTATACACAAAGAAGTCCTTTAGATTTATTGCTGAAATAATAAAAAGGATAACTGTAACTTTATTAGGAACCCAATTCTAATATTCATGTATATCACTGACATAATTTCTGATTGTAGATTTCAGAAGGATAATAATAATGTATGGGAAGGATTTACTAGTGATGGAGTACGTACCCCAGTTGGACAGGACCAAGGGCAGACTGGCGAGCGATATTATCATCACTAATCAATGCACGTGTCATGGACTCGGTAGGATTCAAGCCTGCGTGCTCTTGCTGACGACACAACAGACAAGACACAACCACATTAGCACACTAGACATGACTATAATGCTCCAACGCCACATTATCTTTGCACAAGTCCCTTACGTTTAATAAACGCAGAGGTATGATTAAAGATATCTTTAAGGGTTCATATTTCATAAACAAAATGTTCTTTTGAGGGGTTTTATAAATAAGTTTTATCAAAGTCTATGGATAACTTTAAGTTAAAAAAATATATATATTCTAGTATATTCTAGAATATACTCTATATTACATTAAAAGTATAAAATAACTCCTAAAGCTTCATTATTCACAGAAATATTTTATTCAATGCATCTTATGTTCCATTTATAATTATGCAATTTTTGTTCCTATTTAGATGTAACTTTCTGTATAAATTATGTATATGAACTACCTCTGGCCAATTGTAATTTTATTATAAAAAAATATATAATATATGTAACCATAATTATTTGAGCAGGATATAGAAATAGCTATCATGTATTAAACCATTATATAAAAAAAAAGTTTAATAAAACTAATGGAAGTAACTTTGAACAAAGATATCTTAAATCAATCAAAACTGAAGTAAATATGAATTACCATGCAATGTTACATAATACTAAAGCTGTTAATATCTATAATAGTAGATAATCATTATTACGCATTAAAGAAGGTACAAAAAAGTGTTATATGCATGGCAATTCTTATTTAATAGATTAACTGAAAAAATTTAAGCTATAATTATACCTGTTAGAGTTAAATTAATGTTAAGTTCTACTTAGATTTACTTAGAAATCTCATGACAATTGATTAATTTATTTTTATAATAGTATATCCTTTGCTCATTCTATATTTTATAGTAATATAGAACATAATAATGATAATCATATAAATACGAATGTGGTTAATTCTTGGAGCAGAAAAAGAATGGAAAAATTATCTTTTTTTACATGAAAAGTATCTCCATTAGCAGTTGTATTATCATTACCATTATAGTGTTTATAGATTTATTTATTTTAATCTATAAATAGACTCATGTGTGATATAAGGGATATCAGAGTTTTATAAAGTTGGTGTCATGAAAGATCAAGAACATTTGTAGGTCATTTAATTTTCTTAGAATTGAATAATTTTAATTGCACTGAATTGAGATGGAAAAAAAGAAAAATATCTATTGCTTCTTTGTGTAATAAAAAGATTCGTATGAAAGAAATTCAACTGTAATAACTACTTAATCTACTTTGTTATGCTTTAATAGAATGTTCTTTTAAGCATGTTATTAAATTTTTCATGCGCATAATCTGTTAAAAACCTACAACACATTACTTGATTTAAGCAGCTTTTTTATATTTCCTAGGTCAATATAGAAAAGCATTTAAAATGATTCCAATATTTCAAACTATTACCTATTTGATAGAAAAATATCTAATAATATAAGTTTTTTGAAAATCTTTAAACTACGTATTTATATTTTTGTATAACATGTTATACGTTTTCAAGAATAAATCCATTTATAGATTAAAATTGATTATATTTCATTAATATACACATTATATTTTCATCTCTAAGTTTATTTTTTGACAAATTTAATATATCATTTTATATATATCAAATTTTCCTTAAAATAACATAAAATGGGAACACAATTTCTCGTAAGTATAATCCACAATAATAAGCATATCTATAATGCAAGCAATGTAGCAACATAAATGCAGTGATTTTTCTTTTATTATCATCTATATAAAAGGAGACTGCTATTAGATATTATTCAATGTAATTAAGTGTAAGTTTTTAATACTTTTCTATTGACATGCACAACATGCAAACCAAGCTCACTACATATTATGTTAAAAGGGAACATATGCATATGTGTATGTGTATGTATGATGTACATATGTATTATTATTATTATACATACCCATGGCCACACCATCATCATTTTTGTTATTTACACGAAAGATATAAATAAATAATAAATGAATGAATTCATATGTAGCTTATAGTTGCTATAAATACTCGATACAGTTTGAAATGTTCTAAATAAATTTAAATAAGTTATGTAAATGACGTCAAACTGTATCAACTGTTATACAATATAATGTTTAAATTACATTTCAGAGCAGTGATTTAACACACATTCTGGTAAAAAACTGATACTCTTTTAATAACAATTAATATATGATCAATAGGTAGATGTTATTCAATTAAGCAAACAGTCGTATTTGTCTTTAAAGAACAACCAAAGTCGCTAAAGCAACGATTTTTCACATCACCATTTATAAACATTATACACATCTATTTTTGCTTATTTTTTTTTTTTTAAGTTACTTAAAAAAAGTTAACTTGCAAAGTACAACTAAACAGATAATAAAACAATTGTGACAGATTAGTTTAATGTGTACAAATGAAAAAAAAAAGTGTGAACATGAAGTGTACTGATAAATTAATTAAAACAACAACAAAACATTAATAGGAAAACGTGATACGTATTACAATACAAGATACAAAACTTTGACAGCCAATTTTATATACATAAGTACATCTTTGTTCAATTAGTGGTTGTCATCAGTCATCTTTTTATGAACACTTTCATCCCAATTAATTCAAGTTACTTAATGCTATGTTTCAAGAATCAAATTATAGTATCTAATTATAAAATGAAATTTAAGTTCAAAATTTTGTATATATAAACAGTCTTGTGAAAGTTTGCAGCAACAGTAGATACTTTTATGAAATGCAAAGCTATCAAAGTATTGAAATTGTATGCAAAAATCAACGTTCTTTCTGTTTAATTCTTAAAGTTTAATTTTTTTTGTGTGACTTCTTGAAAAATTGATAAGTAACATAAGAACTACAAGTCTTTTAGCGACTATGATATTAGTGCTCCTGTTTGGTTTTACAAGCTAAAGGATTTTAAGTAACTACGGGTAAAAAACACGGAGCAAAACAGATTTTCAAATGCAAATAACGGTTGATAACAGCTTGCCTGAGGGGATTCCTATAGTGTGCTTCTATGGTGTCTGCCGTAGTATACAGGTGCTGTAACCACAGAACACACTGACGCATCATGCCCTCTACTTAAAATCTATATTTGTACAATGCCTAACAGCACAGAAAACATTTATCAAAAGCTCTGCAATATGTGCAGATTATGAATATTAATAATGAATATTATGGATATTAATAAATTCTGATTTTATTAAAAAGTGCATACAGATGTATCTATAGATTTAATGTTTTCTTTGTTACTTTAATATATTACTATTATTGTTGTAAAGAGACTCTATAGTAAATTGTTGATGAAATTTTTGAAATATTTAAAAATTAAATCTATAGAACATTTACGTTGTACAAACACAATTCTTAGCCACTGGTGTTTAAAATGTAGAACGTAAGGATTCTCCTTTACATTACAGATTTTAAAGTTACATTGTTTTCATGATAGTTTGTGTAGTGTATAAATCACTAACATTAATAATATAAACATAATATATAATATTTGTGGTATTAATGCTACCTTAACAAATATTTGTAGAAGAGAATTTTTTAATTCATATCATTTTTGTGTGATCTGCACAATGAATTATGAAATGTAATTTTTCAAGTTTAATGACTGCTGTAGGATAATTCATGAATCACCACGCTCTACATTGTTTGAATCTACACCACATTTAATTACCCGAGCTTGAGAGCCTGGCCGCCAGCGCGGAGGCCCTCTTCACCCAAGAGAGTGACTTGTTCTTCCTCACGGCTGGGGTCTGCCATCTGCGACACGACACCTCCATTCTCAGCCTGGCAACAGACACATGTCACCTCTCTTTTGCCCTATCTCCCGACTTGTCTAATATTTTATTCATACGTTTATTAAACTCACCAATCTTAATACAGATGGTTATTTTTACAAAATCTCATAAAGGAATTGAAAACAAATGTATGAAATTAAAAGATTCTATAATTTTGTAGCTTGCAATCAAGATTAAATTTAATTTTCCAACTTATGCGGTATTCCATTTTACTGAGTTATTTACTTAAAAACAATAATAAGATATTATTATCAGAGTATCTAACTAAAATGTCTACATTTATTAAACTATTACAGATATCAAAATGAATTATTTACACAACAATTTCTGTATATACAATTTTTTTATATCTGTAATAATTTAAGCGCATACACATTTAAGTCAGATACTGTGTATATAATAATATTAAAAACTGATTGCATTTTTATCAAGAACTATGTTTTAAACATCACGCATCAAGAACAAATGCATGTTACAGATATTTAAAACTTTTTGACTTATTTCCCGTTGCAAAACATTGTATAGTACCGCTGGAAATATTTGTCTTTTATATGTGTGTCATTTCTGTATTAAGAAAGTACTGTTTGGGATAAATGATTATTTCATTCAAATATATATAGAATTTATGTTCTTAAATATTTAATACATATATATGTAATAAATGTATATACTGTAACTAAATTTAGGCAAAATGTCTATAAAAATTGATTTCTATTAATAAAAATTACTATGAGCAAATTTCATTTCATCATCACAAAACTGTGAAAATGTTTACTATTATAAAAGTTACAATAAACGAATTACAAAATTATTGACACAGGCAGAAATTTGATAATAAATTTATATCCTTACTTTTTCTTATGTAAAATCGTATTATACTGCTATTTTACAAGAGAGATTATAATTAAACAGAAATTAACTATAAAGAATATATTGAATACAACAGTATTTCTACTCATTTTTAAATTTCTATATTTAGAACTGGTCTTCATCTCATTGATATGTTATCACTTTTTAATCTGCAGTCATTCAAAAACAGATAACTATATGAATCATTGAATTAGAAGATAAATATAGAAAATAAAATTTCTTTGGCCAGATTATCAAAAGAGATAAGAACAATTAATTATGAGAATTACTCTTGTACTTTAAAATAAAAAATATAAGTATAATTTTGACTTGTACCAATAATTTTATAATTCATTCAGGAGATTTCTACTATAATTAGGTATTATTTAAAGTATCATAATCAAAATTGTAAAATAAATTAAAATATACACATTACTTGTATTTAAAATGCTCAATACATTTAACATTAGTTATACAAGTATCTCTACGATTTCAAACACATACATTATGTAATTACATAAGAAGTCTCCAATTTCATGCTTTTTACTTAATTTTACACTTCAAGTGATAAATAAACGAGTTATAACAGGTTCAATTAACGCATATTTTTTTTTTCATTTTTATGATACTTCTGTTAAATAAATTTTCAAGTATTTAACAAAATGATTTGTAATTAGCTAAGATCATTTTCAATGATATAAGTGGTAGGTTCTTATAAAAACTCATATATCACCTATATATAAGTGACATGTCACTCAAAGTATTAATTGAATCATCGAGATTCTTATAATAAAAATTATCACATTTAAATTTGAAGATAAATAAGCAATTGTTTACAATACTCATTCTTGTTATTTCTCACTGCCATGTGAGATGGAGACAGTTCAAAGCAAAAACATTTTATGCAGTTTCATAATGAATGTGTTTGAAATCAAGTTCTACTCAACAAAATTTTTACTTGAATGTTTTACAAATGTTATTTGTTATTCCCAGATAATTTTGTTTTATGTGTATGTTTCCTTCAAGTTTGTACTGTGATATGCAATGGGTACCAGCTGAACAATGATCTGTTTAAAAAATGTGTTTTTTATCAAAGTTCTTTTTCAAAATGTTTCTAGCATGCATAGTTTTGTTTGTAATGATGACACTGTATATACACATAACACTTACAATACTTGGCATGCTTCATGCAAAGAAACCATAAAATAAATGTATATCAGTAATTTTTTAAAAAAGTTACAGTTTTAATTGTTACATTCACATGTACCAGTTAGCTACATGCATTTTTCAAATGTTTAACAATTCAAGCATCAGTACTATGTCTTTTATTTTGATGCATAAATTCATATAATTAAGCAATTAATTCATCATTTTAAATTAATAAAAATTAAATAAATACAAAGGGTTATATTCTTTGTTAAGGATAATGCACTATAATATAAAATATTTTCTATATAAATAATTTTTCAATTGAAAATGTAATGCATCATAGGTACAATCCATCTACGTATTATGTGTAAAGCGACCTATTTTAATCTAATGAATTATTATTCGTGGATACAAAATATGGTAATTTAAGATAATATATGAACATACTGTTTATAGTTTTTAGGGAAACACAATGTAAATATTGGGCAGGAAGCATGGAAAAATTTTTATATAACGTTGAAACCTTTATAACATTACATTATGCTTGTTTCAAAACTATATACCTTCCATAAATATATTATTTCAAATACCTACAATGTATTCATTAGTAGGTTAAAATGGGTTACTTTATACACTTATTGCTGTGTAATGATATAAAGTATCCAAAACTCTTGATGCTACAGTTATTAATATACAATTATAAAATAGTTTAAGTCTACTAAGTATGATATGAATAAAATGTTTTTGATACTTCTATATTTCTACTAATTAAACTACTAGATGTAACATGATTACAGTTTACTCATTATTATACAATGTACGTACATTCATTACGTTACATGTGTGCAAGACATGATTCTTACAAAATCTAAAAAAGATACTTTTGAAAAACCAAACACAGGGGATTATGAACAACTATCTTAAAAAATGATTTAATGATATATTAAATTAAAAACACTTAATTACTACATTTATGTGTTTATATATATATATATATGTACCAAATTGATTCAATTTAAAAAACAATATGGTTTTTGAAAAAAATTTAAATACTGCATGAACAAGAATTTTGAAATGTAATATAATGTTTATCACGTTTTACGTATAAATGCAAAATGTTTTTGATGCATGTAGTATTAATCAATTTTATGTAATATTTAAGAATTAAGAATTAAGAATAAAATATAATGCAATTCCTTTTTAATTTGTTACAAGAAAGGGAGAAATTCAAAGGATATAGGGAGATAGGGCTTCAATAGTGACTTGTGTCCTTTGCAATACTGCAACTTTGTTAGTTGGCAATACTAACACATTAATAGTCCTAAAATCACTCAATAGCATCATTAGTAACACGAAACAAAAATAGCTTCATATCAATGATTTCTTGATTTGGTTATTTGATTATTAGCAGTATTAAAATTATTATTTTCCGTTTTGTAAAATAACTTCACTTTTTTTATACAAAACTGCAAAGCAAATGCAAAAAAGGCATCTGAAAGGCATAGACTTTTATTGCCATGCATTTGATCCTTTGCGGACAGAGCACTTCTAAGCTCAACGCCATATATGTACTGAATATTTTTCATTTAAGATAAAATATGCATGTATTATAAATTTATATTACTATTCTAATTTTCTTGGAATACGTTTATGGGTTGATTATCCGCAAAGAATAATTACTTCACATAATGAAGCATGTAATTATTTCTATCAAAAATTTCTTTACACCAAACATATTTATTTATATATTTGACCAGTAGATTTATTCAAAATTCAAAAATGGTAACTGTATGTATAAAGAATTTTCCACCTAAAATATGCCTCTTTTTATTAATACTATTGTAACAATTGTTAATCCTGGATAAAGATTAATATATCGTGTTATAACTTTTGCAATGACAAATGAAACACTGATGTTAAATAAAAACCTTAAAATGCTAAATAGTTATCTCGATATATAATCTTTAATTATTCCGAAATACTGCGCGCCGCCTACATAATAGTATATGTATTCATATAATTAACGAATCCGAGTTGTATAGTGTTAATTTATTCTCAATTAACAACTTTAAATTTCAGTTTTAAAATATCTTAACAATAAATAAAAAAAGAATCCATCATTTCAGGTGAAAAAATCTAATGCAGTAGTATCCCCTGGATGACTTCTGCTTGCTTAGTTATTATATTAACTGCACTAATCTGAGCTACTTAACAGAGATAATTTTTATGTTAATACTATCTGTTATCAATTATCATTTAATCAATCATTATGTCATCAAAAAAAGCAAATAGATTGATATATTTTGTACTTTATCAGAGTAAAATTATTTTAATTACACTGTTCAGGTTCTTACACTGAAAACTGTATAAAACATTATCATACTCGAATAATTTAGAGTTACATATACTCGAATCTGTGACAATTGAACGAAGATTACTTTATGTAGTACTACATTCTATTACAGCTAAATAATAAAAACCTGAGGAAATTAGTTTAAAACTTTTCATCATTAATATTAAATTTTTTCATTCAAGATCACTTAAGATAATATTATACATCACAGTTAAACTGGTTTTAATATTACTATATTCTATCAATCAAAATGTGAGATACATATTAAATGTTGGATAAAGTAGCAGAAAGAGAGATAGAACTAATATCGATAACAATTATCATAAAAGTTATTTAAATAACATTCTGTTATTTTTTAAGATAGAAGAGGTAACAAATATTCCTCTTTTGTGTAACAAAAATTTACTCTGTATATTTCTAATAGATGTTATTAGGAATACATATTTAACCACACCTCTTACATATTATACCATAATCATTCAAATTATACTATCAAAATAGAATTCAAATAAAACATCCTTACCTCATCAAAAAACACTTGCGTTTTTCTGAGTATGTGTTTCAACTCTGTCAATTCCAAAAAATTACGTTTCAAAGCTTCTGCATTTTGATTGACCTCTCGTAGCTCATTTTCCAATTTTTCAAACGTTGCTTCCAGGTCTATCATCTCTCTAGGCTGGGGTGCTTCTGGATTTTCTCCGGTATCAAGCATGGGAATACCATCTTTTTTAATTTCTCTTTCCAAATATCGTAATTTTCGTTCCATTTCATCACAACGACGTACTTCGTTAACGAATTTTCGTTGAAATGCATTGACATCAGGATTAAGCTACACGAGAGAGTAAAAATGTTACTAAGAAATGCTAAGGAAAATCAGAAAGAGTCAAGAAGTAATAACGGGGTCAAAGAGAACTGAAAAAACATTCAAGGAGAGCCAAAAAAAAACCATGAAAATCAGAGAGAATCAAGGAGAACCAAGAACAATCAGGAAAAACCAAGGAGAACCAAGGGTGGGGCAAGGAAGGCCAAGGAGGAGCAAGGAAAGCTAGGAAGAGCCAGGAAAGGTGAATTTTACTTTAAACCTTGTATTGGAATAAATTTTTTCCTTTGATATAAAAATTAATACCTATGTTAATATCTTTTAAGATTTTGTGAATTTTAAATGGATTATGAGCTTAAAAAAATTAGTTAAATTATAAAAACAATTTTATTAGGAATTATACTTTACCATTAAAGATGACAAAAGTTTACAATACAACAGAGTTTACAATTTTTTTCGTTTTACTTACAATGTTAAAATGCTTATTAAAATTTGTGCTATACCGTAACAAATATTTTATATTTATTAACATGTAAATTAAAATCGTCGCACAGAAATTACACGTGAAGATTCTTTAACAAAATTAGCCTTTGAATAAATAATAATAAAATAAAACTTACGTCTCGAAATTGCACAAGACCAAGTTCGCCAAGTTCCGAAACACAGGCGTATGCGGCTTCACTTTGCAAAAAGAGTTGACACAAGGTCATCTCTTCGCTTCGAAAAAGCGATCCCATATTTGTATTCGACAATATTTCAATGATCCTTATTATAAAATAACTAAAAACTACAGCATAAAGACTAAGCTTTATCTAGAAAATTTAAAAATGAAAAGGTAGCTGAACGTATTATCAATTCACATAAGTTTCAAAACCTCCTTTCCTTAAATGCTTAACGGACACACCAACTTCTCATTGCGGATAGAATAAGTAATCAATAGGATAATCACGAGGTAAGATGGCCATAAATCACAAGATGACGGTGTGTCGTTACTCGTATTTTTAGTTAACGCCCAAAAACTACACTAGCGACAATCCATACAATTGAAATAAGTACTGTGCACCGAACACAAGAAGACTCCCGTGACGGCACAGAAGCAAGAGGAGATACTATATTAAGCGTCACGAGAGTCCATAACCAAGACGCGCAGGTTGGAAGATGGTGCGAGCTCTCCGCCAATCGCTTTCCACTTCGTCTGGGAGTATCGCCAATCAGAGCGACAATGCGCAGAAAAGAACGAAAATTGATCTTTTCGCAGTTATGGACTCTCATGACATCAAGTTTCGCGCGATACTTTCAAACGAGCATATTTCCGCTTTGCAGACAATCTCGAACGGTGTTTATCAATAGTTTCTGGACGCCGTGCCCCTGCGGATCTTTTACGTTTTTTAGAAAGACGTAATTGTTTGGCATCATCTGATTCATTTGCACGACTCTTTCTCATACGGGATGCACTTTTTGTATGTCTATCCATAGTTTCATATATCAGATCTAGCTGGTTTCAGTGAAAGTTAATGATTCAAAAATGGATTTGGCGGGCTTCTTTTATTTTGTCAATCAGTCGCTTAAAGCAGAATTGTTTTATCAATCAGTCGCTTAAAGCAAACTTGTTTTATCAATCAGTCGCTTAAAGCAAACTTGTTTTATCAATCAGTCGCGTAAAGCAAACTTGTTTTATCAATCAGTTGCGTAAAGCAGACTTGTCTTATCAATCAGTCGCTTAAAGCAGAATTGTTTTATCAATCAGTCGCGTAAAGCAGGCTTGGTATATACACACGTCGCCTAACCTCCTAGTTTTACACGAGCCTAAATAATAGATGTGACTGCTTCGACCAATCATACGTTAGGACTGGTAATACGTCTGAGCTGACGTAGAGCACCGACGAGATACAGTATCTCGTCGGTGCGTAGAGTCCGACTAATGAACTTCGAATTCCGCGTCGGTAAAACAGTCAACGTTTCATCGAAAATTAGACCGAACAGAAACTGATTTAAGCGCCACCTCAATTATCGCGTAGCGAATTTCTATCAAATGAAAAGCAGAAATTATGTGTTCTGTGGACAAGGGTGAGATTTGGCGCCTGACCAGAGTCATGGATAAAGAAATTTACAACCTTTCCAATGTACAATGACTCTGCTTGAAATATCTTCGCCAGGGTTGATTTCTTTCTACCATTGCGTATCAAACAACTTCGTTCTTTCTAAATTCTATATTTTGTGATTTTCTTTTTATTTTATTTTTAACCGACTTCGACAAGAAGGAGGTAATTAGTCATTTGTAATTAGTCAAAAATCATACAAGTTCCTTTTTCAGGAACTATAAAATTACTATAGTTATACGTTCTATATGGTAATATTGCAATCCCGAAAATACTTTTCTGAATTTAAACTATTGTTTCCCAATTAAAAAATATATAAATCTTTTTATTGTAGCTCTTAGCTTGATATCGCTTTCTAAAAGTTATCTTTAGAAAACGATATCAATTACCAGGTCACACCACATGGAGGTGGCTACGTTAGTGACCCACCCTAAAATCATAAGAACGTGAAACCATTCAAAACATACAACATAAAATAAAAATTTAAACAATACAATCTTGAAATAGAAAATAAAATTAACATCCTAATATCAGAAATAATTGAGAAAATAATAATAATTCAACAATAAAATGCTGTAACGGAAAACATAATTATTAGGATTAGATATACAATAACATGAAACCATTCAAAACAGACAACATAAAATAAAAATTTAAACAATACAATCTTAAAATAGAAAATAGAATTAACATCCTAATATCAGAAACAATTGAGAAAATAACAATTCAATAAAATGCTGAAATAAAATGCTGAAATCGAAAATATAATTAACATCATAATTTCTGCAACAATTAACAAAATAACAATCCAACAATAAAATGCTGAAATAGAAAATATAATTAACACCATAATTTCAGTAACAATTAAAAAATAATTCAACAATAAAATGCTGAAATAGACAAAATAATTCAACAATAAAATGCTGAAATAGAAAAAATAATTCAACAATAAAATGCTGAAATAGAAAAAATAATTCAACAATAAAATGCTGAAATAGAAAAAATAATTCAACAATAAAATGCTGAAATAGAAAAAATAATTCAACAATAAAATGCTGAAATAGAAAAAATAATTCAACAATAAAATGCTGAAATAGAAAAAATAATTCAACAATAAAATGCTGAAATAGAAAAAATAATTCAACAATAAAATGCTGAAATAAAAAAAATAATTCAACAATAAAATGCTGAAATAGAAAAATTAATTCAACAATAAAATGCTGAATTAGAAAAAATAATTCAACAATAAAATGCTGAAATAGAAAAAATAATTCAACAATAAAATGCTGAAATAGAAAATATAATTAACATCATAATTTCGATTAGAATTGAAATGAAAAATGCCAACAGAAAATTACCATTACAATCTCAGGGTATGTTTTAAATAAATAGAACACAATTAAAATAAGAACATGAAATATAATTGATGTGTAAATCAATAAGAAAAGAATAATTTATTTCAATAAAGCAATAAACGAAAAAGAAATAGGGGAAATAAAATCGCGAGTTGACCATTCAACGAGCTGGGTATTGAACTCGTAAAATGTCGAGTTCAATACGTCCTGGACGGTATTAATCATACCGTTCAAGCAAAAACACAAAAAATGAAAAAACAAATTAGCGAGCATAGTGACAGAATGACTGTCCATCCGAAGATGGAGAGCCATTAGTAGTTCCCCTCTTCTGGGCAAATTTTGCCGGGGCTCTTCAGCATATAGCCTCTTCTTTCTTCGGCAATAGCCTCACAAAAATCACTCGCGAAAATTTTACGTTTGCTCAGACATTTGTAAAAACGTAACACGTAAACGAGCAACGATCCCTTGAATCGCTACTCGCATACCTGCATAATTTTTGCAAATGTCCAAGCACAAACACTTTTTAATTTCACTTCACTTCACTGCACTTTCACTTTAATACTTCATTTTTGTAATCGGGTCTAGTACCACGACTACGACTTACAAACTAATAAGGCTTGGCCTTGAAAAAATCAAGAGAGAATGCTAAATTAATTAATTAATCAACTAATTAATTTGCATTTTCATTTTTCCTCTTGATTTTTTAATTTCCAACCCCAGATACAAGCTTCTCACGTATTAGAAGAGAATACGAAAAGAAACATGAAAGCTTGCTCTGGCCCTGCCTACTTATAAACTAATCTCAATCATACCAGAAGTAAACTACCTGCCTGCCTATTGCTATATTTAAAAAAGGGCAAAATCATTCTCACAAAAATTCACTCCACGGTTCTCATACAACCACCCGGGTGCAAAAAAGCCTACTCCTAGAGAGAACGTCCCGGGACGCCTCCGACACCCGAGTTCAATTCTACATTCACACTCTAATAAGTTCATACCTTTTTGCTGAAATCGACTGACAAATGATAGTGAACATTATGTTAAAGTAACACATTTAATTTTTGTATTCTTTCAAATATTTAATGTAACATATCTGCATTGTAATAACTTTTCAATTTATACTCGATAAACATTTTCTAATTGATTTGTAATATTATAGTAAGTTAAGGTGGTTAAAAAACGATACAAATTCCACATCCTAACCACACACACACATGTGGAACTTGTATCGTGGTTCACTATTGGTTCACTACTTCTGTCAGTCGCCAAAATTTATTACACTTAAAACTAAACCTTGTCCACCGCCCTCCACCCACGCGAGTACATCTAAGTACCCGAATGAGCTTTGGGCATAAAAATGAACAAGGCCAAAGGTATTTTCACCTACCAGTTTTCTTCATGTGTGCTGAAATGCCTAAGCTAAAACGTATGATTAGCAAAAACTAAAGATGATATTCTCACTTTATTAAAAGTAAGAATATCGGCGAAATTTCACGGCTCTGATTTAGTATATGGGCTGGCTCCCCCTGGGGGGTGGAGTATATAGACAGATAGCTTGGAGGATATGTGTAACGCGGTGTGAGGTCAGTCGAAGACCAGAGCAAATGGAAATAAACGTTTTTACAAGACTATTTTAACAAAAGTGACTCGACTTTGCAAATATCAAGCTTGAAGAGCAAATACAGAAAAGCAAAATCGAGCAACTATGACATAAAACATGGGTGCACTGCTAATATCAGCTGGCAACGGAGGTTCTTAGGCCCCCTGAACTTGCGCTCGACACTACATACCACCCACCCCGCCTGGACGTCGTAACGCCAGGACAGGATGCACCCCTTCGCTAAGAGCGCTACCCGCCCGTCCAACACGTTGCATCCAACGGTGTCAGATTGACGGACGCCCATAGTATAGACAAAAGGACTACAGTTTAGAATATGGTAACATATTTTCATATGTTCCATATTCTAAAGCTGCGCCTGCAAAGGCCTAGTAATGCATGGGTTTGTCTCCCATGAGATGGTGTTTCACGGTCTTATGCCGCGGAATCCTTGTAACTAATTTCATTAAATAAATAATATATTGGATTGAGTTTAAAAACCAAAAGGATTCCCACTGAATACTAGTCAGTGCATTGTCATATTTACTCTCGCGTTGGAAATTTTTCGCAACACTAATTAAAATAGAAAAAAATCCTGATCTAAAAACGCGACTAGTACATAAACGTCTAACGGGCTAATATTTCACTATACTGGAGTATGCGGGTGAATAAATGATTATGCGATAGAGTTCGTGAGGCTGAAGTGTGAATGATGAATGTTTAGAGTCGAGAACCGTGAACGCGACAGAATGAATTTGAAGTATGAACGAAGAGCTTTCTACAATGCTTGAAGAGCAAATACTGAAAAGCAAAATAGAGCAAGTATGACGAGAAAATGGTGCACTTCTAATATAGGGCTGGCAAGGGAGGTTCTTAGGCCCCCTGAACTTGCGTTCGACGCTACCACCACCCACCCCGCCTAGGATAGGATGCACCCCTTCGCTAAGAGCGCTACCCGCCCGTCCAACACGTTGCATCCAACGTGTCAGATTGACGGACGCCCATAGTATAGACAAAAGGCTGCAGTTTACAATATGTAACATATGGTCGTGCGCCACATTCTAAAGCTGCGCCTGAAAAGGCCTAGTAATGCATGGTTTTATCTCCCATGAGATGGTTTCACGGTCTTATGCCGCGGAATCCTTGTAACTAATTTGATTAACTAAATGCATTGACTTTCAAAACCAAAAGGATTCCCACCCTATACTCGTAAGTGCATCGTCATATTTACTCTCGCGTTATTTTTCGCAACACTAATTAAAATAGAAAATACTGATCTAGCAACAAGACTAAAGGGGAGCTTTAAATTATGCTTGAAGAGCAAATATTAAAAAGCAAAATTAAGCAAATATGACTCCACATGCGTCCACTGCTAATATCAGCTGGCAACGAAGGTTCTTAGGCCCCCTAGTTCATACGCCAGACGCTACATACCACCCATCCCGCCTGTTTAAGGCACCTGGCCGCAATGGCACTTGGCCATTAAGGCAGGATGCACCCCTTCGCTAATAGCGCTACCCACCCATCGAACACGTTGCATCCAACGTGTCCGAGTGGTGGACACTAATAGTATAGGCAAAAGGACTTTAAAACAGCTTAGCGTATGGAGTGCGACATACTTAAATGTCCCGTACTCTATGGCTGTGCCTGCAAAGGCCTAGTAATGCATGGTTTTATCTCCCATGAGGTGGTGTTCACGGTCTTAGGCCGCGGAATCCTTGTAACTAATTTTATCACATAAAAACCAAAAGGATTCCCACCGAATACTAGTCAGCGTATAGTCATATTTACTCTCGCGTTGGACATTTTTCGCAACACTAATTAAAATAGCAAATCCTGATCTAGAAACATGTC
Organism: Osmia bicornis bicornis; assembly: GCF_907164935.1. Classification (NCBI taxonomy): domain Eukaryota; kingdom Metazoa; phylum Arthropoda; class Insecta; order Hymenoptera; family Megachilidae; genus Osmia; species Osmia bicornis. The sequence goes on from NC_060226.1 coordinate 8,551,950, forward strand.
TGGTACATTAATATCTAATGGGGTAATATTTCACTACACAAAGGTATGCAGGTGGATAAATGATTATGTAATAGAGTTCGTGAGGCTGAAGTGTGAATGATGAGTGTTTAGGGTCGAGAACCATGAACGTGACAGAATGAATTTCAAGTACGAAAGAAGAGCTAATACTCAAATGCAAAATAGAGCAACTATGACGCAAAAACGGTGCACTTCTAATATCAGCTGGCAACGGAGGTTCTTAGGCCCCCTGAACTTACGCTCGACGCTACATACCACCCACCCCGCCTAGAACAGGGTGCACCCCTTCGCTAAGAGCGCTACCCGCCCGTCCAACACGTTGCATCCAACGGTGTCAGATTGACGGACGCCCATAGTATAGACAAAAGGCAGCAGTTTATCAAATGGAAGATTTGGTACTCCGCCACATTCTAAATCTGCGCCTGCAAAGGCCTAGTAATGCATGGTTTTATCTCCCATGAGATGGTGTTCACGGTCTTATGCCGCGGAATCCTTGTAACTAATTTGATTAATTAAATAAAACATTGAGTTTAAAAAGCAAAAGGATTCCCACCGAATACTAGTAAGTGCATCGTCATAGTTACTCTCGCGCTGGAAACTTTTCGCAACACTAATTAAAATAGAAAGTCCTGATCTAGCAACGTGACTAAAGGGAAGCTTTAAATTATGCTTGAAGAGCAAATATTGAAAAGCAAAATTGAGCAAATATGACTCAAACATGCGTCCACTGCTAATATCAGCTGGCAACGGAGGTTCTTAGGCCCCCTGAACTTGCGCTCGACGCTACATACCACCCACCCCGCCTGGACGTCGTAACGCCAGGACAGGATGCACCCCTTCGCTAAGAGCGCTACCCGCCCGTCCAACACGTTGCATCCAACGGTGTCAGATTGACGGACGCCCCTAGTATAGACAAAAGGACTACAGTTTAGAATATGGTAACATATTTTCATATGTTCCGTATTCTAAAGCTGCGCCTGCAAAGGCCTAGTAATGCATGGGTTTATCTCCCATGAGATGGTGTTTCACGGTCTTATGCCGCGGAATCCTTGTAACTAATTTTATCAAATAAATACCAAAAGGATTCCCACCGAATACTAGTCAGTGTATAGTCATATTTACTCTCGCGTTCTAAATTTTTCGCAACACTAATTAAAATACAAAATCCTGATCTAGAAACATGTTTGGTACATTAATATCTAACGGGGTAATATTTCACTACACAAAGGTATGCAGGTGGATAAATGATCATGTGATAGAGTTCGTAATGCTGAAGTGCGAATGATAAGTGTTTAGGGTCGAGAACCGTGAATGTGACAGAATGAATTTTAAGTTCGAAAGGGGAACTTTATACAATGCTTGAAGAGCAAATACTAAAAAGCAAAATTGGGCAACTATGACATAAAACATGGTGCACTGCTAATATCAGCTGGCAACGGAGGTTCTTAGGCCCCCTGAACTTGCGCTCGACGCTACATACCACCCACCCCGCCTGGACGTCGTAACGCCAGGACAGGATGCACCCCTTCGCTAAGAGCGCTACCCGCCCGTCCAACACGTTGCATCCAACGGTGTCAGATTGACGGACGCCCATAGTATAGACAAAAGGACTACAGTTTAGAATATGGTAACATATTTTCATATGTTCCGTATTCTAAAGCTGCGCCTGCAAAGGCCTAGTAATGCATGGGTTTGTCTCCCATGAGATGGTGTTTCACGGTCTTATGCCGCGGAATCCTTGTAACTAATTTTATTTAATAAATAATACATTGGATTGAATTTAAAAACCAAAAGGATTCCCACCGAATACTAGTCAGTGCATTGTCATAGTTACCCTCGCGCTGTAAATTTTTCGCAACACTAATAAATCTGAAAATCCCACTCCCCTGTGGGGGCCAGCCCATATACTAACCTGATGCCAATTTCACGAATAAAAGCGGAAAAACGTTTCAATTTCAAGAGCGATTTCCTTATCAAAGTAAGTAGTTGGAGTAATTAAAACTATTCATGCTTATTACTTTGACATTGAAATCTGCTCATCGCGAAATAAATTCTTGTACATATAAAAAAGAAAGTGTATTGTGAAATCGGAGGGTCATCCGACTTCTCTACATTTTTAAACTCGAAATCTATATGTATATGTAAATATGTACAAGAAAACCCTATCCTGAGCTAAGGCATAAAATACACAAAAAAACAATTTGCACGATTATCATTGTATAAAATGATACAGTGATATTCGTGGGTCACTATGCTCGCTCAAAAAATAAAAATTACAACCAATTCCCGTGTCGCTACGGACCATTCGTCCTACGACATGATGGGAACCGGAGGAACTTTAAAGCATGCGACTCACCGATCGTTGACTTGCACCACTGCACTCGCCACACATCTTAGATTGATCCATGGTTGATCCATAGCTCGTCTGTTGGCTCGTCAAAGAAACGGTACCCCCACTGGCAAAGCATTCATCTGAAAGCATAAAAATAACGATTCTTGAACGATATATGTTTTCTCTCAATTTGTTGTAATTAATATGCTAATACATAAGATAATTCAAAAATATGCATGCAAAACTATATGGGAATAACTACACCATAAAACATGGTAAAACACATGCAAATACATCCCAAAACACATGAAAATCAAAACCATAGAACACCATAAAATAGTTGCAAAATTATAGTAAAACAGATTGGGTACCACTCCATAAAACCTACTAATAAATTCGTATAAATATGCCCAAACAAATAGGGTACCACTCCATAAAACCCACTAATAAATTCGTATAAATATGCCAAAACACATAGGGTACCACTCCATAAAACCCACTAATAAATCCGTATAAATATGCCAAAGCACATAGGGTACCACTCCATAAAATCCACTAATAAATCCGTAAATATATGCCAAAGCACATAGGAAACCACACCATAATACACAATAAAGCACATGCAGGTATATGGGGTACCACACCACACAGCACACTAATGCACTTGTATAAAAATGTCAAAACACATGGGTGACCACACCATAAAACGCACTAATATATCCGTATAAATATTCCAAAACACATGGGAAACACTATAGGAAACACCATAGGCACACACAGTAACACTTGAGGTAACACACTGATAAATCCATGCACGAATATCCATGGTGTCAACCCGTACCGATATATGTTTGACAGCTCGATCCGTACCCTTCGACGGTCGCGATAAGACTGATTAGATTTGACCCCTCTCGAGGTCGCGCCTGTACCGGCGCGCGGCGCGCGCAATCAAGTATGACGTTCCGCTTCACCGGTTCCGCAGATTTAACTATTTGTATCTGATATTTGTTAATATTTGTTTAATTATTATTTTATATTTTACAATTGTTCATTAATCAAATTATTGTTAAATCTATTTAAATTGTTTATTTCTTTACATTTCCACGTGGATATGTTGCAAAATTTTGTTTAATTATTCTATTAAAAATTATTTAATTATTATTATTAATTTTACAATTGTTTATTAATCAAATTATTGTTATATCTATTTAAATTGTTTATAATTTTACAATTGTTTGTTAATTAAATTATTGTTATATCTATTGAAATTTATTATTTTTATAACTTTAATACACGGATATCCAGTAACTTTGTTTGAATTATTTAATTTTTATACAATATTAAGAAGTGATTATTGTGTTTTAATATAAATTTGCTTTTTATCAAATATTTATTGAACGTTATACAATAATAACAGTTACAAATACTCTTCGATTATTTGATTAATTTATTGCTTTTTTAAAATGATTTATTTTCCAACTGTAATCACTGAATTCGAACTAAACGAACGAACTGCGCCCTACAGAAAAAGCGAGGAACTAAATTTGTGGTCTGTTTTACCTTTTTGACATCTTTCACGAGTGAAAATCGTAGAACACAAATTTCGTCTACCTGGTGGCTTGTACATCATCCCTTGGGTGCTCGTTTTGTTCTATCCGCCCTAAAGAATGGCGTTCTGGTCTCTATTTGAACATACGATTCGCAAAAATGTTTATATTACGAATAAATTGATACACGTGAATCCGATCCGCCATTTTCTTCACCGTTGACAGACATAAATTTCAATATTTTATACGATTTTGACGATTTGAATAATATAAGAACCAGCGCGCCATTCTTTAGGGCCTCCTGAACACGTCCCACAAATTTTGTTGCATTCGTTTTTCTCACATATGTCTAGTTCATTTATACATCACTATGTGTCAGCACATACGTGGCCTCGTACTACAGGGAGTTGCTACATCTATTGAAGCATCAGATTAGCGGGTCATATGATGAATTTATAGATTGATATTGGGTCTAACAATAAGGGAGTGTCTTAATTTTATAGTTAATTTCTACGAAATAAAAATGTTAAAATTGTTTTTCTGTTGCGTAGCTGTATTTGTTGCAGGTATTTTATGTTTTATATAAATTATAAAGTAATATTGGAATGTAATTTAAATAATATCAGTGATTAGAAACATTTGATAACTACAAATCAAATTCTTTTTCCCGTTTTTTTTTATGTTACAGTTAAAGCAAGTGGAGATTTTGTAGTTCTACATAGTCCAAACAGTGTCCTGTTTAATGGGAATGAAGAAGTGGAACAAAGCTTGCTTAAAGAAGTATTAGCTGCTGCATTAGGATTTACTGTTAAACTGGTATATTTTTTAATTGTTTTTAACATCATAATGTTAATATTTTATTGTCATAAAATCTCAAATTTTAATAATATATCATTGTGATTGTTATTACAGAGAGGAATATGGAGTGGCATTTCTATTACCGATCCATTTAGCCTTCCCGAAGCTGTAGTTGCAGTAGTAATAGAAGGAGTAGATTCTCTAGATATACCAAAGGGTAAAAGATTTCCTCTATATGTTAATGAAGTTGAAGAAACAACATGGCAAGCTCTCAGAGAACGTCTTGAAGAAAGAGACAATGATAACACTTTAGTAAGAATTTCATTAGGAGATGGTTTAGATGCTGTAAGTACTATAATAAATATTAGTCTAAATAAAATAAATGTTTGTATCTAATAACATTAAATATATTGATTTACGCGAGTATATTTCTTTTGATTATGTGCTTAAATTAATTAAATAATGTAATTTGTACATAATATGAGTTTAGCTAGGACAGTCTGCTCTTGGAGAATTAAAACCAACTCCTATCGATGAATCATCTTTGAGAGCTTTAAATTTAAGGAAGGAAGAGGACAAGAAATTCCTTGAAGAAGTACAGTTACTCCATGCAATTGCTAAAAAAGCACCTTCTGCAATTAAACCAGATTCCAAATCTGATATCTATTGGCTTGTCATATCTGGTTTACGCCCGATTTTTGATGCTTACGGCAGTAATTCAACTACTTCTAGGGAAGCTTTATTATTATTAAATAATGCTTTGAATGTTATCCACGATGCATTTATCCAAGCTTATGAGGGCCAGGTATGACTTTGATAATATATTAAAATTCCAGTATTTAGTAACTTCTTAATATCATTTAATACAAAGTAAAAATTGTTTTAATTCAGGTATTAATTGTGGCCTTTACAAACGATGCAAGTAAGGTACACCATATTCGTTCTGTAACTCAAGAAAGGCAAAAACGGGAGGCTTCAGAACCGGTTTGTATTTAAAACTTTTTGTAATTTATAACATAAGTTTCTGTTTTACATTATCATATCACTTTTTATATTTACATTACAATTTAATAACGTTAATATTTACTACGGACATCATGACATTAAAACTAAAGAAAATGATTATGAATTATTTTTAATTAGTAACTGAAAAGACTTTATAGGAAACTTAAATATAGTGTAATTTTTCAATAATTGTATATGTATTTCAATATATTTCTCACAAATTATTACAATGAAGCAATTCCGTATGTCAAAAAAAAATTTTCTACTATTTTTTAACTTGCAATTCCATTTCTAGTATATAAACAATTAAGAATTATACATCTAATTTCTGAATTATGTTGTTTAACTTACATTTATACATTTGTACTTTACATTCGTTTCATGCGACTTGGAAGTTGAATTTCTAATTTTTAGTCACTTATATCCTAACAGTGAAGCTGTACATTGTACTTTTCAATTTCTTTTGACATACGAAATTTATATAATTAGGCTCACTGCTTGTTTTGGGGGGGCACTTTATATGTAATTTCAGACGATTATTTGTTTAATGAATCTAATATTAACTAAACATGAATCTAATGGGGCAATATTGATAACATTACTGTTGCTATAACATAACTTACATGTTACTACTATGCTAAAAATTGTTAGACACTGCATAAATATAAGCTTTGAAAATACAGGGTGGGCCATAATAGAAATAGTGACAAAATTCGTTTTTTTTTTTTTTATGTTTTAAGATTAAAGGAGACTTTTTATTTAATAGATGAGATATTGCATATGCGGCAACAGTACCTCATGTATGAGATAAAAGACTCTTATTAATTCTAACACATAAGAAAGAATTTTTTCATTCTTTCTATTAGATTATAAGAAAAAGCGCTTAAAATGGTTTATGTAGCCCACTGTGTGTTTATGATACTTTTACATTTCAAGTAAAATAAGGTTGCATCAGAATGTTCAATTATTGTATCTAACACCTGTATCCTTTATAGGCTAATAAAACTAACAGTATAGAATCTCCTTCGGAAGTTAAACATGTTTACAACGATACGAAATTCAATAATAGTAATATTCCATCTAAGGTATATTAAAATTGTTGCATGGAAAAAATTTCAATAAAAGTAAACAGATGTGTTTGAATTAGAAATAGTTTCCTGCATGCTTTTCAAACATGTTAATGAAATATACAGCGCAGTATCTGTAATTCAGTAATTCAAAATATCTTTTTCTTTTAATATGTGAAGTTTGAAAGAAAAAATATACAACATTTCATTTTACTACAAAATATACTGAAACAAGGATTCGAAATTCATATAAAACACATTTCAATAAAGAGAGACTGTAATGTTTAGACATTGCTAGAAGAAGGGAAAGAAATGCATAAAACGGGATTTTTAATCTGTTTATTATTTCCATTTATTTTAAATATTTGTTTATAAATTGTTAAAACGATTAGCGTTCATGTTTTACACTCTATCAATATTATGTTTTATATACTGTATGAGATCAACAAATATTGTAATTAATTAGGTTTGGATTATCTTGAATTTTGCAACATACATATGTTGCTTTATAAATCATGTACTTATAGCAAGATGATCATCCAGCTGATAGCACAGATATAGAAAATGAAGAGGATTTAAATACAAATATTACTAGTACTAGTGAACCATACGGTGATGTGGACAGTTCGACTACAGTTAATGATTTTGATAATGATAGTGACGTCGGTAAAAATAATACGGATTTGAATAACACGACGAATACAGTAAATTCTAACACACAAATTATAGGACAGGTACCACAAACACTTTAACATATATTCTAAATAGAATTTTTTGTTTTTTTTTTGCATACTTGAAAATTTTAATGTATTTTATTATGTTGAAACAAAGATGTGCTTATTGCAAAAATAATGAACATATCTCAATTTATTTTATAGTAATATATTTTAATTTAAGAGAACATTTTTATAGGAGGTTTTTCTATCGCGTTGGTGTTTTGATTGTCTTGCGTTTTGTAAATTTTACAATTCACTTCTTCTAGTCAACCCAAAAGCTGGTAAGACAATTGAAACACCAATTCAAGTCATCATGAAAGCTTGAAATATTTTTTTTAGCTATTATATTTCTTTAGCATAAAAATTGTTATGCAATATTTTATCAGTAATTGTTAGTAGAACACATAAAATTGTAAGTAAATCTTTATTAAATTGTGCATGAATTTAGTGAATAATCCAGTATACAAAATGCTTTTGAACAATATCACAAATTAAAGTATACATTTTTCGTATCGTGTAAAGGTGAAAGCCTTTTATTATTTTGCAATTTAACATAATTTGTTGATAACTTATGTAATTTATTTATAAACGTCATACTTAAATGCATGTTTATATCATTATTTAAAATCTCAATTTTAAATATACCGAAGATATAGTTTTAGATTGCAAGATATAGCAATGCTATGGTATGAAGAATATTGGCTTATACTTACTAACTTAGCATATTTTATTTATATATTATATAAATGTTTTAAGTGTGCTTGTCTGACAATGCTTGTTATTAATATATTTCTTTTTATCAATGCTACAATACTATGTAGCATTTGGTAAAATGCATGATAACTTAATATAAAAAACATACAATATGAAGTTATTGGGAAAAATAATTGTATTAATGTTATTACTTGAGTATATATAAAATATTATAAACTTTGTAGCATTATATTATGTTATGTTTTTAAGGCTTTAACATTTTTTTTTTTTTACAAAAGAAGAAAGCTTTTTCATTTTAGGCATTTAAAAGTTTAGAATATAATACATTCAACAATGAATGTTATTGCAGTTGGATTACTGCAAATGTTTATAATTCAGTAAAATATCAAGTTTTTTGTTTTAGGGAGTCACTCGTCTTGCAAAAGTTTATTCAGGGGATTATCCTGTCATCTTTAACATTCTTTTATGGTTTGGAGTTGTCTTTGTTTTCTCGCTGCTTGCTATTTGCAGTATGTAATCATTTATTATTATTATTATTTAATAATATGTTATACTTTTTCTAATTCTTATTTGTTACAAATACAGTTGCCATTGCTCAGATGGATCCCGGACGTGATTCCGTAATATATAGGATGACTTCCAATCGCATGAAGAAAGACAATTAAATGTAAATATAAATTTAAATTAAATGATCCATTCTGTATATCTATTGTACTTAAATCATTAACCTTGCTTAATAAGCATGTGTCATTTCAATTCATAAAGTATTGAGAAAAAAAAGAACAGGAAATGTTCCATTATGTATTGTAACAACTATTGTAGTGTATTTATGTATACAATAGTTGTAACATATGTAATGTAAACAGTCAGTCATTTAGTTTTCATTTATTATGCACTATAGGGAATTATTAAACAACTAAATTTTGTTACATAGTAGTACTGTACAAAAGTATTTCTAGTAGATTAAATCTGTTGTAAATTAGTATAAGTTATAATAAACTATACTTGAATGTAAAGTTATATAAAATAAAGTAACAGTTATTATGGGTATTGTGAATTAAATTAATTGTACTTTTGTTATAGATCGTTTTGTTTCTATTACTATATAAATACTACTGTATCATCATTATTTGACTAGAACTATTAAATAATTGTCTATATATTTAATCATAATTTACTGATGCATACACGGTCTTCTATTACTTATAAAGACGCTTGTAACTTGCGGGTTGGATAAGCGTCTTTTAAGCAAAGTAGGGCTTAACAGATAATTAATTATAAATGTAAACGAATTCTAGAAGATTAATTGCTAACGCTTTAAATTCGGTATGTAAAACTGAATTGAGGTTTATTCATTAATACAAGTGCCAGTAACTGCAGGTGAAGGGGTTACATCAATATGTAATGAATTTTGGTCCGATTCTCCTACGATGAATATTCTTTCAACTTCACATTGTATGCTAATTTTCGATGTTTATAATGTTTTTATTGAAATACTTGTATGTAATCACTACTTATAATTCCTGATGAATGATACATGGAGGTATATAAACATGTATTACATATTCATATACTGTATCTATGTACATATTTCTGGACCACCGCTGTTCAATTTATAACAACATACTTGTATAGAATAAATTAAAAATGTTATTTGAACATTAACGAAATTTAATAAGATTTTATATCCATTGTCACCTACATCTTTAATATAATCTGGCATTTTATAATAAACTTAAGGTTTGGAGATGGGAGTTTTCTTTGCAATTACAATAAATATTAGATTCAAATAGAACGAAACACAGGTTTCTTCCTGTATTCAGGTGTAACATAGACTTCCTTTGGATAAAGACAGGTGTAAGGGGAGGAACCTCCTACCACATGCCTTTAGTTTTGGAAGAATCCAGGGAGAACCCAGGGAATGCCTAGGGAGAGACTAGGGAGAGGCTCACCTAGGACCTCCTATTCTCATACACAAGAACACGAATGAATATACGAGTGGTGGGATACTCTTTCCCCTACACCTCCACCTGACTAAAGGAAGCTTAAGACACACATGATCGTATCTTTAAACCGTCGGCTTTGAAGGTTTAATCCCCACTTTGGCATTATCCCACTCTTGCTCGAAAAGCTACCCAGGTATACTGATTCCCCCACGAGGCCACAACACCTGTCACTACTACAGGAAACGACTAGTGTTTTCTGTCAGCCTACGTTTAATCTACTTTGACTTATATACAACAGTGTTGACTTCGACAATTCTTGTCAGATGCATCGAGTTTGATTGCTCAGGTTAAGATAGTTGTCTATCATAGGGTGTGTAATTATCCGAACCATCATTCTCACTCGGATATCAGAAGATTTTAGTGGAAACGCTTGACGATGGAATGGAAAAACGCATTGAAAAATTGTTTTTATATCGTTCTTCGAATTTCTGCTATTACTGGGAAGCAGATAGTAACAATCTCGTGAATATGAAGTTTATACAGTTGCTATGACTGGCAATCAACGATTTTGTGACTTATTCGAAGATATGCAACCGTTATCGTTGATGCTTTTGGTAATTGATATTTTATCAAAAAAGTTGAACGATTATTGAGCGTTGAAAAATTGTACTATTTTGCAAAGAAATATTAACTTTGCGTTTAAATCTTTAGATACGGAATTTAGTGTTTTTCATAATAAATGAAGTCGTGTAAATCACGTTTCTAATTAGCAAAAATTTTTATGCCTTTCAAAATGTACGAAAGATAAAGCTAAGATCAGAGTTAAACATTACTAATGCACCGTTTTATTACTTAGAATTCGTTGCACCGGGTAATTTCTGTATTTTATGACGATGACGAATATACAATTTAATTATGTCAATATCGAAGTTATTGATCATAAAGAAAATGAGATGCCCAAAGTGCAAACAGAATCGCGGAGGTGCACCTGATTTTGTAGTACACAAAAGGGTTGAAATTTTAAGGAAACGGGTTTCCAAATAAAAATTATTTTATTAACTTTCTATTATATTTCCGTTTTTCTACAGTCGTTTCTCGTTCGTATTTTTAATGAATTTTTCAAAAAATGGTATCTTCATCTTCAATGAGAAAGAGGTATAGTAGGGGGAGAGGAGCATACTTAAAAATTTGTTAGTTATTTATCTTAGAAGTTTAGGTTCGATGTAACATTTACAATAGAATAAAATTTATGCTAATTATCTTTAACCTTTGAACAGCGGGATCTGAGTCATACGAAATTAAATGAAAATTGTGGCTCTCACCATAATCCGCAAATCTCCACAAAAAACTTTAAAAGCAAATAATTTAAGAGCTATTGAATATCAGCTCTATACTGGGACTTGAAAGAATGTAACATTTTCTAAATTATTTTATAAAAACCAATGGCCCAATGTTGGAGCCCCCTTTTCGTAAGATATTCATTCTTTGATGCCCCACTCAATAGGATTTTTTACCGGGGGCTATGTACAACGGCTCGTTATAGCATCGTTATGTATATCGAACATTACTGACAAACATGATCCTCGAGGTAATTGTAATCGCGATTCGAGAAGCGGCTGTAGTGTCATCGACGACGTGGTATCTGTTCTGGACATAGCGTCGGTGGACGAAAAATTCGCGTTCGTAACTTTGGCTTTACGTAATAAGTATGTCTGCTACGTCTAGACTTCTTCAAGGTTATAGCCCGCAGGAAACGTTCTTACTTCTAATAAGTCTCTGATTTATATAGCCCCGTAACGAATTGATTTTGAGAAAATTTCATTTCTTATTTATCTAATATTTTTTAATGAAATTATACAATTTCTGTATTTTCAAGCCAGCCCCTAAAAATAGAAAATAATTATCGCAATTATGGAAAATACTTGTTTCGTTAATGTGGATATTTGCAATTTAATTTTAGATAAAGGGAAGGTTTCTTCGGTACAATCGTCAAAATCAACATTCACAACGGTAATAATTGAATATTCAGAAGCGAAGAAGAGTAGCAAAATTTTTAATAAAATTAAAATATCCAGTGAGTTCGCTATGTGCAATTTTTTGTTCCATAAGAGGTTTTGGACGTATGATAAGAATTTTCTATTTCTGATAAAAGTGACAAGTGGCACAAGGTTGTGAATAATTGCGGTCAACGAGAAACAGAAAAATTTATAAGTGTATCACTGTGCAGGAAATAAAATAAAAGTGTTCGATTGTTTCAAAGTGTAGACAGATTTTGTTTTGATTAAGAGAAACAGGTGCAACGATGAGCGTGAGAATTGTCGTTAGCGTAACGGAGATCGCGGACATGAATCCAAAGGATCGTTACGTAGTCGAAGAGATAGGTAAGTAATTGTTTTCACGGGCTATTTGTCTTTCCAACGAGGAAATACGCTGTCGTTAATGTATTTTCTTATAACACCGCTCTTCATTTAGGGTACGTTTTTTCACGTGACTTTTATTGACGTGACATAACAAAAAATGTCATATCGCCTTCGTGTGAAATTGAAAGTCATGGCTTTTGTTATCACTATTACCGTGACATCTTTATGCACTTGGTTTCGCACAGTTCATTTACTCAAATATATATGGCATTGTGAAACATTTAATTAGCACGAGGACGAAGTCACGGTAGTAAAAGTCATGACACTTTTAGGGTACGTTTTAACTTGACAATAAAATGGCACATTTAATGCTATGACGTTGGTCACCGCATAAATGAAAATTATAGTATTTTCATTTTTGTGATATTTGTAGCCAGTGTCGTGCATTGTATTTGTGTACAAGTTTCAGATGGCAGGCCATCATTGTATACTTGCAATCAAATTGAGTTTTTCCAGGGAAAATAGCGATATAGGGGAAGTAGGAATTCTTAAAATATTAATATTAAAAATAAAATTTAGTATACAACTTAATAGTAGGAATAACGAAATAAATATTAATTCAAATTTTCCTGCGTAAACGGGGCCCCTTTCGCTATGTTACCATTTTCCCTGAGAATGCCTAGAGTATTTTCCCTGAAGAAGCCTGGTTTGATCGTTAAAAGAAAAATTAATTTGTCCCAAAGAAAATGCAATAACATTCGGTTCATAAGTTCTTTCGATCCTATTGCCAAAAATATCACGCCGTTATATATTTTGTTCGTTTCGAGAGCCGTATAAATATGCTATAAAATTGATAAGCATGCGTGCGCAGAAAGGTGTAATTAAGAAGTATGGGTAGAGCCCAGCGTGTAATTATAAACGCGGAAAAGAATTATCTTTGCTGTAAGTGGTCTGGAGGTGTGACTCGCGTCATACGTAGAACTTGACCTTGACTATATCTTAGAGATCAGTTAATGAGTACACATTGCTATACGTAAGAAGAGAATCAAAATGCACCTTGACCATATGCGATGCATTAAAGTGGAGCTTTACAGCGAATTATGCAACAAAATATCAGTTCATTTAGATTCCAAATCGATTCGTGCTCGATATTCTCCTTTTTTATGAAAACTATGTGTAATAAAAAATCTGCGGATGTTAATTGGGAAAGTTGAATCACGATGAAGCATGAAACATTTTTCTAAAAATCAATCATAAAACGATTACACTTTTATAATTTTGTTTATTTATAGATAAGTAAATTGTTATGTCTTAAAGTTGTTTCGCACTGTGCTAAATTCATTATCAAAGTTTGTAATAAATGATAAATATAAAACACACGTGTTTAGTATATTTTGTACAGGGTGAGTCACTAACAATCAAATCTGAAACCCAAAATATCTCTTTTATTTTTAATGATCTGAGCAAATGACTGAAGAAAAACATATTTATTTTTAAAGGGGCAAAAGATCTTCTTTTTCGCAACGTTATTAGCATTCTTCAAAGTTATTAGCATTTGTTTGTTTTTTTAATAAGATGGTGTATTTTTGTTACTATAACAAGATTACTATAATACAGCATAATATTTTAGCAAAGTTATAATTATTAAAATACCTGGCAATATTGCACAACAAAGTTATGCATTAATTACAAATATAAACACTTGCAAAATTCTCAATATTTAACTTGAGATATTACCCTGATGTTCACTCCTGTTCACACTGTATCATCTTATTTCCAAAGATTGCTTTGATGCCCTTTCCAGGGATTACCCTGATACCCATACTTGGGTTATAATATATCACAAAGCTTTTAAAGATTGCTTCGGTCATAGTGCATCATTGCTCCGGTAATTGCCCTGATGCGCATCCCTTAGTTACACTATATCATAATTGCACCGATGCCCCTCTTTGGATTCCACTGCATCGCATTGCACCGTCTAATGGCTCTGATGCCCGTCCTTGGCTTACAACGTATACGATTGCTCCGATAGATTACCCCGCTTGTTCCTGTTTTTAGATCGTTCTTCGCTAGGGCGATAAGATGATAATTGCGTCTGGAGGTTACAGATATTTTTCTATCGCCTAGCAGTTACGTAGTGTTTTTCAAGATTTTCAGATAAAAATACGTATTCAAATAATCATTCTACATTTCAGTTCTGTACTTTAGTACTACTAATTACATTGTTACATATTTTCGTTTGTAACTCGTCATTTCACGGTTGAGTGAGAATTAGTGACGCAGACGAGCGAGTATGTAAAAGTGATTAGAATTCGCTCTGATATTATGTTAATTTATAATACTTTTGCTCAAACGATGGTATTTCAAGGATCTATACTTTTTTCATGGCCTTATATGTTTTTCTTGGTTCATTATCCTTTTGTTCTCTTTAATCCTCAGACGGCGGACCATGGAGAGAGCCACAATTTCATTAACGTAATTCAACTCAATAAAAAAATTTTTCTCTTGAGGTGGGAGTATAAGTTGATAAAATATTGCATAATGCATTTTGGTCGAAATACCTATTTCTTATAAGACTTTTTTCCAAAATAATGAATGTTTAACAATTAGGGGGTATAGGCCCAACCAGGTACCTTATTTGTATCGTAATCTATGATAGTTTCTTACTTCAGAACGCACACGTACTGTAATTGGTTTTGATTTAGGTATGATGTTATTACTGTTTGTACGTAGGAAAATGAATGGAAAATACTTGAACACTTGCTACACGTGTAACACGAACCGGTAGAAGTGTATTTAAAATGAGGAATGACTATGGTATTAGAGCAGCAGCGTGTAACCGGTAGAGCGTCAGAGTATGTACAAAGAAGAAGAATAAAAGAATAATTTGTGGTCGCGTGCGGTCATAAATATCGCGATACTTTATTACGCTAATTGCAGATTTGCTAATAAACGAGGGGAAACGAATCTATGCATGAACAAGTTAATTAGGGTTAGGTGCAATTATGAAAGCAAGATGGTAGGCATGATACGTCTGCGACGCCAAAGCGAACGTGGCATCAATGGACGCAGTCAATTATTAATGAGAGAATATTGAAGGGAGAGCCTGGGAAGGTGTCGTGCGATTTGAAAAGTTCCTACGTACAAATTGGATTTATGGTAAACGTTAACTTTCACGTTATTAGAAACAGGATGGTATTTTTATTAGTAAAATACGCTGGGAATAACTATACCTCCTCTATTACCTACAGTTGAAAATGTAGAAGGTTTTATAACGGTGAATAGTATTTTACAAACACATTGTTAAGGTGATAATTAAAGGGAGATATTATCATTTTACATTGCGTTGGTTAGTATCTTTTCAAAACACGGAAGTGATCCATTAGACTGAATGATCGCAACAATATGATTCTGAAATCAGACATTACGAACGAAAAATGCATACCAATGCGGATAACCTTTGACGGAGACCTTGTCAAGCCGAGAATTATATATGTTTTTCACGTCTTGGAGAAGAGGAAAACGAAGAAGAGATTTGTGAAGTCTTGAATTTAGAACAGGTGCATCAAGGTAATTTCTTAGATAGGTGCATTATAACCCAAACAAGGGGACCAACGTACCAGGAACTAATCAAATATATTAATGTTACTGATGGTAATTAAAATTAGAAGAGTACCCTGGCTAATACAGGACTTTCAATTGAAATTAATCCTTTTGTCCCTGATTGGGATCTGATTGATTTTTTTAAATAAATGATATAGCAACGTGCGAGATAATTTTTATTTAGGCAATAAAAAAGAATTATTTGCTTAATTTGAGAAATTACCCATATTCTGATTTTCTATTGACCATCATGAGATTATGATGGAAAGTAAAACTTGTGTCGTCCTTATTAGTCATACAAATAGGTTACTACACTATAGGAAGGATTTTGAAACGATATTAAATGTCATAGTACCATTTGTTGAGTCGGGAATTGGTTTTTAATTGAGAATGGGTGCGCGCTGATAGTTTGCAGGCTATGGTGATTTCGATGCCGGGTAAGCGATGACTATTGCGAGAGCTCGGAAACCTTCCCTTCTAAGTCGCTCATTTTTCAATAGAAACTTCAATATAAAATTAAGCAACATTTTTTTTCCATTTTATGATAAAATATAGGTACTGATTTTGTTTATAACAGTAAAGTAAAAAATTTTCCTTCAGTCATCTTGTAATTAATCACGTTGTTTCATCCATACTGGTCTACGAATCGACCTACATTTTCAATTCAATTCTTGACATATGTCAATTCCTTATGGGGATTAAATCTAGCCATGAGAAGTTCGTCATTTACATGGATGACGATATCAGCACGAGTTTCCCTCTTTAGTAATTTTAATTCTTTCTACACATCTGTCTCGTTACCAGATTCGTTCTTAGGCCTTTGTTGTGACCTGTTATGTCGGTGAATCACTGACTGATCGTAAATAATTACAGAATCATCAGTCATTTCGGTATACTGAGTCAGAAACATAGGTGCTTTAACATCTGCCACACTAGTTTTTTATCACATACTTGTTTTTTTTATTGTTTTTTACTAATGACTTTCAGCATAATATTCTACTTTAACATCCAGTGATGGGTTAGCAATTATTTAAAATCATTCTGAATGGATGTAAGTATACAGAGTGAGAATGAATGGTTCACTCGTGATCAAATCAGGTTTCTACAGGAAAAATGGTGATTTCCTGGGAAACCTTTCTATCTTTTTTTTGTCATAAAATCTCCACATTACAATTTCTATTCAATAGAACTGTTCTTATAATCAGTCTAACGTTGGAATAATTTTTTTTTCATGATTAGAAATAAATTATCATGTAAATTATTGATCTCTGACCTTTAATGTAACATTAATTATTGGCAACAAAATTAATTACTACTTCGTTTTAGTACGTGATGTACACTTAAGATTTATCTATCACAACATGTAATAATCAAGTGGAATACGAGCACTACCGCTTCAAACAAAAGATTACTTTTTCAATAATTAAAAATTTTATCCAAGTTTCACCGATAATCGATATTATGATAAAGTAGAGATAAATCGACAGATAATGCGGTAAAATATTGTTGAATTTGCTGTCTAAAATATTTTTCTTTACGAATTTTGATAAAAATTTTCTGTAAAATTTATACATTTTTGAACATCATCATTTACTGCTTTTGAGTAATAATTTATTAAAAATTGTTTATACTCCAATTTTGTAAAATATTTTTAGCAATAAAAGTATTTAAAGAAACATTTGAAAAAAGTAAAAGTACCTGTTTAGCTATGTTTTCACTTTCTCTATTGTCTTAACCATGCTTAAGAATTTTCTAAAAGTGCTTAATGCCAATTTTGTAATAATACACCCAAAAGAAAAGTATTTACAAAGTAAATTAAATATCATATGTGACCAAGACACTACATTGTTAATGAGCTTTTAATGTTTTCACTCTAGAGAAAGTCAATATGTAGTAGTTAATTTCTAAAATACCAGTCGTATCATTCCTACAAATTACTATTTATTGTAATAGTCATTAATTCATTTCAGCTACTTCAAGATAGATCTTGATATCGTTACTGACACTGACATCGGATTTGATAGGGAACCTTTATAACAGAGCGTTTTGTAAACGACATTAACTTTTACATAACAGTTATTTCTGAAACTGTTTCAATCACTTGTTACGACCACGTATTATACAATATGACCAGCCGTATGTAATGCAAGGAGGAAGATGATAATTCTACGTGAGGAAATAAATCAAAAATATAGAACAACATTTTTTTATACGATGCTCTGTTTTCAAAAAAATGGAATTTGAAAATTCTTGAAAATATTTGAAAAACAATGACAAGCTAATTTCAAATTAATTGATATTTTTTAAATTTATTATCAGTATCTTTTATATGGGTTATTTTTTACCCCTAGCTTACTTTTCATTATAAATATTTCGAATCTAGCTTCTCAATATCTTATTTTAATGGTCATCCTGTTTTATTTCTATAAGGAAAAACTGGTAGAATATGATGACGCTTCCATTTAATACTACCTATATTTCTCAAAATGATCTATTTGTTTCTGGAAATTAATTAACTTATACGAACACTATATATATTTCAGTAGGTTGTATTTTACAATTACACAGAAAGTAGCGACGTGTATAACCCGATCGGAACTGGTTTGGCACGAATGGAAACGTCTCGGTGAACACGTGCAGCATTCGACTCGATAAAAAGAAAAGTGGGATTTGAGAACCTTCACTCACCAAAAAATCTTCCGCATGGAAACGTACGAAGAACGCGTTTCTCATTGAAGATCGGTTTAATAAAGAGGAGAAAAAATAAATGGAGAACCTTGAATAACGTGCAACTTGGTTACATTCTACTTGAGAAGTAAAACATCACGTAATTCAGGTGATCTCCT
The DNA here is from genome assembly GCF_907164935.1 of Osmia bicornis bicornis. Taxonomy (NCBI): domain Eukaryota; kingdom Metazoa; phylum Arthropoda; class Insecta; order Hymenoptera; family Megachilidae; genus Osmia; species Osmia bicornis. Next base: position 8,570,902 of record NC_060226.1, read on the forward strand.
TTGTGTCTTTCAGACATACCGTGTCATCTTTCTATCTTCAAATCTGTATTATGATTGTAATTTTGTATTTTTTTTTTTTGTTTTTTTTTGCAATATTTACTTTGTTTCTTAGAATTTATAATATGATTGCAATTTTGGGTCCTTGGCTCTCTCTATTTTTTCCTATCTATCCCTAATTTTTCCTGGCTTTTTTCAACATTAAAAACAAATGATAAAAGGGTTCTTTCCTTACCCTTACCCTTAACCTTTAAGTATAATGGCAGAGTCAATTTTGACCCCATAAAAAATACATTTATATCCCCTCTCGTCAAAAGTAAATAATAGTACATGTTATGAAAATTCTGTATTATTATTTAATGTAAACAATATTTGAACAGATGTATAAAGTAAAAGAGTATAAAATAGGTACTTAAGCAATTAGAATCTATGAGAGCTTTCGTATTCTGCTTACGCTACAGGTTCTTATACACGTCATCTTACTCAATTAATCACGTGTGCATCTCGTGCAAAACAGTCATGAGAGTGATTATAATTCAATTTCTCAGCTTGCATATTGTGTGCACTTTTTGAGACGAAATTCAAACTTGGAATCTCTGAATGTTTTAACGAAAACATGTTTACTCGTTACTGAAATAAATTACATATTTGCATTGAAGTATGTAGGTATATCCAAGTAATAAAAATTGGGAATTTTTTGATATTTCAATAAAGTTATATTTATGAATGCAGCGAACTAGAGGAATATAGAAAGTTTGTTATAATCGTTTATAAAATATTTGGAAAAAGAAAAAATGATTCTATATACATATCTACATATTTTATAATTAATCCTTTGTTTACCTGAAACGTAATACACGAGTATAAATTATCAGATTATACATTTAACTCCTGGTCTGGATATTACATTTCAATTTATACAACTGGAAGTAGAAAGTTAAACTTAAGTCCGTAGAAAAATTGAAAAATTTCAGGATCTAGAGTTTTCACGAATATTCTAAACATAGAAAGATTAAAAAAAAACGTTTGAATTTATAGAGTAAACTCTGCCTGTTTATCAACTGTTTATTGTCAGTATCAACGAACAAGAAAGTTAGCACATATTTGCTATGTTAAGAAATTCATACATAACATCGATTATTTTTTGAGGAGATTTTTCCCACGTTTTGTTGCGTTCTTTTGAATTACAGAACATGTAATGAGAAAGTGTAACAAGAAATGTCAACGAAGCGTTAGATACAAGGCATTATATATTCTAAGTGCTGCGACAAGAAATATAAATATCCTGTGTATACCAGCAATAATTACATCTTTCGTTTAGTATGCACTACTTTTCAAACTTTTCTCTACATATATAAAAACGTTTAATTCTCATTTAATGCAATAATTTGGCATATAATCGTAGCAATTAACTCCCCCCTTAAGCGACAGTTTTATTAACCCTTCGACAGCGGACCATGGAGAGAGTCCTAATTTTAATTTAATCTTGTGTCTGATATTATTTTCATTTTCTAAATTTTACTGAAAAATTTGTTTGAAAAATTCAGACAGTTTATTAAGTTTCCTCTATCCAATCAAGTAATTTTCATATAAAATATATCTTTACATTTTCAACAGTTAGAGACATATTAACGTGTTTACATTAAACATGTGTTTACAACGGTAATATGTTAATAGCGGTTTCTATAAAAAATTTTATTATTCTTGGTATTTTATTCATAAGTGTAAAATGCATAGCTTGAAATGCATAATATTTTCGCCTGAAAATCGTAACATTGTTTTTCACGAGTTGGTATTTATCTTGTTCGACGTCATTGAAAGACTACTTACCGTCTAAGCAGAGCAATTTACATTTTAATGCACCTCCACAACAGGCAATATAAGTTGAGCAATATAACTCAATAATCTTATAGCTTTAGATACATAAAATGTGCATGCATGAACTGCTGAGGATTTCGTTGAGATAAGATAAAAGAGAAAAAAGATAATTAGTCCGAATGAAACGAAACCAAACTCGGATTTACGTCCAGAATAAACAGTGCACTTTTTAATTCCTTTATTCCACAATTCTCATTATTTTCTTCATTATTTGATGAATAATAATGGGAAATATTTAGTTCAATCTATACAATAAAATTTCAAATTTCCATTTTTAAACTATTTCTATTATTTTTATTACACATTAAAAAATTGTACAATAATACAATTTTTTTGCGAAACTAGGCGAAAATTTTATGGTCTAAGAAATTTAGGGTTTCGATGAAAATTTTAGTCTAAGGAATTTTTCAAAAAATGCCCTCGTATTATTAAAATTACTAGTAAGAGCTGGGATATTTTTTGAAGCTGCAGTGAATTTTTTAAATTACCTCCAGTAGAGGAGGTTAATTTTTTGGAATCATTAGTTTTCCAAGATTAGACACCCTCCCATTTTGTCTAATCGATGAACAATATTATAGAAGAATTTAAGAATTTTATAATTTCACGTATTGGTGAATATGGTCCTCCATAACAGAAAGAGAATCATTGTTAAATGCAACTGAATGCTCGAAACGGGGTCTGACTTTCACTCTGCAGCTTCCATCCTTAAATCTTTCAAACCATTTTTAACCATTTTTTATACGAGTAACCTTGATCATATTCAACATTCAACATTTTATATAACATCAGCAACATTTTCATTACTTAACAATAGATACAATACATTCTTGTGTAATTAAAAGTTGCTTTGTATTCCTCAGTAATTGACATCTAAAGATTACATAATTATAAAAATCGAAGATATTTGTGCGTTTTTTAAACAGATTTCCTTTGTGCTTTAATTTCAAGAATTTAGTTTGCAATAAATGGGTATCAGATCGCACGGAAGGTTGAAACGTTAAATAAAAAAAAGAGTACACGAGGTCTCTTCGAGGCCACTATTATCACGAGTACAAATATGGTTCATGTCGTCACTGGAAAATGTCATAAGGAAGGTTCGTATGGATGTAAAAATATTTTGTATTTTATTGGAAAATTAATTTGCAAATACACAGGGTGTCTCGTTCAACCCAACCACCATTAACCCTTTTATTTATAGATATACAACAAGAAAAATGCTTCAGATGCTCAGAATATTTCAATTTTAAATAAAATGAAATAAAGAAGCATAAATTTGTACAAATAAGAAATTACACTCGTAAATAAGATTTCGAAATTTCACTTAATAATTAAAGCTTGTATTACACACGAAATTTTATGAATTTCGCATGACTTCTGCAATGCTTATTATTAAAGTGAGAATAAATTTTATCACGAAAAAACGTGACCATCGGCATAGTAGCAGTAATCGAACGAAAGTCTGAAAACAGTTTGTTCGGATTCATTTACTTGTGGGGCATTTAAGAATTTATGGCAATGATAAAAAAAATGTTATCTGTGTACCTTGGAAATTTGAATTGAGATTACAATTTGGTGAATGATTTACTTAAATTATCACAATTTTACATTATTTTAAGTTATCTTCAAAATTTTATCGGATAATTACAATAAATATAACATTATCATTTATGTTATCAAAGATGGCGTAATATTGAATTAATGAAATTATTTTTTCAAAAATTTATTAACAGAAACAAGAATCAATGTTTCAATTTCGTTAAATTTTTATGGTATTTTTAAGATACAGATAAGTTACTCCACTTGTTCGTTGCCAATTTAAATTTTTATCTGTTCGAACTACCTTTAATATTCTCTTCTGAAGAGAAGATGATGGATATTAAGAGTAAAATGATATTGTAAAGAAAATTCTAGAATTGCATTGTTTATAAAATTTGTATCAAAGTGATTAATGAGCTACTGCGTCTCCACTGAAAACATCGACGTTTTACCACCCGCGAAGGTCTCCCGCAATAATAATCGTCACTGTCGAGCACATATTTTCGCTATTATCTGAGGAATCTTGACGTGTTTATCGACGGTGCATTCCTCTCGCGTAAAAACATTTAACTCGACTTAGTTTCAAATTTAAATTTTATCAAAGTATCCTCATTCATTAATTTAAATTTAAACTATCAAATAGAGCGATAGAATTATGGTTAATTTTGAAAAAAGAAAAAATTAATAATGCATTATCTTATTAAAATACATTGACGATCAAATCGTTAAAGAATAAATAAATTTAATATAATACGCAAATTCATTGCAATTCATAATGAATTATGGAGATGGAATTATTTAAAGACCTTTATCGCCCATTAGATTTGATTAGCTTAATTTATTAGAAGAAATTAGCGTTAACTGGCGACACGTTTAGGGTCAGTGTGGTTAATCGATCCCCTTTCCCCTTTGGAAGCTTTAAATCAACGTAGGCGAGGTGCATACCACGGGTAATTTACCCGGGTACACATCACTGTATTACGTTGCATTTTTCTATTAATTTATTTCCATTGATTCCTATCATGATGAATCAGATGTGATCAAGAAGATTCTTTAAATAGTTACGTTATTATAATAATTACAGCTAAGTAATTAAATACGTTAATTTCACGAGTTTATAGAACATCTGAGAAAAAAAAGTGTTTTTAATCTTTGTTCATTAGCAAGCTCTAAGATGATTTAAAAAGAAAAATTTCTACGGTTTCCATTTTATAAAAAAAGTGCACTGAATCCCTTTTTACCTCTACTATTTACAAAAGAAACATTCGTAATAACGTAAAGAGCTCGTGCATACAAAAGCTAAAACAAATTACTAATCAAACAAAGGAATTACCTATTGACCAATATAAACATTCTTTCTAATAAACGTAAACAGTTGCGTTTAGAAAAGCGGGAGAGATACTATTGTTTGAAAACTATGGAAAAATTTTATCACACTTTTATCTAGAGGTATATAGACTAGAGGTATTGGATACTCCAATAGATTTCAATACTTTGATAAAATTTCTATAACAAAACATAATCGTATCTCTTACAAAATTCCATTTAAGTAGAAGATAAATAATCTCATTATTATATCTTGAAATTATCACATTTATATACAGATTAAGAATTATATGCAAAAAAATGAATTCTTATTTAGATCTCAATTGACCAAGACTCCGATGTTCAATGTTTAACGACGATTCTAATTGCTAATTCATCTCAATTCATTGAATTTTCCTTATAAATCATCTCATTTAATTGGAAAAGGGTTAGACAACGATGAAATCAAGCAATGTTACATTGAAGCATAACTATGTAAGTATTTATCTCAGCAGCAGTTAAACTCATCGGTCGTGACGTTTGAGCGTTGTCAGTAATCCGGAAACTATCGAGGTTAACGGTCATCGGTAAACTCTTTTCAGCGCAAACAGTTGGACGCTCAGTGTTTTGCAACTGCTCTAATCTACATCACGCTTAATTGTGATTCTTCCAGTAGTCCGAATATTTAAATACTGGGATACATGCCACATATTCATTGACGGTATTTTAATGATGGCACAGATCTGAATGATGGTGGAATATCAAAAAGTGGATAATTAGCTAACTTTCAATTCTATACCTATCTAAGAGCGAAAATGATCCAAGTCTATCTTCGTTATTTTTTACAATTGAGCAGAGAAAAAAGTAGTCGCTCATTTTTTTATACACAAATCTAAACTGTTCATATAATTAAATTTTTTTTATTTAAAATGCAATATGAAAAGGTTTCTATAATTTATCTAAAACAAAAAAAAAAAAAATGGAACTGGGATAATTTGGCTCTCGAGCACAGAATTCTAAAAATTTAAAAATGAAAAGATTTCCATAAGATAAAATGAAATTTTAATGGTTAGTGTAAAGTTTCAATGTAAATAATTACCGAGTGTAGCAAACAGACAAGATCTATAAATATAATATTTATACAATATTGCTAACTAAACAGATCTGCCTGTTTACAGAAATAATTCAACAATTCATGCTGGTTGTTTTTCCCTAGAAATTCAGATATCCCCACTTCCACGAATTGGGAAAGAACCTCTACTGTACAACTTTTTTTTTTTTTTTTTTTTTTTTTTGTAAAATGATGTGCAGGTTCTTAACACTTCGGCAGTTTCATGTTTCAGGGAATCATGACTTTTACAATTTTAACTGACAGGAGATTATTGATAGTTTATGTTTAGAATCATCATTTAATGTATACTGCAAAATGACGGATTTTCATATTGCAATTAGTATTTGGTAGAGTAAAAAATAATTACGTAGGAAGTTGAGCATTAAATTTCGAAAATTGCGATAGCGGCCCTCAAAGTGTTAATATCCGTTCGACCAAGGGTCGAAGATATAGATAATTAAAGAGAGAAGATATAGATAATTAAAAACAATATCATAAAATTGAAATTTTTGAAGTTTTATTTTATTAGCACTTCCAGTTTCTGGGATCCATTTTCTTTCATTGAAACTATATATTTTTTTAGTTTGTGATTATCATTGAGGCATAGAAAATTTTAATACTTTAAGTATTAAAATCGCCTCATTTTGTCAGCATGACTTTGAATATTTCGAATCCTATTCGAACTACCTTTTACAGGTATTTAATCCAACTTTTCAAGTGTTTACACTTAATCTTTTGCACATATTACTAGGAAATCAGTGATCCATTTTATAAAACTTCCTTCTTAACCCTCGGATGGCGGACCAATTTTGTATTTTCTAAATTTATTCTTCCAATATATGAAACCTTTTTGCTTAAAAATTATACATTTCACTTTAGGTTAATATTTTTATCCATGTTTTGTGAGTTTAAGACTGAACATATTTATAACCCTTCCTTTGTAACAAAGGAAGATGGAAAACCCCTAGTGATTTCAACGAAACTTTGCAGGTTTGCAAAGTGACCTAAGACAAGACTAACGGTACGTCTCATTACTACCTAAATGCCCTTTAAGGGTGCAAATCTAACATAAAAGTGCCCTCACAACTTTTCACATATATGATAAAAAATTTAACAGTACATTAAGCATTACAAATGTACATTAACAAAATTAAAAAAAAAAATTTCCCAAAAACTTTTTTCAAAATTTTGTTAAAGCAACATTATAGAGCTTAATTCCATTTTTTTCTATTTTGTGAATTAAAAGTATAAATGTCCACCTGACTTTGAAATGAGTTTCTACAATCCAAAAAGGCTTCTAAGCAAGTGCTAAGGATATAATTTGTCTCCTCTATAAAAGAAGAAGAGTATGCGATATTATCAGGGAATATCGCAGATGCTCAACCTCTCGAACATATTCATCCGTGTAACACATACGTGTCTCCTAGGCAAGCTGGTCGATCTGCTTTCTAAATTTTTAAACGGCTGAGTTTCTGCGCTTCGGACGTCGTTGTGTGTACATACTTACACGCCACGGCAGACACGTATCGCCCTATTGTGCTTGGCGCGTTGCGTCCGATAAGAATCTAATCAAAATAAGCAGCGTTCATCTCGACACGCGTGACAAAGTCAATATAAGAGCGGTGGAGAGCGGCCGGTGGCGTTCACTCGATGGTGTTGAGCGGTCTTTCGATCGACCGGTAGTAGAGTCGGGGCAACAGGTGTGTGCATCGATTCCCTCGGGAAAAGAAAACACGTCTCGGTGTAAATGAGAAAAGAGGAAAGTAGGGAGGAGGTGGTGGTGGATTTGTCGAAGAGGGGAAAATCAGTGGCGAGGGAACAGGAACGAGAGCGTTCCTCGGTTCACTCAGTTCACCGAAGTACGCCGAAGGTGAAAAGTCTCGGTTTATTTCTTCGTCGCGAAACGAACGAGTACTATCCACGATCACCTTGCCCGTTACTTTTAACGTGTAAACGCGCGTGATTGTTGTGTTGTACGCACACCGCAGATATAGTAATCGAGTGTCTCTCTCGTATATACAATCAACGTCCAGTGTTCGCTAATTCAACGCAACTGCTGTGTTTTAAATGTGTTACCTCGGTATATAACCGATGATTGGCGGTCGCCATCTTCCTTGCGATTGACAGTTCGCGTTGTGCATATATTTCTATGAAAATATTCAGTTGTACTCGCATCGGATACCGTCGCTCGTTTGTGCCGTGCATCTATGTGTCCCTGTCGTGTGATCGTACTGTTCCCTTGCGCTGACACACCGTAGCCACCACGATTCCCGACCATTTCAACCTACTATGTTGGAATTCTCCGTACAACATGCCGAAGTCGGTACGTACACGACAATTTGATATCCAGCATGGAATACAGTGTACGTGGATCGCATGCGGGAAAGAAAGTGCTTTCTCGTTTATCCGTGTCTTTTGTAACTTATGCTTGACCTTCGAAGGACACTGCCGTCTCGTTAGCCACTATTTCTTTTTTTTTTTCGTTTTTGCCAGACCATTCTGTTTGTTCAAATGGTTGTCATTCATTCTAAATGGGGATCTCCCTTCGAGTTGATGGAGCATCTTTAATACTTTGATCACTGCTGTCACGTATGATTTAGATGTTTATCCTTAGATAGACTAGCCGGAGGTCTTATCGCGTTCATCAGTTAGAAGATATTGAAAATATATTACTTTTGTCGTATACTGAAGATTTTTAAAAATTATTTCCTCTAATCCTCAAGGTTAGTTAGGAAGGGGGTTCAATTTTCTAGGGTTGACTTTATCATTATTCTAATTATATTTTGAAAATTATTAATCTTGCAACGCAGGCTATACGAAGCTCTCAAATGATCTTCTATTAGTGATAGAAGAGTAAAATTGCAAAAGTCAGAAATTCAATCAAAATGTTTGCTAATTTTTTAACAGAGAAACTAGGTCAGAATCTATGCAATTATTTTGACCACAATTAATGACTCCAATTTTGGAAAAAATTGAAAATAATGAAATTTAAGTTGCTGCCGTTTTGGAGCAGCCTCCTTTGCAGGGCAAACTGGACACTTGCCCCAGAACTCGTTTTATAGTATTACATGCTGAAGTCTTTATAAATTGATAACTGGTACTGATATTTATTACTATAATGGGGAGCGAAAATGATTTCCTGATTAAAGATACACAGGGTACGTTCTAGAAAATGTAGGTAGAACATGGGGATACGTATTAAACGGTGTAATAAAGTCAACTGTACGTAATAAAGCATGAGCGCGATCATTCAATTGAGAATTGTTGGCTGTTCGAGGTTCAAGAACGCGGGGATAGTCCTCAACGTGAATTTGCACGAAAGCACCTTCATTTTTATGCGTACAGGTTACATGACACTATTTCATTTATTATTAGGCGTTCGAAAACAAATTCTTCGGATTTATAGCACAAAATTATGAAGTATAATTTTATTCAACAAATTAATCATTATTTATTTATGTATATAACTCTTCTTCGACGTTTTTTAAGTACAGATATTCTATTAGTAAAAATAAATTAATTGTACTTTTGACCTCAATATTCTTTTCTTTTTTCAAGTGCTTATTTAACACTTTGACAAACCCTAATTTAGAGGAATATTTGATACTTGCAACTTTAACTCTTCTTTAGATTATGAGGGAGGGGCACAACCCAACAAATTGTTAAATAATCATACGAGTTTAATGAGTATTGATATAATCAATAAAATTTATGTAATCTTTTATTATCTCAACTAAGTTTTACACCTTGCAGAGTAAATTCGTTTGCACTCACCAATTTGATAAAATGGTACTTAAAGGAAATAATAGCCCCAGGAAATCATTCATTCGAATGAAGGTTAGGAGATTATTAATTGAATTATTTCCGAGTTTCAATTTATGTACTCTCGCGATCGAATCAGATTTCCCTAGGGTAAATGGCGATATAAGAGAAACAGGAATTTTCAAAATTAATATTAAAAGTAATTAAAACCAGGACATCGCTATTTTTCCTGGGAAACCTTGATTTAAGGTTCTTGATTCAAGACAATATGCCTAATTTTTAATTGTAACCAGTAAACAATAATGGCATAGAAAATAAAATGTTAAAATCACAAATAGGTGTTGCGAGTTATTTTGTGCAATTATTGGTATCAATATGCCAAATATTCAAATAATTATCTCCAATATTTTATTCTTCCTACAATTAATCATTTTATTTCATTACTCCGTTTCTAGAAATTATCTTTCAATTGAATCTAAATCTGAAATTGCCAGTAATTGCACAGCTTACCCTAATTAGATATAAAATAAGAAACATTCTTTAAACGATATCAATATTTTTTTCAACGATGCATGTGTATGTTCTTCTTTGAATTGGCAAATAGAACTGCATCGTTGTTTGACGATGTTTATTGCAGAGGAGATAAAATTATTCTACTTAGCCGATACGACTTGTAGAGTACCTACGTATGTTGTATTTGACGTACGTTGAGCCTTTTAGTCGGCGAAAGTAAATCGTGCAATTAAACGTATTACGTTTTTAGATAACAGTTCTTTTCTGTCGTCACACGTGGAAAGTCTACAGCCGGTAATGAAGTTGAAGTTTACGCGGAAGTATGAGATATTTCAAGTATGCTCGGATAGTGAGGATTCTGTGACGTAAAGACAACATGTTTACTCATTTTTTCATTCTTACACTTTAATACGTAGTCATTCCCGGATTGGAGTGTCATCAAGTAGTTTATTAACGTGCAAATTTTTTTTTTTCAATGATACATATATGTACGTGTATAACATATAATTTAATTTAGAGAGTCTTATGTTTTTTATTAAAAAGTTGAAGTAATTTGTTATAAAATATTGCAAAAGGTAGCAGGATTAAGAAGCTCAAATACTTTACAAATTAGGCTTATTTGAAGTAGATGCACCTCTTGAATTTTTAATTTTCTCGAGTAACTTCTACAAAATCTGTGAAATTATCATGCTGTTTTCAAAATTTAATACATATATCAGTTTGATCAACAAGTGCGATCACTTGTTTTCATGATTATCTAAGAGTCAATCAGGATTGTTCCTTCAGCACTGATTTAAACAAGATTTTAGATTAGCTATTTAAAAAATAATTCAAATAATCTTTTACGAAAACATTGCAACAACATTCATTTAACTTAATTCAATCTGATTTCTATTTATTCTTAGTACAAAATTTTTTTTCCAATAAAAGAAGAAAAAAAAGTGAAAAATTTCATAATTAAAGATTGAATAGGTTATCTGAGATGGATTATTTTTTAAAATTATTTTTGTAAGATTGTACTGACTTATAAATCAATAATTTCACGGTACTTTATTATCTTAGATAAAATCATATATTTAAGAATTGAAAAAAAACAGGAAAAAACTTATTACTCGATCTAACACATGCATGCATATATTCAGCGATCGGTATCGTTAACTTCCTGGGTCTTAAACTTGTTATGGATTTATGATGGCGGAATAAGAAATCGGTATTTACTTCTTAGTGTGCGGTCGGCGTTCTTGTACTTTTTTTCCGGTCTACCATACAAGTGGGATTTTAATGTTGCACGTCCGCGTGTCATCGATCGAGTTGAAGGTTTTTTTGGCGACAAGAAATTGATTACCTTTCGCTTCGTGTAGCACAAATTGATTGGTTAACCTTATCGGAAGACTATAACCTTTACACGGAAATTATAATAACGATATTTATGGAAATTATTGATTTCTTAAGTAATTAACATGAAACAGTTATTGATTTGTATAATAGAACTAATTCTGTGTCTTTTTTATTTAATTTGTTAATGAAACCTTCATTAATGAACGATTTCTTGCAACCTCTTGCCTCCAATATTTATTAATAACATTGTAATAAACTCTTTCACAGCTGACCTTTATGTCACATTTTTTTTTTTTTATTTCTACATACAAAGCATACTTCCGCACTTTCTTAATAAAAATATCAACCCCATAATATTTAAATATTATTGCTTGCAATAAGGAAGTAAAATAAAATAGTCAATTAGCAACCTCTATCCATGACTCATTGTCAGTATCCCATAGGGAAATAATTTACCCTATTAATTCTCCATTAGCCTTCAATACGAAGAAGAACCCTAATCAAGCCCTCTATAAAGGGATGAATTTGTAGTATTCAGTAAACAATAGATAAAAATGTTTCAAGTATTTCTTTGGTGTTGTTTAATCTATATTTCATGACCGGAAAAAGAAAACAAGATAATTCCTCTATTATTTATATAACTTATTAGAAAAAAACCAGAGCTACATTTATTTCCACAATTATAATTTCGACATCCCGTGGCAAAAGAAGGAGAAAATACTACTTTCAATATTTTGAAGAAGGTTTTGAGGCGTATCTTGATCAATATTGTTCTATGTCTGAGCAATCGCTATTTTAAGTTCACTAACGTTGGCAAATTGCCTATTATTGGCATATATCCATCGAACTATTATTCTCCTATACATTCTTAATGGGGTTGGGCCTGGAGAACATCCTGGTCACTTTTAAAGAGGAACTTTACATCAAACCAAGTTTAACTTTGAAGGCTAATGTTGTCACATAATATACACCGATTTTAATGTCTTCTCGAAATGTACCAGTAATTGTCTAAATTCATTCATTTGATCAAGCAATCACGCGTCTTTTTGAGCATCATCTATAACTAATAAGTAATATAATCACGAGATCTGAATTGACCCCTTTGACCCAACGCATCATACGATCAACAGAAATTTCATTACATATAAATTCTTCTCATTCTCAAAGCATTACGATGTTCAGTTGTGGCCGTTCGTATTATTATGTCTCAGTACTTGAATTTCAAAATAAATTCAAAAAAAGAGATAATATATTTTTGAAAAACTTTATAATAGTAATAAATCAGACCGATTGAAATGTCTGAAAAAGATTAATCTTTAAAAAACGTCTGACGTATTCAAGCTAAATGCATTTTTGTATTTTTGCAAATACTTATCTTTATTTTTTTTATTTTTTAATCAGATAAAATACCGATATTTCAATCCTTTGTCAAAATGGATACATGTGCTTGAATGTCATACATACCACATCCCAGTGGTTTTCATTTCCTTTCTTTTTTTTTTTCAAACTGAATTAAAAAGTATGTCTGAAAACACTGGGTAAATAATTTGAGTAATGTGAAAGAATTGATTGCCAGTAGTACGAGTTGAGTAATATGATTTCAGTCATTAACGAACAAGATTTATGACATGTTTTGCACATCTGTTCCTCTGTCGTCATTACTGTTAAATTACATACGGGACATGTAATGACATATAATGAAATTCTTTCTGAAAAAAATGTGCGAATAATATTTAAAAAGAAAACTTTACCCGTACTATGATATTTTAACACAGAAGTGAACAAAATTTGACTTTACCAGTTTTATTTGCATTCTTTAATTATTTTGTATTTTTATACTTCTTAAATCATTAGACAAGTGTCATTTTTTAAAAGTTCGTTACAATGTGGTTACATAAAACTAATTTCAGGTAGTTAGAATTGTTCTTCTAACGAAGATAAATGAATTTCCAGAACGAACCGAAGTTAATATTGCATAATGGGGCTGGGTCGTTGTGACCCAACGTACGATTTAGAGTTTAAATTAATTTTCTTTCAAATAAAAATATATAAATAAAAGTTTTAATTAGATAAAGAAAATGAAACTCCGATTTCATGTTTTTCTTATCAAAAATTTGCACGTTTCGATTTCCTTTGTGATTTTATAATACCGCAATATTTTATATCTAACAAGTAAATATAACAAACACAAAGAACTTCCATTCTTATCATCTTAGATAAAGCATGTGATATTGCGCTAGAAACACCTGTTAATGACATTTAGTTTAATTGTTTCATACTTAGTTTTACAGTATGTGATAAACAAGTGTCTACGAGTTGAACCTATGCATATTCAAATCGTTGGTTCAATTACGTGTTCGGAAGATTATATTAAATTCTTTAGATACTTTTTGAAAAGATTGAAGAAATTTCCATGTTGCAATTGAATTGTACTTTTTTAAAATAAATGCAAAAATTAATATATAAGTCAATCCCCGATGACATACCAAACATTTTTTAAACATTCATGACACTAACAACAAACTAAAAAAAATTTAAGTAGTAGCACGATTAGTTCAGTATGCAAAAGTTTATTAAAATCTGAGTCGATTACATAAAAAAAACTCTACTTCCATGACTTTATATTTTGATTAAGTTGCATCACGATGCGTTTGTTTCCTCTTTTCCGCTTAAGCTCTTGCGCAGATAAAATGGTGCAAGTAAAAAGCTAAAGAGAACAATAAACACATATTAATTGTTATCCACCGTAACACTCTTATTATTCCGCAAATGACTGTGTTCCATCTGAATATTTATCCGTTAAGCTTGGAAGGTCGTGATTACTTTCTAGGGCGCGTGTGTTTATAACGTGGAGCGCATTAATAATTGCGTTTGAGCAACGATAAAGAAAAAGAAAAAAATCGGGAGACGCAAGTACAGCAGAATGATCTTATTTGTCTTTGGTTTCAGCTCTCTCCACGGCCACCGAGGATGTGGGAGATGGAATTCAAGGGCACGATAACGACACGGGTGAGTACAGTCAATTTTAACGTTATTTCATGATAAATTTAATTTATATTACATAAGGTACACGTTCATTATCTTACGTAGTGCAACGACGGTTTCATCTTACCATAAGATGATAAGTTGATTGTCATTGAAATTGATATTATCATAAATCAAGGTTATTCCGCTTATGACGGTCTCATATGTTGAATTTCAATTGACTTCATAGATTGGACAATTATTTCAAATGCACTTTCATCTTTATCGTCATTATAAATAAATAGGTTAACCCATTCGTACCTAAAGTTGTATATAGGTAGTATTTTGGTAGAGTCCATCAGAGCTGAATAATTTTTTACTTTTTTAAATAAAATAATGATCCCCAATTTATCTATGATCTATAAATTTCCGAACATTTCTATAGGGTCCTATGGGCCCCGTGTGTACTGTGTATGCGTACTCTACACGTGGCAGCCACTATGCTAGTTATGGATTAATTATAAGTGTTTGATTCGTTTAGAAAAATTTGACCTCGAATAAACAAGTATCTCGATAAACTTACGCGTCATATCTGAATTCTAACCTAGTTTGGATCTAAATCAGCCTTATTTTAGGCTTAATCGAAACTTATAGCATAATTAATTTAGAAGTAGGTTTAGTTCGAGTCATTCATAAGTAAATTTAACTCAGGCTTGAATTTAATCTTGCAATAAACTTGTTTTCGTTAATTATATCTAAAGAACGTACTTCAATTAAACGTGGCACAGATTTCATTTAATCTTGATTTGATTTGTACATATTATTATTTACATTATTTATGTTTTAACTCATTTCAAGTACGTACTGATACAAAAATCAAAATTGATATATAACTTAATTAATTTTGACAAAAAATGCTCTCATGCTGTGCTAAGTTTCGAATTATTTTTCAGTATTGTAATAAGCGATGAAATCTTTTTTTCTCCATATCGCTATTTCCCGTAGGGAAGACTACTATTTTCGGTAGAAATTTGAAATTTTTTAATTATATTTTGTCTCTGAGGTAAGTAAACCTCACAAGGTTATCCTAATCCTTCATTAACCCTTGGGCATGTTATTAACCCCACTGTGGACCATGGAGAGAGCAATTTCAATTTAATTTTGTATTTCACATTATTTCCATTTTATAAATTTTATATTGTTCCTTTAAAAATTATTCTTCCAATATATGAAACTCTTTCGTTTAAAAATTATACATTCAACTTTATATTAATATCCTTGTATATGTTGGGTCTCGATTGACCCAGCTTCCGCTTTTCAAGGGTTAACAAAGAGTAAGTACAGTAATGGAAAAAAAATATTGTTCCTTTTTATCCCGAAATTTCTAGCACGCGATCAAAAATAATTCTCGTCTTTCATCGATTATTTGTTAACCTTTAAGGAAATTCCCTACACATCTTATCAATCGTACTTTGATTTCGGACCATGGATATCAAATATGATACATTTTTATTATACTCGAAGAAAAGATCGATAAATCGATCATATAAGAAAGCTCATGGTTTATCGGGCTGATAATTTACGACACGTCAGACACGTTTTTTTTTTTATCGTAATCCTAACCCGTATCTTGATTCTCTTGCATATCATTCCACTATCATTTTGATCGAGGAAATTCGCGAAGGGTCAGATTTAAAGCGGTTACACTTGCCGCGTACACATTTGGTCCAGGGTCGACTAGTTCAGTTCCAAAGTGAACGGTGATTAATACAATATGTAGCACAGTGCAGACGAATGATAGAATTTTTGAGAAAATTCGAAATTCATTCATAAATATCGACATATTGAAATATATTTATGAAGAATAAAATTAGAAATTAAAATTTTACATTAAATTATTCATTTATACTAATTTACAAGTCATCAAACCTCTTATTTTTTATTCAAATTGATTAAAGCACAAATCTTTTAAATTCATATAGGAAAACTTAAATTGAAACAAAGATAAATTTACTTTAATTCAATGAGAATTCTTTTTAGTTTTGACACTTGTAAAAACAGGAATCGTATAATAAAATTATCTGAAGGACATTAACAGCAAAATAAGGGTATGTAAAAATAATGATGGAATATAAGGACTTACAATACAGAATTTAAAAAATCAGTTTTAAGTAACAAAATCCTCAACTAATCGAATAAAAGTCTACATATAACAAATGATATGGGATTACTTACAATTGTGAAGAGGGATTCGTCTTTTCAGGACAATTTCGGGTAACGGATAGGTTATGTCAGTACTTAGGATGAGTGTTCACATCTGTTAACAGAAATATAGGTAAAAAAATATTAAAATGCAGAATGTTAATGTAATTATTAATTTAGAAAACTATTTGTATGAAAGGTGTTACCTATTAATAATTAATAAGACAATCATGGAGAAACACGTGAACGTCTGGCACGCACATCCACCTCGCTAGAAAGCGGAAGTATATCACATAAAACGCGCGTAATTTTGAAATTCAATTCTCTAGATGAAAAGGTGATATAAGTAATAATTAATAAATAAATAAATAATTCAAATATGTACAGAACTAATGAGTAAATGTCCACTGATAAATTTTTCATAAAAATGTAGAGAGAAGTGATACAATAGAATTTCTTACGTTTACCTATGACGTACTATGCATCGGTGTGTTTGTTCGTCAGTCTTCTATCGATGTTCTCAATTGACCAAAGTTGCGCCATTTTAGATATCGTTCGTAACCAGTTGAAAACAATCATTGACCGAGATTTATCGTTTTATCATAAAATATCGCGATGAAAATTGATTTTGTATATCGTTCACGATTGAATGATAACATTTTTTACGTCAGATCAAAAGACATACATAGTTCCATCGTTACGGCGTGTATGGAATATTTGGTTTAGCCTTAGCATTAATCCGTTTTCACGTTTGATCGGATAATGGCACGAAGGTCACATTACAGTATCTGAATATGGTAAATAGATAATTTCTATTGGTAATCTGTTATACCTTGAACGTGAAAAAGTATTCATCCGTCTATGCATAATGGAAATATTTATTCATTTGACTTAAAGAATTTAAATAATGGTTTTATAACCACTTTATATTTTGCAGATTTGCTTAAAGTATTAATCATATTTTTTATTATTGATTTATAAAAGTTCGAAAATGTATTTTTTTAAATTGAAGAAATTATACAGGGTTAAACGTGATTATAACTGGGTTCATGGTGATCTAGATTTATGAAACATAAAACGATGCCAGGGGCGATCGCCTCCTTTCAAGAATGATGAAATTTCAATAGTGTAGAATAAAATGTTGCTTTTGATATTATCATTCAATTTCGCTACGAACTTTCCAACAATCCAATAGAAAATAATAACTGATTTCTATCAGTAGATTAAAGATAATATCATTTGGTTTATACTGCTAAGTCACTTTGTAACTGCTCTTTTAAACGTGTTTTTTTCACTTGCTCAATACATATGTTTTGTTCCTCAGTGGACTTTGAATCGTATACTAAAAACGAATGGATGATTATGATGACCATCTCATAAAGTTTTAAGTTACTAAAAAATTCCTTACATCAATGCGGAAGTGATTACCGCGATATTGAATAAAGATCAAATAGTATTTTCCTATTTTTTTCATTATACCAAACTACGAAAAAATCTCAATGAACGTTTTAAATTTAAATTGTTGCGTTGGAACATGAATCCTTGACCGCTCAAGCGTAGCCCAGATGAAACAGTATGGTGCTCTACGATTTCCTTGTATCGCTCTTTATTTAAAATACAGTCAGTTTGGACAAGGCCACCTGTTTCTACCACAGAAAAATATTTCCGGACTTGAATGGACCTACCTTCATCGTTGATTGCAATTCATGTATATAGATCAGCAGTATCACTTTTGAATCGAGGGAATTTCCGGTTGGCATAAGTATTACTTCCGCTGGAAAAAACGATACATATTAATGAATTGTAAATAGAACATACAAAAATTTATAATAGTAATTATTGTAGATGTAATTATAATTATCATAAAATGCAATATAAGGGCAAAATTTGCCAATAATCAATAACATTATCAATAATATCTATTTAATTCCGTCTCGCTTTCTATCCAATAGAAATTACATCTAATCGGTCGAGGATTAGCAATTCCAGAAAAGATCAAGAAATTAATATGAGGGTGTTTATTTTACTCGGTGATAAAAATTAATTTACTTAAGTAACTAATTTAGCATGAATTGTAATTTGTGATGATAAATAAGTTCTTTGTGGTAACTGGGCCCAAAACCCTAAAAATAAAAGTTGCGCCTAATGCTTATTTCTTGTACGGCAAACATTCATAGTAAAAATCACTAGTTATTTATCAAGTCTTGCTCCAATGGACTATCAGGTGTTCCGGTATATAAACCATTTTCTAATAGAGAAAACATTTAAAAATGAAACAGATGTGTGCCAGACCGTCACGAACGTTTTTTGCTTTACCGATCGAATAATTTTATCTCTAAAGGTTTTAGATTCTTTCAACATGTTGACAGAAGAATATTGATGATAATTAAGATTAGTTTGATTAATGGTATAAATGATTGTTCGATTCATAGAGGTATTAAAAAGCTGTTCTAATTGAGAAAAGTTCATAAATACTAAAACAATACATGTATATACAAAAATGAAAAATCTCCTAGAGTGGATTTTGAAAAAAAATCTTATAATTTAACCCTAGAAAAATGAGTACCTAAGGATTGATTCATAACCAAAACCTCGTATGCGAGTTTGAAGGATATCTACAAAATTGTAAATGGGAGTAAAAAAGTATTACAAATAGGTCAAATTATCCCTATTCTCTATTCCCAGTGCAAAAGTTATTATATTTTAGTAAAAGTATTATATTTTATTGCAAACAGTATCTATTGTATTATGCATGTTTATAATTCATCTCTGAATGGTAATTTATTTTGAAGATAAGTATGTACAAGATAACATACTGCGTAATATTTTCATACTTACCCGCTGCTTTGTGTAAAAATATTGGTTTGATAATGTGAAAGTAGAGAAATTGATTACATCGGTAGGTGATAATTCTTTATCGATAAGGCTGCGTTACAGCACCGACGAGAGACTGTTACATTAACAGTTAATAAAGTCTCTCGCCTAATAAACTTTTTGCTAAGGTTAGGTTAGGGTCACTCTCTGCATTACCGATATAGCTCGGAATAAGATTACACTAATGATAAGTAGTCACTGCATCACTGCTTGAAATCCGCGAGATTCTCTAAGTAGATGGCACTACCAGTATTGCTTTCAGAGCACTGAAAGATGAAGGCATTCTTTTCTGTTCATTTTTATCTTGATTACTTCTGATGCACTAAATGCAATTTAATATCTTTATTTGAAGCATGTGATGGATACATAATGTTTTACTAGCTTTAATAAATTGGAAAAGATCACTATTGTAGAAATAAGAGTGTTCATAGGGCCATTAGTAGGTACTATTGATTTACCGCTAGGTGATTAAAGTAATTCAAAGTTCTGGTGGTCTTGTTGAAATACGCAAAAAGTAATTTCTTCTACAATTTGCTAATGAACCAATCACTAACGCTTTTCTAGCAGATCTTTGACGTAGACGTGTAATTATAGCGATTTAGAGATGGTATAACATCTCTGAATTGTTGTAATTATCAATTTTAACGCTTTAACGAACTATTATGCTATTATATGGGTTACTGTTACTTTAAAACGTTCTATCCGATGAGTCATGGTACCTAATTGCTTATTTTACAAAATAATTTTCTGTTTTATCAGTTGCGTTGTTTGTTGCCAGATGGCGCAGATGGCACTCTTTTAAATGCATGCATTAGTATAAGAAAGAAAAGTGTAAAAATAAGACTTGTAGAGTTTTTCAACTTATCCTCCAAATCTTATGATATAAAAAGTGGTTTGTGTTATTCCTCGTCTGTAACTGCAGAGAAAAATAAACCTTAAAGATGTCGTGATAAAACACAGCAACGTGAGGAGTAAGTAAAATAAATATTATATGAAAAAAGAAAGGTGTAAATTATTTTTGGTATTCAGTTTGTACGTTTTGAGGCACATTGTAAGAGAGTTGGTTAACTTTAAGTTTTCATAATGTGTAATCATGAACCTGCCTTGAAGATTATTTTACAATTTTTAAGCTTCATGATTATGTTTACATTTAAATGTAACATAGAAAAAATGAAGCTGGTCATTATCGCCATTTAATACCAGCGTAATAGTAGTTCAATTGTCGATTAACCTCTCGTTCAACCGAACAATCAACATTAGTTTACCGCCAGCTGCTTAAATATATTCCCTGGGCACGTGACTGTCACACGCGTGGCATATGCAACGTATCCATTACTCGAAAGTTCTATTTCTTTTTTTTATTAAAGAACCTAACAATTTTTTACTTCCTTTTTAACACTATCACATTATAAAAACTAATATGGGTGTAGAAAGATGTCAGTATCAAACAGTTATTCTATATATAGTAGCTGTTCGTTGTTTAATAGGTTAGGATTTTATTCAAAATGGTGGTATAATTTGATTCAAAAGTATTGAATCTAAAAATAGTTAACTTTGTATTAGAGGATAGTTTTGTATTTCGATAATAATGGATTCAATTTAGGGAAAATATGTCAAGTCCTAAAGAACTATCAAATGTATAGTTTTAAAGATCCTTAAATGTAAGTTTTGAAAATCTTTTTTTTTAACCCATTTTCTCACAACTTTCTATTCGTTTTTCATGGAGAATTGGTAGCAAAATGATGGAAGGCCATAGGAATATTTGAAACTTGAGTTTCATTTATTACAAACTACCAAGTCTCATCAGTTGTAGACGGCTTAGTGCGTAGAGAATCAATTAGAAGCAATTAGTACCGCTAAACGGGAGACTTGCTACCGAACCTTGACAGTGAAACACGAAACGCTCTAATTCATACAATTTCATGGAAAAACTGCAAATAAAACAAAACATTAGTTATGGTACACAGAGCTACGCGACTAATTATTAAAATAAACCTAATCTAATTAACACGTTTAATACCGCGGGGCCATCGGTGACCGGCACCAACTAAAGAAAAGGTTAAACTTTACTTCAGGGGACACCAAATTTTCGACATTTTTGTTTTTTAATCTATAGTTTTTGATGCGTAGAATCTAAAAATGCAAGTCTTAACTTTAGGAATCCAATGGTTAAAAAGTTATAAGCATATAAAGTACGACATTTTTAGTGGGTTGCTACGTTACTGTAGCAACGTGTTTTGAACAAAATAATCAATGAAATCAGTTTATTTGTTATTCTACATTTCTGAAAAATAGAGACAAATAAATTTCAACAGTTATTTGTTTTTATACTTCTCTATCCTTCACCGTAGTGCGATAAGACAAGACTGTTCCATCAAAACATTTTTGCAAAACAAAAAATTTCATACAAAATTTATCTCCTTAATGAACCAAGGGTAATAAAGTTTTTTTTGTGAAAATTTAATCATTTCTTTTTAAGGCATATTTCGAATTGCGTTCAAAGTCCACGATTACATAGCTGTTTCAGCCAGTGGGTGAAATTTGGACGAGACTCGATACACATACTGTTAAATGAAACGTCTGCAACAGATATAACAGATTTCACTGATTTTTCCCGACATCGATGAGGATAGAATGAACGGTAGCCAAGCGTGAATGCCAGAAAAGATCTGTGCTGTGTCGAGATTAGAATCACCCAGACAGATATTCCAATTTTATCTAAATACTACGTAGAATGAAATCCTTAATTAAAACCGTCGCTTAGCGACAACATTTGAGAGATCCTCTTTAATATCTCGCTTGAAGGTAAATATACGTTTGATAAAAAGAGAAGAATAGCGTTTATTGACACGCTGTCTGTCGCGACAGACCGGGCCAAGAACTTCGCAAAACGCCGCGTCAGCTTGGATGGACCAGTGCCCGACTTTCTTATTTACCTCGACCAGTAGTACATACGTATTATGGAGTACAATAACTACACAGTTTGACCCTCTAAGACAGGTATGTCCACAAAAATACTGGGGCACCCTGGTGGTTCAGGGTGCCCCAGTTTGCCACGAGATAAGTTTGGAGGTAGAGATGACAACAATGGCAATATAAGTGGAAGAAAATGTCTAGACTCGTCTATATCGTACTTTTTGTCTTCCTTTTTCAATATTCGCTTGTATGACTATTGGCGTAGCTAGGACCTTTTTTCGGGGGTGGGGTAAATTCATACAATTTTAGAATGTTAGAATTTGAGAACCTCGTAGTTTTACACTTCAAATTCTTGGACAGCATTGTGTTAGACCAGACAATATTTATTTGTTAATAATTATAATAGAATAGTTAATTAATCAGCACCGTGTCAGAGGTACTATAAATATAAATACAGTTTATATTTAAATGCTGAGTAGCTGAGAATATTGAAGGGGTTTTTAGGTGTCGGTCCTCTCGAAAGTACTTCTGGTGCATTCAAATATAAACTCAGAAGCCAGGTCACAGCTCGAAAATAATCCCGAGCATTTTAGGAAGACACTATCGTTTTTAGAGCTGTATGACCCTTGCTTCCAACTGTCCCGATTTCATTGACATTCATCCTTCGAAAAATTCTACGAGGCGATTCATTTAATTTGGACCCCTCGATTATTTTCGTTGTCAGTAAACCGATCGAAATTTTTGTTTCTGTTTTTTGTCACACAGTATATGATTTCAAAAGATCTTCAAGATATCAACTTTTGGCTTTTTCTATGTCTTTCTCTTTTGAATAAGTTTTCACAGTTACTTTTAACTTTTTGTGGATATCCCTGTAGTCTTCTTTTGTCTGTTGACATTTGGATGGTTACAGGGTCGAAGAAGACCCAATAGTAAATACCATAAAATGGCAGAATTTACAGGTTCACTGTTCTGATTTCGAAGACCCCTAAGATTTTAACACTTAATTCCAGTTATTTAAGAAATGGGTGACCCAGAAATGATGACTTCCGATCGTCATCTTTATAAACGGTAGCCATTTGAGTTTTAAGTTTAGATGGAAATTTTCATTGATGGCCCCAGGTCCCATGGTTAATAAACTTGATTGAAACATTAAAATTTATTCTAAATAAAGTTAAATAGTATTTAATCAAAGGTTTATAAGGGGCAAAAGTTCCATTTCAATTTGCACAAATATTTTAATAATTTGTCATCAACTACAGACACTCCATGTATTTCTTTACTTTTTTTGGTGATTTATAAGAATGATATCTTTCGTTAAACGATAAACGAAACAGTGATGTTGTGATTTGTCCAAATTTACAGGGTATAAAGGGTGAAACGTTTAATTTGAACATCTGAAATAACACTTAAATCATTCACTGTAGGAAGAAATTGGTTCATAACAAAATAAAGCGTTATTAAGGGGACATATGGTACGTGTATCGTTTCTTTCGTTGCCTTACTTTATTCCGGAGATATCCAGGTCACCTTCGATGTTTTCAAATGGAATAGCTCACTTTTTATTTCACATCTCAACTGAATATCAAATATAAAATTATGCTTTTCTTTTATTACATATTTTCGAAATAAATAATTCAACTCAATGAAATAAAGAGACCTTGCAGCAAATAGGGAGATCTAGTTATAAAAGATTAAACTTTCTCGTTTCTCAGTAAAAAAAAAAAAGTGATTACAATTGATCTTCAATTATCTCTGAACAACCCTATCCCCTCTGGTTCTGTTAATAACGAAATCTGATATT
The DNA here is from genome assembly GCF_907164935.1 of Osmia bicornis bicornis. Lineage (NCBI taxonomy): Eukaryota > Metazoa > Arthropoda > Insecta > Hymenoptera > Megachilidae > Osmia > Osmia bicornis. Next base: position 8,595,099 of record NC_060226.1, read on the forward strand.
CTTCGTGAGGATTACATTAGTAGCGTATACACTCATTCTTCTTTTCTGTCGGTGAGCCATATTAATTTCAATCGTTTTTATTGTTTCAGAGTCCTTGCGATTCTTGTCCCATCTTGGTGAGTGATATTTTATTAATGCGTTAGCAATTACTTGCCTGTCGAATGAATTTCATCGAAAACATTTTAGAAAAAAAAAGTTTCAATGAGATGTAACGTACGATCGGTCAAATAATTTTCTCCCTATAGTAATTTAATTTTCTTAATCTATTTTCATCGTTCGATCACTAGGGCATGGTTGTATTAGGGGTCGTACTATATTATTAGGTCGTTGCATGTTAAGTGGCTGACACGATTTGATGACATAAAAATACCCTGAAATAACTCTTCTTCTATATCAATTTAAAGCTTGAAATTTTCTAAAAATTATCACGAACACGTTTCATTTATATTTTTAACCATTGAACTCCGGAGTCTAGGTCAGTTGGGATCCAAACCTATAAAACATATACAAGAATATCAACTTAAAAAATTGAATAATGTAAAATTTGAAAGATGAAAATAATATGAAGTACAAAATTAAGTTAAAATTGGGGCTCTCTCGATGGTCCGTCGTCGGAGAATTAATACAAAATGGTTGCTTCTCAATTATAGCAAAATAACAACTAAATTTGATGACATAAAAGAACGACAAAATGGCACTTATGGCACAAGTTGACACATTATAAGTGGCATTTTACATTAATTCCAAATCGTCTGAAAACAACAATATATTATCAAATTGATAGAAAAAGATAAGATTTAAATAAATCAGACGGATAGATAATTTACTTATGGGATTATGTTGGTCGCTGTCAATGATTAGATCAATGATCTCCACCAAACTCGATAGCTGTAATTCTATTTTCGACTGGCTGCTAAACTAGGAGGTTGGATGCCTCGAAATAACTTTAGGGCGGTAACTCTCCATGAAGCCGATCAATTGGTTTCTAATTGAAGAAACTTTCCGCGGTATAGAGCCAACGGTTCCACGGTCCGAGCACGTGACATTTATGTGATGTCTGACGTCAATAAGATCGAGAATATACGAAATTTGATTTTGACAGAAGATAAGAGAAATGAAACGACAGGGTTCGTCGGGATTTTGCGAAAATCTCAAGGTTCTTAAATCTTAGTGTATATTTTTAAAAATCTTCTATAAAGTTTCTGTTTCTGTAACTTAACCCTGGAAAAACTAAGCAAGGTTGTCGTTGAGCCAAACAATTAACAAATACATTCTCTTTTCTCATGTTTATTTTTAAGATTTCTGGGACTCTGGGACTATTAAATCTGAGGTCCCCCTTGGTTGATAAATTTGATTAAAAAATTGAAATTTATTCTATAAATATTAAATAACATTTAGACGTAAGAAAGGGGGCAATAGTAAAAAAAATTTATTCAATATTTTTCTACCCTCTGAACAGTGAGATCGGTTGTGGCCCCTCCTCCTCGAGTCCAGCAATTAAAAAACATGGAAAATATGTTATATTTCTTATCTAAAAAATTTCCCCAAAATTATGAAAATTATCATGTTTACGATATAAGTACTTAAGAAATGATCTTAATTTCGTAAAAATATTATTTAAAGAAGAATCAATTTTTATTGGGTAAAGGCAAATGTTTTAGAGACTTTGTTTTCAACAATCATGCATAACGTCATGGAAAAACACGAATTGACGACATCGTTTTAAATGAGCTTTGTAGAAAGTTGACGTTAAACATGAGGAGAACTGGCAGAAGGACTTGACGTACATCATACAATTTTGGATCATAGATATACATAAGCTTAATATAGTTTCCAATGTAGGTGGCTGGATATCGCAGCAACTTAGAACGTAACAAGAATTACTGCGTTCATTACTCCATTTTCTCGGTACAAGATTATTTATAAACAGAATGAAAATATTATATCGTAAAAAGAAGGTTCAGAACAATAGTCGTCGCATAAAGTCTATAGTAGACTCTCGTTATATTGCCAGGTTATCATAGTTTATGAAAATTAATAAATATTCCTACAGATCTCTTGGCGGCAATATAACGAGAATGTACAGTATCTTTTAGAATGTAACAGTTGACTTCATATATGTAGAGAAAAGCCCAAGATATTTATTTATTTATCAGTTAATTTCATCTCCTTATTTTTCAAGTATTCAGAGGTTCAAAGCAAACTTAATTTGCTTATTTGTAATTGTCCAATTAAAAATGTGTGTCGAATACTGAAGTTTTCAGAGAGCAGCTTTAAAACATCTTTTAGCGTCTGTATATTTTGATCATCGGCCAATACGCTTTTCTATAGCTCGTGAAAATTATACATTTGCGTCAGAAGGTTCTTTACGTCTTCAAACGAGTCGTTATAGATAGTCCGGTGTAAAAGCTTGTTCGTTTCAACGCTGTTTACTTCCGAGTATCTGTTGAACATAAAGAAACATCTGGTGGCAGTGACATTGTTGGGGAAAAAAGAATAGATGATACTATTAAACGTAATTAGTATACAAAAAGAATGTTTGTACGGTTGATGCACGTATGAAAATACAGGAAGCATTCAAATTATTGTGCTAAAACGACAATTGGAATTTTTCAAATGGTTTTAGTATTGAAGGTCTTACAAAGAAGGCTTAAGTACCATTATTATTCTTTGGTATGTTACATAAAAGTCATTTGAAAATATATCTGCAAAAATATTGCAGAGTGTATTAGAGAAAATATATAACAAATTTTTAATTTTAATTTTTCGTCTTTAATTATTGGCAAGGGTAATACTACTGATATTGGTATAGTATTAATAGTGATATTCCTAGTGGTATTGGTATTGGTAATAATATTAGTATTAATATTGGTATTACCATTGGTATTGGTAGTGCAACGTAATTTGAAAAGAAGCATTAGCCATAGATATTGATTAGTTCGTTTTGCAGTAGGGATGGACACCCTCGAACTGAATCATACAGAATGATTTCGTAATGAAACGAACGTGTTGATCTCGTGATACACGTGTGTACCTGACAATGATAGATTGATGCTGAATGAAATCAACAATTTTCAATCACCACCAATTTTCAAACAGAGTATCATCGTTTTATTACGCTTCAGACATTATTTCTTTTATACTTGTTCTCCGACCTCTAACTGACTGTCACTAATCTTCCTAATGCTTTTATCTGCCTATCGTAAGCACACGTTATTAATTTGTTTCCCGATGGAGACGTACAATCGACAAGGGATTATGACAATCTTATACATAGATCGAATTAAATTGTTAAAAATAAAATTGATCGTTCGAAGACAAGCTTTATTTTTGTGCGATGCAACGTGGATTTGTACACAAAGGATTAGTTGAATTTAATATTTTATTTTATCAGTGAATTTGACTTTTCAATAATGTGACAGAAATAAATTAATTAGTACCGGATCAATGATAGGTCTAACGATACCATCTGATTTTCTTTACGTGGGTTAAAGTAGAATTGTTTTTTGTTTAATAATTTATCGAGAAAATCATTTTTAACGTAACGAGGGTCTTTATAAACGCCTACTTAGGTTGGTCATTAATAAATGGTATTTTAGCGTCTTCAATGATTCAGAAATAACGGGACCCCTACTACTAGTTCATTGATTAGATACTTTAACAATGAACCGTAGTTAATCAGTGTAGTGAAAAAAGGTATTTAAAAATAAACAACCAACGTCATGATTATGGTAGACTTGACGCTTTGTTTGACGTCATATATAAAACCTTTGCCACGTATAAACGGCGAAGGCAGATGGTTTTAAAATCAATAATCGAAGATGAATTAAGATTATATATGAAACTTATATGACGCCATCATTTTTATAACGTCATAATCGTAGGTATAGTTTTATCTCTCGCGATGATGTTTTGCCCTTTTTCTTAATCTGACAATGACAATCAACATGTTTAACTTCCTTATTGTTTCGCATCCAATGATAAATAATAACATGATATTTTATGTTATACAGCTTATGCTTTTATTTATGCAGATCCACCAGCCGACAGCGTATACATGATATGCGGGGTGCTGATCGCGTTGGTGTTAGTAGGGGTCATCATCGTCCTACTGGCTGTGACGATCAGGTAATATAAGAAAAAAAAAGAAATGGAAATTTTTTATTCTACTTTTCACTCTTCTGTTATATTCTTGCACGTGCATTGCAAAATTCAGATAAATTAACCCTTTATGGTCAGAAGCTCTTCAATTGAAAATTAATTAATATACATCCCATCAATTTTCAATTTATTAAATTTAAATTGATTTCTATATTTTCATAATAGACAACGAGACCTGTTGCAATAAAATTAATGAATGATCGAATTCCAATCATGAAGGGTTAATCAATTATTTTCTTAGATTGAAAATTTAACATAATTTCTTATTTATAAGCTTGAATTATTCAATAGTATTATAAACGGAGAAAAAATTATTCCGTCTACTTAATTTCAATAAGAAAAAGAAAACAGAGCAAGGAAACAACTTCGAGAGCTTCTTTGGAAAGCATAAAGTGAAAAAGGAAAAGGAAATAACATAGATATGGATCGGTTTGATAAATCAGATTAATTGAACAAGTTCCTAAATGGATCGACGAAGGAAGAAGATCTGGAATTATTGAAAATAGAAAGTTTACAATTGGATGCTCGTTTCAAGCATTAATCGTAGCTTAATTGGACGTACATGAACAAATTGCGTGCATTCATCTACTAAAGTTCAATCCAATTAAGGCCACCGTTGACTAATTTTTCTTCTGGGTATCTATTTTTCAATTGATTCACCTGTAAATGGATTATTGTATTATTAGCATCGTATCATCAATTAGCCAATTTAATAGTCGAAGATGACTTCAATTTGAGTACAAAGATGTTAGCTTTTTAATAACAGAATTTAAAGGTAACTATGTTGTATTCCACGAAATCCTAGGGAACCCTAGGAATCCAACTAAAATTAATTATCAAACTCTAATTTAAATCGGAAGTCTTAAGCGCCAGAACTCACAGGTTGAATAAATAATTCAACAGTTATTTTTCTTTTTCGATGATTCCTAAGTATCTTTATCACTAGATAAGGAAAACTGTAAAACAATAAAAACGTTTCGTGGAAAGTGATGACTTGACTAGGGAAGCGTATCGTAGAGACTCGTCGAACTTATAAAGAGATTATCAACAACGGTGAGTTGAATTCGAAGGTCACACGTGAATTTGCATGAGTAAAATGTGAAAATCCGTTAGCCAATTTCATTGTATCTCGCAATAAAGGATTTTATCTTGGATTTACCCAATTGTAAGTTTTCCTGTCGAACAGCATCGTGATTGAGATTATACGGAAAGGTTTCTCCATACATCGAATACCGCAATCGATAAAAATACATTTCTTCGTATTTTCGTTTTATTCACTTGAGCAAACTTCGCATTCAGATTTTATCCAGGTACATTCATTGCGATACGCTTTCCATGAAAATATACTCTATTCTTTTCTCTATGCGATACTTAACGCGTTCATCTTTCTCTCTTCATTGTTTCTTTACGTTATCTGGTGAGTTTGTCGAAATACACGATTCGTGAAAGAGATAATGCAAAAATATATTTCATACGGAAAGAAGTGTTCCAGGTAACGAATTGTTAATACTTTCGTAGGCAATGATTATATATATATCTATTTTTTTTTTAAATTAGAACACACACTTTTAATCGTGAAATCATTTCATTTTTATAACAATTTTTTTTTATTTATTACAAAATAAAAAATAATATTCTATTGATGGAATTGTTCACCCCTGTTCTCAGGGCTGAATTAAGGGATAGGTCTAAAGGGGGCTACAGCCCCTGGTCCCACTTTTCAAGGGGACCTGGTTATAAACCTTCCATTTACTTTGTCAAGAAATTATAAATGAAATCTTTTTTTCGCTATTGATATTAATTGAAAGCATTCAATGAATGATAAGAATAATCAGCAACTTGAATAATCCAAACGCCAATAGACGGAAAACACATTTTCTAAGGATTCCACTGATTGACTCACTTCAAGATTTCCCCCAGTTATTACGTTTTTCTGTTTAGTAAAATTATGTAAATTAACGTTAATTGGCGGAAAAAAAAATATTTACATTCGTCTTCGTATTTGTTTTTCAAATAGGTTTAAACACGAATCTGCGTTTTCAGAAACAGGATGTTAAACGTTAGAACAAAGAAATACTGTTAGATTTATAGTGAGCAGTAAGTTGTAACTTACTATTGTAAACATTATGAATCGTCACGATTGTTATATTTCATAAAAAAAATTCTTTCTGTATCTGGAGGAGCAAAGTTCGATGGATTGTTCGTTTTAAATTTTCAGACGCGTTATTTTTTCCATGCCTGAAAGATAACAGCAGTTATTACTTAAATCAGTATTTGTTTCACACAGAATAATAAACAGATATTTTTTTCTTTTTGTTTGATTATTTGTTCATTCAGTTTGAAATTTTAATCATAAGATTTTTACATTCTATAGTTTCACCCAAATTTTTATCTCAAAATTGAAAAATTCCAAAATTCCAAAATTGTCGACACTGTTGGTAAAATTAAAAGATCTGTCCCATCGCAGACAAAAAACTCCAGTTACGCCAATGATTAACAGCAACCGCCTATAGATAAGAGATGCGAACATATGTATAAAAAGATTATAGTCAATCTGATTGAAATTCACCAAATATAGAGTAGAAAGTACTTTCGAGTACAGTAAAAGCGTGAATTGATTAAACTTGAATTCAACAGATACGAAACCCGATAGACTAAGTCAGCAGATACAGAAGAAAGTTTCCACACAGTTTAAATCAAGTTCGTCGAATGTCGACTAGGAAAAGAAAAGTACCATTTAAAAAAAAAAAAAATTAATCAACCTATCACTTTTTTTCCTATTTTTGTCTAGATCAATCTATAATAAATGTCCACCATTTCTGCTATAAGTCTGACAGTATATGATTGATGAAAAGGTCAGCTTTCAATTTCTTTTTCTCTTTGTTTTTCTCTTTACTTATAAAACTTTTTCGATCATTTCGAAACTACATACTACTCTCCCTTGGGAAAATCAATTCTAAATTTCAACGATCAATTCTGAAACTCCTCGTGACTTGGTCAAATGCCAAAATCTTTTCAGCTTTCTGTTGATTGAATCGAATTTGGTCTTCCTTGTTTGCTTGATTGCAAAATTTCATATTCTATTTTCGATGAATATTAGAAAGTTATTTTGTACAGTCTGACGTCTTATTAAATTTAATTTTCGTTAAATTTGAAATTTTTACTCCGGATTAATAATTATTTTATAAAATGATTAGCATTATCAATTTTTAAAATTTTGGAGATTAAACATCATTAGGGATATTGAACAATTATCTTTCAAGTACCATTTCTGAGACAAAATATATATTTAACAATATTAATTAATTTGTTCGATACGCGGAAACAATTGAGTGAGATGATGAAATAATTGTAATCGTAATACGTACTCTGAAAGTTCAAGTGATAAAAAAGTTGAGCGGATATGATAGTTAACAAATGGATTCATATTAGTCATCGAGTTGCACTTCATACAGATAAATTAATCATACATTATCTCTGATTATAAATTTATTTTATAAAGGTACCGTTCTCGAACCAATTACGTTGATATTAAAATACGGTACCTCAGTATTTATGTTCCAAAGTTTACTTACATGTGTTTACATGTATCAAATATCGGGATAGTTGAACTTTATTTTACAGGTACATGGAAATTTCGGACTTTTTTTCATTTTTATGCGAACTTGGTACACTTAACGCGATAATCCAGGTAGTTTTGTAATGTAGCCACATTGTGTGTACACACCCAAGATAAGAATAGATACTAATTAAATAGACCACGCGAATACACCCACCCAATTTTCCCCTTCTGTCTAAGTGGTTGTCTATTCACTATCAAGTTATATTTTGGCATAATAAATTATTTCAACAAAGCATTTTAATTTTGTTGAGTAAGGGATCACAAGTCTGTTGTGTAATATTTACAATAGAAAATAGTAGTGGTTCCAAAAGTTTATTATACAATTCTATATTTTGACTTCCCACTTTTGACCTTAAATTTCATTAAAAGTTTGCAAAATAATTGATAATTTAATAATCATGATAAATTTCAAATAAATCCATCGATCTATCGATACATCTGTTAGATTATTTCTTGTTTTCTTTTAAAAAAATCATTTTTAGATTGACGCCACTAAGTAAGAAATAATACTGGGCTTAATGGATATCTTCTAAATGTAATCAAGATTATTGGATTTAAAACGATCAAAAATTCAATTATCAAGATTTTATCAAACGCAGAAGGATGTAGATATATTACAAAGTTACAAATATATATATATATATATATATATATATATATATACGTTGATAGTTTTGATTATGCTATTTCCAAGAGAACGTTATTGCTTTGAAAAAATCATGCATCGTTCGCAACTGGCTTTACCGACAACTTTACCGGAATGACGACGATGAAACAGTTCGGGCAAGCGTGTACCGTTCGAATTTCACGTAACGCGTAAGCCGATTGGTCGATGCTCAGGATTCTCTCCAATCGGAGCGGCGCCTATCTGTGACGTCACTTGACGGTATATAATAGCGCGGCGCGCCATCATCTGGCTCAGAGCTCGGTTGGCTTTGAAATGAGCGAAGCGTAGTAAATTTTTCTGTGAGTTCTGGCAGCTCGCGCGCCCTTCGGCAGTGAGAGAAGCCGGGTGGTGGTTCTTCGATACCGAATAATAGTTCGTTCGTTCGGCGGTTCATAATAAAATCCCGGTGTCGTTCATTAACGGTACGGATTTTCTGAAGCTAGTCATCCGAACGCACGCGTCATCGTTTATAGTGAGCACGTAAACGAGAACATTAGGAGCATGCATTGTAAAATACGTCAGTAGTAAAGAAGTAGAGGAAAAAGGTGGGCTAAAAGCACAGGAGTATCGAAACAAAATTTTCATCAGGTTAATTGATACATTAAACAAACACGATTCGAGCCAACAACTTGTTTCCCCGTGTGATACAACGTGTATTTACGACGAAGGCTTATGATTAATTAAAAAGAAAAAAGAGAAAAGAATTTTGAAGAGAAATCCATTGAGAAAAGTGAAAGAGATAAAAAGAGAGAGAGAGAATAAAGACTGACAAGGAGCAAAAATTTTGCCAGAAGAATCACCGCTATTTATTTTCTATAAAGAATAATCAAATTATCTCTCGGGTTTACCTAGTAGACCCCTGTATATTTTTTTTTTCTTCAAGAAACTATCAGAATTCTCGATTCGTTCGAGAGTTCTACCATAAACAGCCTGAAAATTTCTTCGCAAGTTAAGAAGAGGCTCTCGAAGCTGTACCTGAAATACAAGAGAAAGATGGTCGGGAGCAATGGAACTATGATAGCGATTCGTCTTGTCCGTAGCAAATTGCGGAAACGAGAGGATCACTCGAACGCCGTACATCCGGAACCGGCAGTAGTACAGACAGCTACGACGCCGCCGGTCTCGACGATCGTCTCATCCTCTTATCCTGTCGAGGGTTGTTGCACTCAAACGTCTACGACCACGATGTCAACGGATCTGGGGAACAACACAAGCATCGAACAGGATACCGTTTACGCTTCGGCCAATCCGACTGATCAATTCGTCTGGCAGTTTCCGCCTCCTTATCCACCGCCACACACACCGGCGCAGTATGCGTTGTACAACGACCAGGTTGGTAAAACTGTCTTTTTTATTTGCTCCCACTTATAACCTATATTTCCTGTACACTTGGATTCATCTGGTTTTCCCAAAGGATAAGGATGGTCTTTTCCTGATTGAACTTAGAGTGGACCATAAATGGATCCACGAATTTTCTTTATGTATCAACAGTAAACGGTCATCAAAGGGCTGACCGTGCCCAACATGGCTTTCTCTTTTAAAACCTATGAGGTAATTTAAGAGAGAGCAGACACGGTCTTCCATAGGAAAAGTTTTTTCAGAAAAAATCTGCTTACGAGAACCGGTAGATTGTATTTAAGGCCGTTGACGAAACAAACTTGTAATATTGAAGAGTACAACGAAACGAGTCTACGCGTTTCTCTCTTGGCGGTTGATCTCTCTATCCCATGCTACTTTTTACTTGATGTTGCAGCAACCAGTAGAGCTAGTATTACCAGATTCGACTAGTTTATTCCTTACTTCAAAGAACTATTTGGTTATTATAATAATTGCTGATACTGTCTTCTTTCACTGCATTTGTTCCTTGTCCCATAAGTGCCATTTTGTGATACTTTTATGTCATTAAAAATCATCTCAGCAACCATTTTTTAAAAGAGCAACAATTTTTAATGGCGGACCATGGAGAGTTCTGATTTGTATTTCATATCATTTTCATTTTCTAACTTTTACACTGTTCCTTTTGGGTCGCGAATTTTGTTTTCTAACAAAAACTAAACACAAAGGTTTTAGATAAAGGTATGGACAAACAATGTCGCTCGCTTTGAAGGATAACAGGAAATTAGCTATGTTTTTAACCGCGTCGGCTTTGTTGTGTACGATGTATACTTCCTGCATTCCTAAACTGATCGATTCGCGTAGTACTATAGACAATTTCTTACCCTCTTGTTACATATATAGACATATTAATCTATTAGGGTGCATATACCCCGATCAATACGAATCATTAATTAAAAACATTTTACTTAAAAAAACATAGCCGGATCAAACAAAAATAATTTGTTAACAATAATAAATTCAATAGTTACTGAATTGATGACCAACATTTTAAAAAGCACAGCCAAATTAAAGACAGAAACTTGTTGAAACAACAAATTCATAGACATAGTCATAAATATAATTTTTATTTTAAAAGAAATAGAATTTTCGGCGCCTTAGTAAAATTAAAAATAAACAGAAATCTGTTTTAAAATAACGTAACAGACAGTTATTTTCGTTGCAATTTTACTTGGAAGGCGCCTCGCACCATGTGACATCTGACATTTAATATGTATTCTGTTCAAAGGTATATGTCGCTAAAATAAGCAAATTAATTTTTCTTTTTATTAAATTGTATTATCAGCATCATCTTAATATTCGTTTCAGTCTCGTAGTCAAGTTAACGTATTCTAATGTACATACACGAAAATTGACCGTATTTTAGAATCATTTGTTTACGTAACTGAGTTAGTTTCTTATCAACGAATAATTTTGTCTCTTTTGATCAGTTCTTTTCATATTACGAGCACGAATTGTGCTCGGGAGGGTCAAATGAGGGTGCTACTAGGTTACCATAATTACTCTTCAAACGTACATAAGAAAAATGAAACTAGTAAAGATTTTTGTATTTAGTTAATATTTTCGCTAAAATATTACGTAATTGACGCTTTTGTTGTACAGAAATAAGGTATAGTCCACGTATAAAAGACTTATCAACGTTCCAGGATAAAGCCGGTGACGGTAAGACCTTTGAAAATTGTAGTTATTAATAATAGTCGATGGCGCTATCGATCCTCCAAGGACGAAGCATACGAGCAGACGGGCTGGCAAACGAGTTGTAAGGTCGAGGCTCACTACGAGGCTTGCCGCCAGAAAAATCCCAAACAATCGGCAACGTTGCCACTTCAAACCATGCTTTGTTGCCGTTATTTAACACGCCGTATGTTTCAGTTTCATGCTCCACTTACCGACAAATCTTTACTGCTTTTTCCATTATTATACATCTGCTAGTTTTTCAACTATTCTTATCATAGCAACTCCATTACATGTTGCGTTTCTAGAACGGGACATAAGTAGTATACCTTCTATATTTAGTCCCTACGAGTTTAAATTCTGAAATCGACTCATGCCGGCGTGTTTTGAACTGTGAGCCTTGATTATTTCCCATTATAAACGTTCATTATCTACGTCATCGTCGCTGATACCCAAGTGTTTCCACAGGTATGACGTACAATGTATCTAAGTACCTCCTTAGGAAAGGAGCACGAGGTGACTCCTCTTTGCGCGGAAGTGAGATTAGATTGAACGTTCTTTTTCCTTCTTACGTTCATTCTATACGTCACGCGATTAATTCCCGTTTAAGTATCGGTCGATAAATTTCATACGTTACGATATAAATCTTACATTGGATAAAATTAGAAACGTGGTGGATCAATTTCATTTTTTGTGTATAGGTTATGTAACCGATACGTGGAAAACGACCGAATGTTTAAATTTGTTACTATAATTACTGACGTCACCGTGTTACGTGTACGGTTTTAGTCATCACTCGAGACATTTCACGTTTTTCCCAACATTTTCATCACCGTCTGTCGTTTTTACCGACGCGCTTAATGCCGGCCCTAAATCAGTCGCTTTATGCCATAAGGTTCGAGAGTTAATAATCGAGCACGCGATATCGCGTGTGTGGCTGTACCGACGCGTCTGACAGCTCGTGAAAGCCGCTATATTTGGTGTTTTCAATGCATAGGCAGATCTAAAAACCTGCCTTTACCCTTCGTGCTGTCTCTAAATTTAACGTGGGTGGGCGTCTGACGATCGTTTGCCAAGCCGCCAGATTTTGGTACAGGGTGCAGCTGTCTGGTAGTCGACAAAATAATGCGTCTCTCCTTGACGATATTGGCAATATTCCTGTAATTTTGTTATGGTATTTCGTGGGAAACACGTCCAAACGTATTTTCATTCCTGGCCTTCCTCTGCGACGCGCAGAGGTAAGGTCCTCCCAACTGTCCGACTGCGATTTCAACAAGTAGGTTTTGCAAGATGGTGGCATACAGGTTCCTAAGAAAATATTAGGCGCAGACACTCGATCGACATATTTGGCCCCCTCTCAAAACTTCTGCATTCGTTGCTGGACAAAGGAATCTTAAACTTTGTTAACTTTTTACTTTACACCTAACATTTCATGTATTATTATGTACGATTAAGAACCTGTATGCCATCATCTTATAAAAATCCATTGAAATTGAAGTCGTACAGTTAAGATCCTTCCTTTGTCAGAGTCCCTTTCTAAATTCCAGTTAACAAGGATCCTGTCTCTCTGTTCATGTATCATCTATCACGGTCACATCCACCTCTGTTCAACGGTTTTCGTTTGTTCATATTCCTTCTCTTTCTCGCTCTTTTGGCCCCTGGTGGTCGATTTCGTAACGTCTCGCCCGGATACACGAGGCGTATCCTGCTTTTTCAGCCGAGTCAACGTATTCGACTACTTCTATGCCTCGTAGATCATTATGGTCGTATGTATTGTGTTGTATAAGTTGTCACTTTTTGAGCTACTTAGCCACCACACACGTGTGCGGTTCAAGCTCATGGATGATTTGTATACAGATTATTTCACTCGTTTTTATCATTTGTTTCTTGCTCATTTTCTTGTAACTTGAGTTATATAAATGGAGGAATAAAGGGAACGGTAGGAATTAGAGGAAATGGCGGCGCAGGAGGTCTTACCACTGGCTATAATATTCAAAAAGGAAAACTCAAATTTCCTTTAATCAAAAAGAGGAATTAAGTGTATTTACCTTCTTTATCTACCTCCTGGGGTTCTCCCTAAGATTTCCCTGAGTCAGCGCTGGATCAAGGACAGTCTAACTGGGGTTACAGCCCCAAGCCTCAGGCCCTGTTCTAAGCCTTACATATACTATGTTAAGAAATGTCAAAGTGTGCAAATTTTAGACTCAATGTTGCAAAAATTTTGTAACCAAGTTTATCAATGCAAAGAGTCCTTGACAAGATTTGATAGCCTCGAGGTCCAGCAATCTTAATCCATTGCTGCCCTGGATTTTCCCAAATCCAGAGGCAAAATGGTGGGTGTCTCTGACTTGCACTTGACTGTACTTTCTCAATGGTTAATCATGCCGGTTCTCGAAAGTAGCGTTTGCAAGTTGTAAACCTAAATTCGTAATGCGTAATGCCACAGGGATCGTATATAAATAACTCTGTGTGTTATTGTTTCAGGATACCCTTGTACACGCATTACCGTCGGATAGGTCTGGATTTGCAAAGGGCTTTCGTAAGAATATCGGGGGGCGTTGGCGCCGTTTGGTAAAAAGGAAGCCGGAGTCGGAGACTTGTGCCATTCCTCCTGAACTAAAGGATCAGCTAAAGACAATCTATGTATATTGACACCCGACGTCATTGTACCGTTGTCTGTATCTATATGCGAACCTTCCACTTAGTAATCGACGTTCTCCTGCATGTAAGATAGGAATTGTATTAAACAGAGAAGGAAGAAAGGGTGAAAGAGCGTTCAAACGATGGGATAGCTTGCAAAAAATAAGAGTACAAAATTATAAGAATATATTTGCGTAACTTCTGAAAGAGAAACTTGCAAAAAGTAAAAAAGGTAAGAGGAATCGATAAGGTCCATATCTATTTCGAGACATATCAAAAAAGTGCCTAAACATATTTTTCCCGTACAAATATCTAAAATAAAAACGATAACCTGATCTTCAATATTTTTGTGATAAACATATAAAGCCACAGTTAAGATAATTTTGTATCTCACAAACCGCGAAAGCAGAAGCGCTATTAATAAATGAAAGAAAAAATCTTTTTTTGAAACAGCTGTCCCGCGTATAATAACGTCGCTCGAATCATACGAAAATGTAAGAAGTTGATAGACTTCGATACGCAGGACAATGGCGTCAAAAATCCTTATGAGACTGAAACGTAACGAGTACGACAACACGAGTTACCTCGTAGCTTTTCTGTACGTTTTTACATGATTAATGATGAGAAATTATTTCGAATCGCTAGTATTAATGTATACCTGAGAATATACAACCGTAGAAGCTGCCTTCCTTAGGGATTTATTTTTCTCTTCTACATCTTTTCTTCTCCTGGCAGCTTAGTTGTATGTGTAAATAGATGTATAAAGCAATGAAAGTATATGAACTACTTATAATTCTTATAATGGCCGACCGTTAAAGTAAAATTCCGCAATTTCTTCCAATACGCGAGGATTCTAGTACGTTCGGGGGAAAGAGCGGGAACGAAAAAGAAAAAAAGATGTTCATTTGAAACATGCATTCAGGAGCAGAATCATTTCCTTAACTTTAAAAATGGAAATGACCTAGTATTTTGTAGATACTTCTAACATAGGCCAATTTAAGATTCTAAAATATCATTCAACAGCTCATATTGAGCTCATAATTACGTAAATACTGATATGATATTTTAATTTCGTTATACCGAGCAATACTTTATTTCCGAGAACGTGGTTAATAATCTAATCAATTGAATTTTCAAAAAAATAAACATTCATATTTAACGGATGCCACGTTTCACGTTAGTCAAATTATTTGTTTTTGTATAATACATACATATTCTGTGCTCGCAGATTTATGTAATTGCAATTAAATTAATATTTATATGCAGAGAAAAAATATAATGATAATAATGATCGCAGGGAAACATGATTTCAACAAATTATAGCAATATTTTATTGTACGCAAAAACATTACATCACCTTCTTGTATAGCCCAACTTTTTACTTCTTTACTAGAATGTTGTAAAATGTAAATATGTTATAATGTTTGTTTATCGCGAATGTGATAACACAATGTTTTAACGGGATAAGAAAAAAAAATTTTAAGAGTTAATAATGTGCCTACAACCGTGTATAATAAAATGTTTTTATAGATGAAATATTGATGGAAGTTGGAATCCATCACCTAGTCACTTGATATTGTTCAAAACTTAATAATTTTCTGGCGCAGTTTGAATTTTCCTTATAAGTATCTGTCTAAACACAATAATAAATAAAGTATTCAAAGAATACATTGTGCTTACTGTTATTTTACAGTGGTTAAAACATTATTTCCCTTTTGTCTAACAAAGATTACTGAAAACTAAAACATTTATTTATATAGAGTGTATTTATTCTTAACTGTTTGTTTTCCCATTAATTTCCTTCTTTAAAATCCACAGTAATTAATAATATCTTATTAAAATAAGTACTAACGTACAGACGAGTAATGAATGATCCGCCATAATTTGAAAAGTATTTTAGAAGATTGGCGCGCAACTCTGCGCTTCTTCAAATTTAAATATTCATAATGTAATGAAAATGTTTTCAATTTTCAAATTGATATTTAAGCGCAGAAATTTATAAGGAAATGTCTATTAGATGTTATAAAACAAGAATTAAAATTATGTCGTATTTTGTGACTTCCAAATTGAATATATGTATATATGTATAAAAAATATAATAAAATGATAACCTAAACGATACGTGGATAGAATTCTGTCATTAATCGTAAGTATTTACTTATGTAACTTATAAGTATAATTATGTTCATATTTTTTTCTCACATTCAAAATAAGTGTTGGAATTTAATGAACAATGGAATACAATATTAAAGTTCAAAATAACATTTTCAGAACAAAAAGTATTGCCTTGGAGTAAAGAAATATGCAATGTTGTAATTCTTGTCATATGATCAAATCTGCGTTTCAATTAAACATTCTTATAAATAATTTATTTATTTGCAAAGTAATATAATTGAATAAATGTATAGAACTGTGATAGCAGTAGGAAAAAGTGAGTAATATTTTTTATATTATTAATGCTACTTTTTTTTGTGAGGTTAAATTACAAAATTCGTAGGTTAGGTTTTATTTTGTTCATTCTAACCCAACTCTTCTTTACAGCATAGAAATAAAAAATTAATTGTTTTTTAATATTTCATATCATATTATTCACAGGCTATGCAAAAACATTGGTAGACCTACAAAAAATGAGTACTGTAGTGACTAACCCAATAGAAAATTCAATAAGGAAAAAGTTGTTGGGTTCTTTAAATCCATCTTATATTGAAATAATAAATGAATCATATATGCATAATGTTCCTGAAGGATCTGAAACTCATTTTAAAGTAATTGTTGTATCTGATAAGTTCAGAGATAAACCTCTTCTTAAGGTAAGACAAAATTTACAACACAGTTACTCTAGGTTAATAAATTTTGCTTAATTTTAAGATTATAATGGGTATTTAGCTTTTACACAATAGATTCAATCATTATGAAGAGTCTTTTCGAAAAGAGAATTTAGATTAACACATTCGAGCCCATAGTAACAGATTCGTCTCCGCCGAGATAAGGGGAGGTTGTAATTTAAATCATTAAGACGCGACGTTCTTTTGATGACGCCGGTGTTTTAGATTCTTATTTCTACTTTGCGAATTGAATTTCATGTATTTCATACTTGAATGATTTTGCAACATTTTTGAATCTTGTAGCTTTTTTAGTATAGGTAGGTCTACTCAAGTGGGCCTGAGCGTGTTAACACGTTCGTACTATACTAAAGTACAGTAGTAGTTCTTACTGATATGTATTACGTAAGAAAGTATTTATATCAAAGATGTAATTTTGTCAATTTAGCGCCATCAAATGATAAACAACTTATTGCAAGTAGAACTGGAAAACGGCGTGCACGCATTATCAATCGTAGTAAGTGTTATAAAAATATTTGAAACTTAGTTCACATAGTTAAAATAAAAATCAATCTTTGTCTATTGCTTCTGTACAAAGGCAAAAACACCTAGTCAATGGGAAGACAATAGTAATGTAGCTCCAAGTCCAGCTTGTCGAGGTGGCTTTGGAAAATAACGACGTATAATGATTTCATATTATGTAATTATGCTTTTCAAAAATAGAATTTAACTCTGTTCAATCATTAAAAGAAATGAACAAACATAAAACACTATAATCATGAAGTTCAGTATATTTACTCGAAAATAAAAATTAATTCCAAAAATAAAAGATACATTAATGTCATAAAGCAAAAGTATCAAGTCTTAATTTTCCCTCGTTTTCGGTGAAATAAAGTATATCAGCCATACATTGCTCTGCTATTGTTTCTTCTGCTCTGTCATGCACCTGTAAAATACAAATTATGTAAAAAAATGTATAAATTCAATACAGATGATTAATACCAAACATACCCCTCTAAAAGCCATGTTCATTGGAGGATACTTAAAATTCGGGCCAAAATTGACAGAAACTGTGGCGCTTTTATGAATCGAGATAGTAGGATAATAGGCCCCTTTATTAATATCAACAAACGCTTCGCCTTGATTTACTCCATTTTTGTAAAATACAATTTTACTTCCTTCGAGTGGTCTTAGAGCTTTAAGCGCTTCAGGCACTTGATCCTTTTCTTCATAGTAAAGGTGACTTTTGAACTTAACTAAGGGCTATTGTGTAAATATCAATTAATGAAAACACAGAAATATTGTACATAAATTGAAACTTTTACTTACCCGATCTTTATAGGTATTTGGTAAATGTGATACATCATGTGTATCAGGTAAAAGTATTAAAAATCCTAAGGTATCACCCTCTCCATAACCGTTGCTATAATGTTTACCTCTACTTTCATGAAATCGTGTACCCTTCCTATCAATAATTATTTCTTAGTGTGGGGCCATAGTTTGATTTACGACCGTGAAGGGTCGAAATAAGAAATCTAAAATTCCTTAGTTTCGGTTACAGTACCTAGATCTCCAAGAATATCCAAATTTGTCGTAACCAAGTGGAGCTTGTAAGTTAGCATATTCTTGACCCCAGCCTAGTCTTGTGGCTGACCCCTCAGGCATTTCTTCGATAGTCGCCTCCCAGTACCATGTTCCTCTACTTACATCTACACAATAATAATACAAAGAATATAAAAGGCAATTTGATTTAATTACAAGTTATTTAAAGTATGTTCATTAACTTAATGAAATAAAATCACGTGATCGATTCCGACATACTGTGAGTAGCTCTGACCATGCAATAGCCCTTTTCTCCAGTTACTGCAAGCCTGTCCTCAGAAACTTTGAGCTGAGGAGCTCTATTATGTAAAGCAAGTAAAACTGCACTTGGACTTAAAGCCCTATATAACCATCCAGGAATAGGTTTTCCAGCCCAGTCACTGCTTTCATCAAATTCCTATTAAATGATGTTAATGATATTTAAGTTTTCATTAAGTAAAATATCAAAAACAGTATAATAACACACCTGTCTGAATGGTGCATGAGGATCTGGTTCAGCAAGGATGTATCTATAACCATCTTTATTGAAAGGATGTTCAAGAGGATAACCATGAGCTGGTAATTTAGGAGCTGCCATATCTGAACCTCTACCCTTTTTACCAGGACCCGTGCCCGTTCCTTCTCCAGGAAATTTACGTTTCGCATTGCGACCACGAAGTCCTCCACTAAGTGGCACTGAACAATCCATAATTACACTTATAAAATTGACTATACAATATTAACTTTAATATTTCATTAGCGAAATTGACTAAGAAATACAATGGATGTGTAATTTTGATGATTAAGTATTCTCTGTAGTGAAATGATGGTTACTTATAACTGGTATTGTTCTATATTATATGTTGACACTGAATCATAATGCAGAATTTATTAAGAAACTAAATGTATTAAAGTTATAGACATTATGATCAAACAAGCTGTGATATCATGGTACTGATTCATTTCTTGATAAGATAAGAAATAACTAAAATAAAAAAAGGCTGGCTACAGAGAACCAAAAGATAAAAGCAGATATGAATGTATAAATATGTAGAAGTGGAATAGAAAAAATATTCGTAACGGGATTCGGGATTGGATACAGGGTAGCATGTATATTTTTATATTTTCCAAAGAAAAGCAGTAGCGATATTAATTTAAAATAAATGATTTATCAACTCATATTTAAATTTTGAACATATCTTTCTATTTTGGAATAATTCAAAGATACAATCAGTTTGTAATTATACTTACCAACATGTTGAACACCCATTTCAGTTACTTTTAAATGACCACCTTTAATCATTGCTTCGTAATTTGGTTTGATCGTTTGCAGATCAGAGCATGTAAGTCCAAATAACTGACCATCTAGAGCACTTTCATCGATAGTAAATAGCGACCCAACGTCTTTTAATAGAGCTCTGTGTATCTGAATTAACACAATTATTTCGCTCATATTAAAAGTAATTGGTTTAAAAGAAATATATTTTATTAAACAGAAGGATACATTATATTTATGAGCATATCATAAAAATATTTTGATTTACCGTTGCATGCCAAGATTGAGTAACTCGGCGGGGCATTGTAGTCATACTGTCCCAGTGACATTCGATGAAAGGAATAATATCTTTGTCTTTATGAAATAGTATCTTTTGTTCATTATCTTTTTGGGACATTTGTAACAGATTTGCTATTGCTGTTACACACATTTGTGGAAATGCTGAAACAATTAGAATTTTACAATTTAGTTCAGCAATATAAATGATACATTACTGATGTTATTGAAATTATTATCCTTACGTGCTTGGTTCTTTTTGAAACTTTCTAGACCAGTAGGAGAACAATTTTTGCACATGAATATATAATTCATCATAAAGGGAACTAATTTACCCAACTGATAACCGATACAGGATTCATGAAACCATCTTAAGCAACTAGCACACAATAATTCTATGATATTAAGATTTCTTTCCTTTCCACTGAAAAATTATGAAAATTTATAACAATTCATGGTAACTATTATTTACATATTACTTATATGAAATTACAAATTTTACCAATAACAATTTCCACTTTCATTGTTATTTGCTCGACCATTAGATTTGTCAGAGGTATCTTCTTGTTTATGTTTTTGTTTACCCTTATCATCGTGTTTTATTTTTATCTTATCTTCCATAGATTCAATTTGCGTTCCATCTGCTTTATCGATTGGACTGTAAAAATTTATTTAAAATGTATAATTGAAATGCTGAATAATACATAACCTTAAAAGAATAACCTTTGTAATTTCATAGAAACAGAATGCTTGGCAAATAAATACATTAAAAAGTTCATGATTATTTATATAAGTATATAACAAATTTCGTATATATGGATGGATTTTATAAATACCTCTCAATTTTTTCTTCTGACATTTTGATTTTATTTCTGTTATATATAAATTATTATTTCCACTTTCACTTTCTTCCCTTTTTATTTTGAATTTCAGATTGTATTGTCATACAGCAGTATTTTTATCAATTTTAAACAATTACACATGTTTTGTTTTAGAACTTACAGCGTAAAACTCGATTCATCGCCACGGATCGATTACTCGCAACCATTAATTAGATATCAGGGAGGTATGGCAACTCAGCCGATCTTTCGTAGAATGAAATCATAAATAATTTACGTACAACAAACGTTGAAGATCATAAATTGCGTTGTTTATACTCTTTAAATGATATTAAATATGTATTACATTAAGAAATGATAGTTAGGTATACATATACAGGTGAACAGGAGGGATGCTCGCCACCCCTATAGGAGTTATGAAATTTAAAAATGAAATCAATTTATAAGGTAAAACAAAATTGCTTTTGCTATTATTTTGATTTTATTATATTCGAATATTTTATATACATATAATTTAATAAAATAAATTATTTAATCCCGCATATTGAATTGCTTTATATGTATAAATAATTAATGTCAATTAGAGTGTTTCTGAACCATTAAATTTCAAATTATGCGAAACGCGTTTGGATAATGTACTAAAAGTATATTACATATAATATAATTATCAGCAAATGTGTAACACTTGTGATGTTGTCAAAAGGCAAAATCGATAATTTCAATCTATTATTAAAAAAAAAAAACATCAACAGTAGTGATAACATTTATAATCTAAAGTTTATAAAATTACGAAGATAATAAAATTGCAATAATTTTACATTGCAAATAAGATGTGCAAAATAATCTTTATTGTTTAATACAATTATTAGTAAATTATTATTTAAGAATATACACTGTATAACATGTTTTATATAGTATATGAATTTTCTAATTGTTTCCTAAGCACATTTTAAGCACGATGTAATTAGAAATGCAAATTACGATGTAATTTGTAATTGTAAGGGACGACTAGCACGACTAATCGCTTTGTATATTATTATTATTACTTAAATGAATGATGAATAATTGAAAACGATTGTAACCATATTGTTTAACCCTAAAATAATAACATAATTTTTTCCTACAAAAATAATAATATGGTTTGATATTATTATTAAATAATAATAATAATAAAAGTGACCTTAAAATCTTTCAATTATTCGACATTCATTGGCAATCGACGCGTTGAACTAGCTTCTCAGTGTCTCGTAATATAAATACGTATTGTGAGAACATAAATAAGAAGATAAAATTTCGTCAGCAGTAGTAAGGAGAGTCAGATCGGTTGTTGAATTCTGAGTTGATACAACAAGGGTTAGATGTGTTTTGGCGCAACGCTGGTTCAACGTGGCGGTCTCTGCTGGTGAGCTTTGCCATTAAAGCTTTAAGGGGGAATAGTGGGGGATGAAGTGTAGCGAGGGAGCGTGCGTCTACGTCAGGAAAAGCTCCGAGCTTATTGGTCCCGGTCCATTGTTGCGTATTGATTGCTGCAGAGCAGTGGTATGGTCGTCGGAACACTCGGTCGTCCTCATCGCCGTCGTCGCCGTCGTCGTCGTCGTCGTCGTCGGTGGTACAGTCGAGTAGGTTAAGGAAGCGGGACACGCGTACGGATAGATCAGTTCTTTTCCCCCGTGATCGGTAGCGCGTTTCGTCGCGTACGATCCATGGATTCCAGTTTGATATACAATATATACACGCATATGTATGTGTGCATATAAATATATATACATGTATATGTAAACACACGTACACGCACACATACACGGATACATAGTATATATATTACGTATGTGTATACATCGTAGTGGTGTCAGTGGCTTGTTTTCTTGTTTTCTGATTCTCCCCCTTTCGAGATTGGAACTACCTGCAACATTAGCGGCGGCGGCGGCGGCATCAGCTGCCGCCGAACGTGTCGAAAGCGAGTCGTGCTGATCCTTGGTTCACAATAAACTTCATTGGACCCGAAGAGTCGCGAGGATTTCTTAACGAAACGGAACTCGTCGATAATCGACGGACAATCAACCACATGGTAGCAACCACGGGTGAAGTCCACCAGTATCGGGCCACCGATCATACGTCGCTAATCGTTTCCTAACGGAAAAGATCTGTTCCGGTGCGAATCTGTCGAATGGTGAAAACGGGTGCGATCGATATCGAGCGATTTCACAAGACGACGAGGAAGGAAGAGCCGCGAGAGGGAAACGTACGGAGGAACGATAGGGGTAGAAGAAAGTGAGTTAGTGATACGAGAGTGTGATAAATAAGTGAGGGAGAAAAGGGAAGAGGTTAGCTGGGATAGAGGAGAGAAGGTGGCGAATAGGTTCGCTGTACAGGGACTTAGGAAAATACAGAATTGGTGTTGTAAGATCGGTGGAAAGGAATTTTCGTATAATCGTGGGGTTGGGGGGAGGGGGGTTGTGATATGGTGGTGATCGTTGGTGCGTGCGTGAGTTAAGAAGTTTTGAAGGAGGATAAAGGAGAGTAAAGTGGTGGAAAACTGTTTGGTGGGTGAGTGGTCGGAAAACTGCGAGAAGCTGCGACGAAACGCAAGAGGCGTGCAGAGTTGCAGCGTGGCGTGCTGCGACCCGTGGCAGCACGAAATTATGAAGCGCATAAAGAGCGCCCTGTTGGCCGCTGCTTGTGATAGCCGCCGGTGAATGTGTGACCCGGGGGCAGCAGAGATCCACCGTAATGACGACCGAAGAGGCGACCGAGCAGCCCCCGGTAGACGACTGCCTGAAGGAACGGAAATGGTGGTGCTTTCTACTATCGAGCATCTTCACTTTCCTCGCCGGGCTGCTGATCGTACTCCTCTGGCGTGCGTTCGCCTTCCTCTGCTGTCGCAAGGAACCCGAATTCTCTCCAAATGACCCGAAGCAGAAAGAGCAAAAGACGAGCCGCCAGGGCAAGGAGTTCGAGGGGACTTTTATGACCGAAGCCAAGGACTGGGCCGGTGAACTGATTTCTGGACAAACCACCACGGGCCGTATTTTGGTAAGTTTTTATCCTTTACTTTATTCTTACTTACCTTCAGGGTAAGTTAACCCTTTGTCAGAACGATTGTCTGAAGCGGCGGTCGCCGGTCACCGGCGCCATGTATCTAACATAACCTTACAATCAAAAGAAAGAAATATCAACGATTTTTAATAGAATTACACATTAATGGCTAGTGTTATGTATTCTTCACTTTAATACGTGGATCTTTATATTATTATTCTTCACTTTGGTTAGGTATACATATTATATTTATTGCATCATGTAGGGTCACGTGCAATTTAAGTTTCCATTATTTAAGTAGTATAGGGAAAGATGTATCCCATCAATTCCGTTATTTATTCATGTTTTTTTGTGTGCAAAAACAGGAGATTCCAAGTTAGTCTCTCTTAATATTTCTGTGTATTGTATATTAAGTAGTTCTACTAAAGTGGGTCTCAACATACACGGCCATTTCTACTGTGGTAGCCGACGTGTTAACGCTTTGATGGCAGGTGTCACGTACCTACTCGTGGCTTCAGACATGCATGTTTACTTTATCTTTATTATGTTATATACAAGTAACAATATGAAAAGTGGTGATTTTAACACACCATAGAAACTATCAAATACAAATCTATCAACAGTATCAATTTAAATAGGAGAAGGAAATAAGGTTTTGTTTTAAAAATGTAAACAGTTCAAATTTCGAGAATCGACCCCAATGTTATTTCAATATCAGAAAATCGAACGTACAACGGTTCTATGACTACATATTTACCTACATTATACCGTTGAAAGTAAACCATCCTTCCCAACGTTCGATATGTCCCTTTGTATACAGTATTGTGCTCAGATTAGAATAATTAGACAGCTGGTATTCGTGGTTTTGTCAAATATTTTATTTTCCTTATTTCCTGATTTTTAATATAAAATTAAAGATGCAATTAGGATTTTGACCTTTAACTAACTTGTAGTTGAAAAAGAAATGAGTTCTTTGATCTGAAGCATGGTTTGGGAATATCCCTTTAACTCTGGAATGGAGCGGACTATAAAGAGAGCTCCATTATTATTTGAGAATATAAGTTTTTATTTATGTGTATTATTAATTTTAAAAATTGCCTTTGTTTTTAATATTTATTTTTTACTAATAATTAAAAATTAAAATTGTCACACATATCGTTTAGACATAATTAAATTAGAAATTATTGGTGTTTGAACAAATCAGCAACTAATTTCTAAGATAAATTTAAAATAAAAGGTCACTTTGATAATTGTCGAAATGTGAAATATAAAAATGTCCTTCCATTTTGTCCTTCCGAAACTTTAACGATTCGCTATAAATCAATTTTGAAAACTAATACCGTACAATTTGTATCGGTCGTGGTGATTGATCTGCGACCGAGTAAGAATTTGGAGTAGGTTAAAACTGTATGAAAAGGTAAAAAATTATGGCACCTATATGCCTGGTACATCTATACACGCCTATCTATCTACCTACGCGATACCATGTACAGAAAGTGAGTTCCCGACACCAGTTAGCACGAGTATCGTAGCAAGTGACCTAGTTTTTGTTCGTGGAACCAGTACGTCGTTGACTGAAGTAGAGGGGTAGTTTCTACGCAGTGCGTGTTCCATCCTGAGGGGCGTGTATTCCAGCTTTCCTCTTCCTCGAAGGCTATCCAATTCAATCTTTTCCTTACCTTGTACAAATCAAAATTACTCCTTTCTATGACTATTCATTTCAGTACAATTATAATTAGAATGGAGCACAATTTATAGGGTACAAAAGAACAATATTTTGTTAGTGTACTTTTTTTATGTGCAAGGTTGAGAAAGGAAATTGGTGAATAACAATTTTTATTAGTAAAAGAATGAAAAATTGCACCGTCTCAAATAATAGAAAAATACCTACATCTATCGTTAATAATGACAATCGAACTTTGTCACTATTAATTACGTTTATGGTTGACGCGACGTTAAGAATGGCTAAAAAAAGAAAGGAAAATGACTGTTTACGTAATGACCACGTGTCTTACAATGACAACGGTGTAGGTTTCTCTCTAATCTAATCTAACTGCAACTTACAGTTACCCACTGCTTGAACGAACAACCGTATGATTCTCTAAACTAGGTGACATGTGCCTTACTTTTCGCATTAAGTCTTATCGAGTTACAGAAAACCTTATATGCTAGCACCTTACTTAACTTAATCTTCTAGAATAGATTTCATTCGATAAAAATCCTTAACACAAAATGGCTGTCTAATTGTTAAATATCCCTTTTCGAAAATTAGCTATTTGTATCTTTGATAATTATACCTTCAACCTGTCTTACCACAGAAATTTCGAACAACGCGTTAAACGTCTTCCTTGCTTGTCTGGATTACAATGTATCCTATTGTTTGGAAGATTATACCGATGATCATTGCCTTTAGAACTCCTATTCCGAGGCATTAGGGTAGTTTGAATTGCCCTAAAGCAAAGCACAAGGCAGCCTTTCGGTAGAGTGATGTCAGGAGCTATTAAGAGGAGTAAGATGCAGTCTAGCCACTTCTCGTTTTCTTTCCTACTCGTTCAATGTTAGATCGCTTTCATAACCCGCTAAAAGCAGCACGTGGTCCACTGTTCTCTCATTGGAACGTTCTCCCACCGCGCGGCTGCTGCCCTGAGAGTTGTGATTCAGCTGCCCTTGGCAAGCGATAAAATAGCTGCCCTGCTGGCACTAAGTTGCCCATCCCCGCCGTTAGAAAATCAATACATACCGTACAGTTAAAAACGCCACAACATCAGGTAGTATATGATTATTAATGTAGAAATTATAATAGCGAATGAAGTTAACAGAAGTAGGTCATTAGGGTATGCGAGCAAGTTACTATTTATTCTATCAATGTAAACTAGGCTTTACTTTCAGCTGAAACCAACCGAAGCTTTGCACCCAGTTGGAAAATTCATCGGGTGGTCCCATAGTTTTTATGGAATTTCATTTTATTTTTCAGTTGGTAATAAAAATTTCCACGCTGATAGAAATGTTTATAAATATTTCACTAACTGTTATGCACACGGACGAGCAAATGAAATTTCATTTCCGCCTCTGATCTCTGAGGTACCATTTCCTTCTGATGGTTTTCCCGCTCATAAACCTGTAATCTCTCATCCTCCCTCCCTGACTGATCCGTTATTATAAATATTTTCGAATAAAAATAAACTGGGCTCGAGTTCGACGACACTGGCCGTTCGGTAAGCGGAGGCTTCGCTTAGTTCTTCAGAAAAGTATTCTATTTTTTATTTTCTTCATCTTTATCGAGAGATTTTCTGTTGCACCGGCTGTGCAATGTGCATATCTGAACGCGAAGGAGGTTTTATTATTTTTTCGAAAGTGGGTTCGACGTATAGCGGGAAGATAGACTCGGTCGGCCTGCTTCGTAGGACCGTCATAAATGGAAATGCCGCCATAATGGTATCGCAGAGACAAAACCGGTGTGCACATAATACACTCCCTGTGTGCGGACGATTATATACGCGTCTCATTTTCCACAACTGAGGTCCTCGCATTGAATGCAATTGAAGGGAGTGGGAGTGCCTTGGAAAGCGTAGTTTATTTGCATTCGCATTGATGCCTTGCTGCTCGTTCAGAATATAGAAGCTCACTTATATCCAAGTCTAAAGATGCTAAAATGTCGTGGGACTTGTGTCCGACAAGCTTTTTCATTTTAACCCTCGAATGACGGACCACGGAGAGAGCCCCAATTTTAATTTCATTTTTTATTTAATTAATTAGAAATATTGTAAATAGTACATGATATTAACCGTGACTTTTTTTTCTATTGCCAATTTCACAAATGGCAAATGGTACTTTTGTCCAAAAAAATTTGTTCCATATTTAAAATAATTAGTTTTGATTTTCTGTATATTTTCTTTTTCTTCCTTAGTGACATATCAGTTAATGGCATAGTAATTTTCCAAATGGTCCCAGATGCTACATCTACCCTTATTTCCTAGATAACAATATGTTTCTTTCGTATAAAGTGATAAGGTTTATTTGTCGGTCTGCTGTAATTGGAATTTAACCTTTATCCGATGTCCAACTAAGTAACCTTCTCAGTGACCGACCTAAATAACGAAATCAATCTCTGTCCAATCTTTTTCCTTTAATTTTCTTGTTTTTTTTCTTTTTTCGTTTTGTAATGTTCCGCATCGGTTTCACTGGTACCCGTCTCATTCCTTATTTAATTCGTTCGCATCTTTGACTCGAGAAAACGGCGAACGAAGAGTTTTTAGAACCTTTGGCGACGCTTGTACCTCGTGCATGGCCCGTTCTCGAGATATCCTGTAAGCCTGGCGAGCCTTAGAAATCTTTAATAAGTTTCGATGTTTCACCGTGAATGTGTCGAGTGACCTCTGACTCGAGGAATATTTTACGTGTCCCATTTTTCTCCCCCGACATGTTTCAGCATTCATAAGTTCATCGTGAAATGTGTTGCTGCAGTGGATTTCAAATTATTATTGAAGTTCACTCAGCACTGTAAAAAATAACA
This sequence comes from Osmia bicornis bicornis, assembly GCF_907164935.1. Lineage (NCBI taxonomy): Eukaryota > Metazoa > Arthropoda > Insecta > Hymenoptera > Megachilidae > Osmia > Osmia bicornis. The sequence continues at coordinate 8,623,601 of NC_060226.1, forward strand.
CTCAACTCTCTTCTACATAGTGGCAATTAGAAAATAAAAAAATAATGATAATAATTTATCTCCTCCTCTTCCTGTATCACTGTTCCTCTGAAAAGAAGCCTATCAACCCCAGTGCTGTAAATAAATGAACCTCAACAACTTTTCTTATTTATCTGTTGTTGTCGATATAGAATAGTTGGAAAGATAATAGGAAAAAGAGAAGAAAGGGAGAAGTCGAGTTAGGAAGTTTGGGGGGCTCGTATTTGGAAGAAAAGTCTTTAGTGGCAGATTGGCAAGATGCCAGTATCAGTTTCAAAGAATGTAACAGATTAGTCACGACGCCGGTGGTGGAGGAGACAATCGTTTGGATGCTGGTCAGGTCCGGGTCTGGTTCGACCTGGTCGAACTATAAAATGTTAGATACTGAGTGTAACCCTCACCCTTCTACGTTCGACTGACACGGTTTTTCAGTATGGTACAGTGTGCCAAGGCCTATTAGCGATAATCTAGTTTTACTAGTTAAGAATGAGACGCGTGTACGCCGCGTAGATTTACTTCCTTCATTTACCCCTTCACGTACATCGGAGATGTCTGTTCATTTGCATGTACATGAATATTGTTTACGTGATTAGTTTAGCCTGTTCGATACCTGTAGAAATTAACGGAAACGGGTACGAAGCGAGGTCAGCCAAACGAGGTTAAACTTTTTGCCAACATTTTCGCGGTGCTGTTAAGAATTTTCTCGTGAAAACATTGTGGCGTCTATAGTCTTTCGTATTATTTAATTCAAATTGATTATTTAGGTAATTTATCATTTTAAAATCCTTAGCGAGCATCTGCGATAATTATACAGTATAGATATCTTCATCAATTAATTAATGATACATTAATTTGTCTTAATAAGAAAATTACTTATCTTTGGAATTTAGGAAATAATTTTGTTAGAAGAGGGTAATTAGAAACTTTAAAAATCAAATATTTTTCAAACAATCCCTTCGCTTCTAAATTGTTGTAGGAGCAAAAAAAGAATACTGCTTTGGAACACAAAGCAAGATTCTTCAGACCATAAAAAAAAAGCTTCGCCAAGCTAATGGTTGATCACATGAAAACTCCCACACGTTATTTAACGTGTTGCAATACTTGACCTAAATCGTTTGCAACCACCGGTATAGGAATATAGGGACAAAGACAAAGGCTGCGAGAATATAAAACAAAACCAGAGAGTCCAAGCGGAGAAAGAGGTAGAATTAAAGTGGAAGCGATCATCGACATCATGTTTGTAGTAGATATCACTTCCGTAGAGTGTTATCACACTTGGGCCTTTGCGTTAATTTCCTGTCGCGACTGATGCACAGTAACCGTCAACACTCAAAGAATTTTATAAAGGAATTTTCTGTTCGGTATTAAAATTACCTATATTTGTTTGATTTCGAGTAAAGCATTAGATTATTGCATATTAGATGAGCAAAATTATTGCAAAATGGCACTTAATACAACTTCATGACAATACCATTTATGATATATTAATTTATTGCTTAATATAAGGGGGCTACAGTCCCAGGCCCCACTTTTCAAGGGTCCCCATTGTAAGTTTTAGCGTCTATTTTGGCAGGCAATTGTCGTTTGGTCTTCGATAGATTTTCAGGGTTTAATTTCACGTTTATCCCTATAAATAGTTGGTCGAGGAAAAGTCGGTCGAATGTGGCGTTGGCGCGAAACGATGGAAACTTGGGGCTATGCCATCTCGGGATGTAAAACTTCTTGCCTGGCAACGGGCTCGTTCTCCTACTTTCTGCCACTTAGTGCGTTTTAATTTGGGACGCTCTGTTACCAGCCAATGCATTTATTCAAGGAAATGGATGTATATTAAGGTGAACATCTTTCTTCAATCTTTCCTTATTTATCCTTAATACTCTTCCATTGTATTCTGTTAAAGGTCAATAAATAAAATTAAAATATTTAAATTTAACTTATCATAATTAACTCCTGAACAGCAGAGTCTGGATCAAAAAATTAAATTAAAATTGGGGCTCTCTCCACGCGTTGTTTCAGGAAAATAATTGCAAAAGATTTTGATCCACTGGAATTTTTAAGTATATAGAATATAAAATGAAAATTGATCTGTGGTTCAAAAGTAACGCGGTATCAGCTTGTTGCCTTTCTGTTTTTAGTTGGCCCTTCAAGGGTTAAAAATAGCCACTAGACTAATGGCTACATTTTTATCATTCCATTAATTATAGTTTCTTGGAAAAACATTGTTCAACGATAAGACTTTTTTTTTGTTACAAAAGGTGTAAAACCATTTGAAATCTTTTTTTGCCCCTTACAATTCAGACTTGGTGCAGTAAGATTTCTTTTTGTTTGGCCTTCTCAAGGAGTCTTTACGTGCAGTCAAGTTACACGGATAACAAAGAAGCGAAAACAAATGTCCTAGAGTGGTTCAGTCTGCGAAATAAAAATTTCTTTACTGCTTGAATAAGAAAACTAGCAGAACAATGGGGCAAGTGTAGAATTACAGCAGGAAATTATGCTGGAAAATAGGTTAATTGTTGGATTCATTGAACAGACTGTACTAAAATAAACAGACGTTTATTTTCATTCTTTCTTTAACTTTAATTATAACATTTTCTTTTTGATGACTCTCACTTATTTTTGATTTTGTTTTTTTAACGTTCTACTTTATTTTTATCGATTCCATTTAAAACTATTAATAAGTATACCTTAAAAATGAAGAATTTTAGGGTATACACTGGAAAGTGGTGATGTAGAAGAAGCAGGAATTTAAAAAATCTTGTTATTTAATTTGCAGAATATTTTTCTTTCTTTTACCAGTATTTAAAATTGAGAAATCAATTAAAAACGTTTGATAGTGTCGTTTAGATTGCATCTATGTACTTATATTAGCGTGGTCTGACGATACGAAAATAGCGAGGGCAACTCGTGATGTGCCTGTCCGAGACCCACGCTAATTCGCACGCTAAAATAAGAACGTCAACCTTTATTTATAACGAAGTACGATAGGTCAAATTGTTGTCTTCAAGGAAAACGATAGAGGCGCTTTGATCAACTGTAATAACATTTTATTAAAGGGACCGATGGAAATGGAAATACTTGATTTAAGAACTGGTGATACCATTTCGTTTCACTTCCGTTAATGTTCGTCACCGCGCAAAGATTATTTTTAGACCCGCTCGAGCATTTATTTTTATAACTAACTGCAGCTACTTATTACGTTTCACTTTGAAGTAGGAATTGATTTGAAAAAGAAAGTTGATTTATCTGATGAGGATCAAAGTTGGAGAAATTGAGTCATCTTCTTGCCATCATATTTCAGTCATATTTGAGAATTTAAATGTTTAATAAAATAGTTATTAGAGAATTCAACCCCAAGACTAATTAGAATTTATTGAGATATTCAAAAAATATTATATTCGTTAAATTTGAACGATAAGTAAACCCAGTCGATTTCTGTTCAAGTGGTTATTTCCAAGTTCCTTCACAAAAGAATTACCTGGCTGAATGGTTTCAAGATTCACGATTTTTCTCGGTTTTTGTCGTTGTCTTCCCAAAAGGGCAATTGGTTGGAAAAGCTTTGGACGATGAAGAAGGTCAGCAACGGTGGCGATAACCTGCTGACCTACATCTTGATCGCCACGTTTTATGCTAGACTTGGAAAGCTGTTAGCATTACTGCTAAGGGTAGTCCATTTTCTCTTGAAAGGGTAGATTTGTTGTCGTTACGGCTAAACTCAGTGTCAAGTCAAGCGATAGTTGAACCGAGAATTATTTATGCATTGCTGTTTCAACACTTGAACAACTGGCGTTAGATGTATACCCGTTTTACAATTGCAAATAAATGATCAAAGTTACTTAGTAATTTCTACAAAACGGAATTTTCAAGTTTCCTTAGCAAAAATGGCGATATAGGGAAAGTAAGAATTCTGACGATATTAATATTAAAACTGATTTGGAAAGAAAAATGATAGAATTTTTAATTTTTTAAATATTTTAAAATTTATTTCTACATAATTTTTATTATTTTATCAAGAAGACTAAAATTACTTAGCCTGCTAAAGTATCAGAAATTTAAGTTAATTATTATTTATTTGAAAGTATAGATAAATTTTCAATAGCTTGAGGGATGCAGGTGTAGGAAACAGGCTGAAGTAAAAAGGATATCTGAACTGATATGTCTCCTTTTATCGCCTTATTACACTATACGGCTACTGTCATCTGCGACATCGGGGTTGTTCACGTGTACGATGAAGGATGCTAGTTGTGTAGAGACTTGTTCAGAGCTTTTTTCTCTTGTTAGATGCGCTCGTTTGTTAGACGAAACGAGTCCAGTCAGCGGATTCAGGGGAATGTAGGAAGAAGACACCTACGTGGCATATGTGCGGAGACCACTTTTGCCTCTTCTCTTATCTTCTGTTAACCTATGTTACACCCTCTAGGTAAAGACGCAACCCTCGTGTTTAAAGGGATCCCAACCGAACGAGTGGCTCGCTTGTTTTATTATCGTCCACTGCATTGTTCATTTAATTAAACATCTTAACCCGTTTCTCTTTCCATTGTCATTGCTTTTCTACAAGCCGTTTCTTTTATTTAGTTGTTAACAATAAATTTTTATTTCTTTTTGGACTACTCATATTTAAACAGACTTCCCTTAGAAATTTTCAATTTTTGCCACTGGCTCTAGTTTTTGAGAAACTTAATTTTCAAGATAAATGCGCATCTTTTATTTTCAATAATTTCTTGTTTTTTTTTGCTACTTATTTTACACTAACACAAGATGATAAATAATAATTTTTTATTCAAAGTTAGATACATAATTCTTAAGCGAAAGAATTTCATATATTGGAAGAATAATTTTCCAGGTTCAGTGTAAGGTTCATTTAAATAAATTAGCGTATAAGTTAAATGCGTTTGATTTTTATTCTTCAGTAAATAAATAAGTAAATTGAATCTATAATTTACCATTAGTAAATCAATAATACAACCAGTATGAATATAATAGCAGTTGGAAAATCTATTAGCAGGTAAATGTTGATAACAATCAGTGGATTATTAATTAAGGAATAGTCATCAATCACTAATTGTTTTCTCTTTATTTCAACGATAAGCCAGCGATGTTTTATGGCACATGTAATGAAATTACTTGAAATTTGACGAGCTGTTACTTGGAACAAAGCCAACCGTCGAGATCGATCGACAGTTAAAATACCATAAGCCGTGCTTCTTTATTTATTCAAGCACACTTACGCTATACGTTTCCACGAGAAATTGTATAGTTGAGAAATATCATATGTATAAATGTACATATCGATAGCTAGTACGTGTCTATATCGTAACGGAAGTAGATAGGTAACGAAATAGATTATTTTCTTGAAAAATAATCATTTTGTCGATTTTTGTTTCAGGTGGTGTTAGTTTTCATTCTCAGTATAGCATCGCTTATAATATACTTCATTGATGCCTCCAGGTAAGACAGATATTTGTTTTTTGAAAATATTATTTTATATTTTAATAATATACAGTATAAATAGTATACACATCAAATTTAATTAGATATCAATTTCTGAATAAATTTATTCGTTTTTAATAAGAAAATAAAATTACTTACATTTGAAAGAGAATACGATATTAAAGAATATAATATTCAACAGGTGAAAATTTTTTTTACCTTATTGATTATCCAATTTTTGGCCAAATTATTATAAATCTAAGAAAAATTTCATATTTTTTGTTACAGTGAAGAGGTGGAACGTTGCCAAAAGTGGAGCAACAACATTACTCAGCAGATAGACTTAGCTTTCAATATATTTTTTATGGTCTACTTTTTTATACGCGTAAGTTAACACCTTATATTATAATAAGTATTGAAATATAAACAATATCTCGAAATGAGAATAACGATGATAAAATGGTACCAAAGAATGTTCGTTTTTGTGTAATATTATAGTTTATCGCCGCCAGTGACAAGCTGTGGTTCATGCTGGAGATGTATTCGTTCGTGGACTACTTTACGATACCACCATCCTTCGTATCAATATATCTCGATCGGACGTGGATCGGACTGAGGTTCCTCCGAGCCCTTCGACTGATGACGGTCCCTGACATCCTCCAGTATCTAAACATTCTAAAGACATCAAGCTCCATTCGTCTCGCCCAACTTGTATCGATTTTCATCTCCGTCTGGTTAACAGCTGCTGGCATCATTCATTTGGTAAGGATTATTATTTATTTATTTGTAAACAATATTCTTTTATGCAAGATTTTTAGACGAAGAAGCAACATTTTCTCATAATTTGTTTTTTACAAATATTCTTTGTAATTTATGTGCTGGACAACCCTTTTAGGGTCCCCCGACCTGATTCGGCCCAATCAGAGCTGAGGCTTGGGTGGCAAAATTTTCGGCTACCTGCATCGTACTCCTAGCATCGATCCATCGATTTTAAAAGGGTGATAATTGTTTGTTCGCAGCTTGAAAACTCAGGGGACCCGTTCGAGTTCACGAACCCTCAACAGCTTTCGTACTGGACCTGCGTCTACTTTCTGATCGTGACGATGTCCACGGTAGGATATGGCGACGTTTACTGCCAGACGGTCCTCGGCCGCACATTCCTAGTATTTTTTCTACTCGTCGGTTTGGTAAGCCTTTTTCACATTTTCCTTAAATAGTCAAAAGTATCTTTGTTCAATACGTATGAAAACTAAACGAGTCTATAGTTTACTATAGAAGATCCCGAGCGAAGAACTAAATTGTCGAAATATTTCTGAGTTCCTCCTCTTTTTCAAATTTATATATCGTCGATACATTACATCGTGATTCGAGCAGGAATAAAAGACAATTTCGTTTTTCCAAAAAATATTTGTACGATCTCTGCGAAACATTGAGCTGAATTTTGATTTATTTGAAAGTAATCAGAAGTTCTTAGAACCTGTTGGATAATTTTTATCTCGGTTGTGGTTAAAAATGAATTTCCTGAATTTTTGTCTTGATAAATTATTAAAGATTTTATTTTATCTTCTCAATGATAAGTTGTGTGGTGTGAACCGTTAAATTAGGCTATTTCCTCGAGTAGCCCAAATAAACCACAGTAGTGACATGAATGGTACTTAAGCTGCTGCCATGCTGTAGAATACATATACTAGGAAAAGTAGTATAAATATTTAGAAAATGACTTCGGTTAAAAATGACACATTTAACTTTAAGTTAATATTCTTGTAAGATTGAGTCACAGTTGACGCAGACTCCGCTGTTCAAGGGTTAAACCGCGTGGCAGCGGTCTGGTTTATTCACGTCACCACTCTGGTTTATTGTGGTTACAATATATTTCATAATTCCATGAAATTGCCTTGGTACTCGTCTCTGTACTAAATATCATGAACCATTGTAACTGTGGTTTGCCTCGATTAGTAAGCTGAATGTTTCGCAGAATTCGTGTCGTTAGAGTAGAACGCTGGTCTCGTCACAGATCAGTAGTTCAGATTGGCGAGGCAAGCGGTGGCCACAATATTTACACGTATATTCTCCTCGATATACACAAATTGGTAAATATTTCGAGCGCACACTGTTCTCTGGTTAATTTTCATGAATATTTCAAAGAAACGTGAATTTTACCTTTCATAAGTTATAATTAATTTTATCGTTGGGCAAATTAAATTGAAACGTAATATGATTTTTTTATCATAATTGATGCAAATTTTTATATAGAAAATATCTTTTTTACATTTACAAAATTCTAATCCGCTAATTCTTTGATCTTTTGTTTAAAATTGTAAATGTTTTCTAATATAGTAGGAAATCTGTTAATATACATTAGGTTGGTGCATATGAAATGTTGTTTGAAGCATAATTGTTCAAGGTAATATATTTATTAGTACTATAGGAATCAATAATTCTGGAACTTAAAAATTCTTGGAACGTTGTTTTTACAACTCCTACATTTTCCTAAAAAATCATCTGTGGAACAAAATATTGAAGTCTAAAGAAGGAAGGGAATGCTTCGATTGGTTAGTAAAGGACGAGCAACAGTACTTCTCGCGCTTGTCGTTAGATGGCAGTAGCGCGAAACCTAGACTTACGTTTTCTCGCAAGCACTCGTGCAGGACTCGCTCACTATCCCGTGTGCAATAGTAAGGCACAGATCTGCTAGCTAGGTTTAAAGCTAGGTTATATTGATAGAGTATACTAGCGTTAGTAATGCACTGAAATAGCGAGAACAGGCTAATGATAAAGTTGCTCTGCCTAACGACTGTACTTTACTTAATCCAACAAGTACAGTACTATTCCACCGACCATTTACCCAACTGTTTACACGAGTAATAGTATAGCACCCGAACTTCTACTAGGGCTCATATATTCTAAATATAAATTTAGGGTTTTACTACAGTGTTATACTATTTTACTGTGCTCAATAATGATTAGCTTTAGTATTTTAGTAAAATTACCCACTCGAGTAAGGGGAGAGGATTTTTTATAGCTTTAATATACTCTACCAGAGTATACTAAGTAGGTCTATCTAACGATGTCTACTTATAGCTGGCACCTTCAGGGGTTAACGTACTCTAGAACAATTTACTGTTATACCAATGTTTAGTATGTGAAATGAAAATTTCTCAGACTTTTTTCATGCACCAACCTAATGGTTAAACAATAATCGGAGGATAGTGTGACTCGTTGCGAATCGATTGCCTCGTTTGAACGACGATGCGCAGTGTCTGTGAGAAACGTGGCTGGCCGCGAGTATGCGTGTCTACACGAACATGTGTCCCTCATCGATCGTACTCTCGCGCGTTTGCTTGGATAGTCGAAAAATAAAATATCACTTTCAACGTCCTAAGAACTTCGAAGGATAGAACAATCTAATTTAACGTTACGCCGATTCGCAGTGGCCATGTTTCTCAGTTAAACGAAGAGATTCGACTCGTCATTCGTAAATGTTCGATGAAACTGAGGTGTTTGAATAATTTGCAAAAATTAATATCATTTATTAACAGTTACCATTTTCATATTTTTCTCGATAAAACCGATCGTACCTATATCAGATTGATTTTCAATTGGCCTTTGTCATTTTTCAATCTATACGCCTCAGAGGTAGCGGTAGTACGAACAAATAGCGTGCCATAATCAATTCAATTTTAACGCGCTTCGATCCGATGGTCGAATCATTTGATTATTATTAAAAATATTCTTATGTAACTCATCTCGTGGTCAATCGAACGATACGAGTCGATTCCTCATCGGAATATCGAGGAAGAACGTAAACAGATCGACTTAACCTACCAAGCAGCTTCACACTTTCTCTCTCTATATATGTTGTTTTTTTTTTAAATCTTTTCTTTTACGTCGATCGAATCGTACCTGTTGAAAAATCGCGCCCCCTGTTCCTCGAGTCATTTGCATAAATACGCTGCGGGAGCGAAAGGAAAGACTTCCGAATTCATTTCCAAAAAAGCAGCTCACTGCTGGTGCAGGTCCACCTGCACGCCAGCTTGGACCTAGTTTCGTGTCGTTACGGTGAGAAAAAAGAAAATTGATGAAAAGAACGAGTAACGAGAAAGTTTTTTTCTATAGCGATACTGGCTACCTGTGCCTTATGCCTATACCTCTATGTGTCGGGACCGTCTTGATATTTCGTGCGGTCATGCCACCCTCGTTTTCGTGACTAACGAAACACAAAGATAATAATAATAATGAGAAAGAAAAAATCGTTACAAGGCTAAAAGAATACATAGTTTAGTTTCACTGCGTACATTTCGTCACTCGACTCGTTTTATTGCCTACCTTTTAACTTTCATAGTAATTCAGCCCGATTAAAAATGGCGTGATCGCGAGGGAGGTATGCGTACGATACGATAATTAAATGTTTCTAAAGAAATGCGAAACACTCATGACGGCCACCAACGGCGAGCTTCAATCGTTCTCGTACCTACACGCCTCACTCTGTCGTATTAATAAATAAATAAATGAATAAAAGATCTATAGCGCGGATCGCGATCACACCTTGCGCTTCGAACTCTCTCGATAAGCAGGATCCCAGGGAGATAACATAATTTCTGTCATTCTATGCAGTAATTTGAGACACTTTTTTTCTTTCGTACGGTGTTTGTACATCGTTTTAGGGTACTTTTAATGGAGATAGAGATGGGAATGAAATATTTTGGTTGAATTTTTTCAATAAATAATATACCCATGTGTATTGAAACAGAAAATAAAATAAGGTCGATAAAAATTTCGGTTTCCAACAATTTACATTTGAAAATTAATAGTATGAATTACAATCACCCTTTATTGAAAATGTTTCATATTTGCAACAGTGTTTAATCTCCTGAGAAATTAAACGAAAAACGTAATAAAACTGTAATTTAGTCAAATTAAGCACGATCGTTTATACTTTTTCAATTAAAAATCATATAGATAACAAATGAAACGTTTCAACATATCTGTTTTAAAATTCTGTACGTTCAATTTTTCTTTTTAATTCAACATATTTTTACAGATACATATTTATAACAAATCAACGCAAAATATTTCATTTTATCGCATTAAATACTTAACTGTTATGCTATATCAATGAATTTCAATCTTCGAAAGTAATTATTTCTTTTTTCATTCATCTTCTTCTCGGTTCTGAAGTAATTTATAAAAGAATAATATAAATTTACTTTATTACAGCATTAACATTAAATTATCCCCCAATTAACAAAAGAATGAGAAATAACTGGATATAATTAATCATTGTATCTCTTCTAATCGCACACTTAACTCCTTTGCGATACTCTTATGTCTCTCTTGAAGGCACGAGAAGCCTAATGACTTCTTTAGTACAGTATTGGTTTCTTTGCCAAGCTTGATCTATGATGTTCATTCTGTCTGTATGTCTGTCTGTTTTTCTGCGAACGCTAATCAAAAAGGTCATTTTCGATCACATGTTTTGGCCGCTTCTACTTTGACAAATTAACTATTTAATCAGAATTTTTGTGAGAAAACCTTGTTACGAGCTTTTTTATCAAATTTTGCATACAGTAATTGAATTTTACTTTTTCGCTGATGGTAATTTCCACTTTCAACCGTTTTACAGAAAACAAAAGAATAATACAATTCGTTTTTCTCGTAAATTGATCAAATTAAAGAGGGAATTGTTAAATGAATTTTTCGATTCTCGTGTTTTATCGATTATTTTTTTAATTGTACCAAGAACAATGTCCTCGTACCATTTGAAAGCAAGCTTGTTTTGGAACCTCCTCAAACTGTTTGGCACTTGAATGTATGATGTCATTGAGTTCTGGTGCAATGTACGCGATTCAAACAATAAAGAACCGCTTCAAACCGATTTTAATAGGTCCCGCGGCTAAGAATGGTAGGATGACGATTTGGGCAGGGTTGAAAATTTTTAAATTTAGACAAACATCACAATGAAGAGGGCATAAGTGTAATAGAAATCTTTCTCGAACAACGTTTGTTCAAAAACGTTTAATTGGTTAACAAGGTAATTATAATAATTTAGCGATAGGTATTCATTTATTTCAAATAATTATTACAAAAAGCTCGTAATAAATAAATTTGTAGATTTTTTGGAAAGTTCTTTAACTACTGACATATCGACACATTTGCTATCAACATTGATTTTGTTCTTCAATTGTTTTAACTTAAAATATGAAAAGAAATCAAGGATAGCAAACGTGTTAATAATTGTTAATGATATTAACATTAACTAAAATATTTAATACACAAAAGCTTTCTAATAACTATTTAAATTATCTCTGACCTTACACATACTATTTTTCTAAAACAGTTTAAACCATTGTTGCCTATAAAAAATGTTTTTTCATTTGAAAACATCTATAAAATTCAATTTAATTTACAAACTTCTGTTTTTCAACTCGTCTAACGCTCGCGTCTAACGATTGTATTTTATTTAACTGCAGTGTCTTTAGTTGCCTTTACGTGTTTAACAACAATAATTATTTGTGATTCAACATCGAAGGGAGCACTATAAGATCTTGATGTTTCAACAGAAATTCTGACCCTTTTTATTAAAAATATCTAAGAAAAATTAAACAATTAACCGTTCACAGTGGGTCGTTGATTCTTGTAGTATTAAATAATTAGAAGTAGTGAAAGTGCAGAACGAAGTAGCGCTTCCCTCGCTGCAGTCCTCTACAAAAGCCTATAATATATACTAAAAATAAAATAATGAATTATAAATTTCATTTGCCATTTAATTGTAGAGGCCTGCTATCCTCTAATCTGCACGAAGAACAGTGTTTCACCTTCTAGTTTGCTTGATTTGCTAATGTTAGTTCAAATCGAATGGGTTAATCACTTATTCTCTTTTTTCTATATTTTCCTATTTCACACATGTTTTACATGCATGTATTTCTGCTTTCACTTTTTACTGTTTTACATTGTACGAATGCCAGAACTCACGTGATTGAAATAGAGAAGAGTGGGGGCAAGTTAAATCTGTACTTACGATTTTTCAACTGCTTCAAACGAATAATTAGATTTTAATCGCCAATTAATTGTAATAATTAACATTTCTAAAATACTTTTCAGTATAGAAATGTAGGTTAGATTAATTTGTTTCCCCTAATGGAATCGCATTAATATCGAAGCTTTCACAATATTACACTAATTTCCTGATGCTAGATCCCAGACGATCCGTACAGCTGTTATAAAGTCAATTTCTACGCGAATAGTAGTAATAGTCGTCGCAAAATTTGCATTTTCAAATTTCCAAATTTCAATATGACACAGTGCTTACCATTTATTCGCAAGAACAGTGGAAGGTGCACACGTAACACGAGATAGCAGATCATTTACCCTGAATTATTTCCTCTTGCCTGCTCCTTCGTTTCCTTTTTCGTCTTCTTTCTTTTATTTCCTTCTGCTGCGACAGTCAGAAGATCTAGCGGATGTATATCGTGAAAAGCTGAGCTGTAAATTTGCAACCAATACATAGATGACCCCAGTTTGTTTGAAACGGTTCGTAGTGGCATAGTATTTTCCAGTTATGATTTCTATTTGCAGGCAATTTTTGCTAGTAGCATACCCGAGATAATAGAGCTCGTAGGCAGTAGGTCCAAGTACAGCGGCGAATACAAGCGGGAACACGGAAAGAGGTATTATTATATAATTAAATCCTTCAATCCTGTCTCTTTTGTCTATTAACTTTTTCAGTTTTTTTTTTCTCTCATTTTCAGTATGTATATAATTAATAATCTTCATATAACTTCTCTCTACAATATACATTACACGTGTTCACATGAAACCATACTTATCATGCATACACACATGTGACATACAAGTATACACTCGTATAGACGCGTTGGCATACATACGTACGTTCAAGGTGTTTCGTCGATTATTTCAGAAAAGAATTTGAGCGAATGATATACATTTTTGTAGGAAATTTTTTATCGTACTTTAGGAAGTAAAGGTTGCTGTAAATTGACAGTGGGTATTCACAGTTTTGAAAATTTCATCGATTCAAAGGTTTGTTCGTTTAGGAAGATACGATAGGGAAACTTTAATGTAGTATGTTGTAACCCAAATAAGTGGATTTAAGGTATGCCTGAGTCTAAAATGTAAAATTTTACAAAAAAATCATAACTTAATATGAAAATTGATATTCAATAAGTTATTATTGATATAATTAATAATAATTATTATTTGGATCTTCCAGCATAAAATAGATACAGGATGCATAGAAGTGTTCTATTAGAAATTTCCATGCACAAATTCAAGAAGAATAGCATGATATCTTACAACTAGCTCTTTTGCATGTTCTTGATTGGATTTCTTCCTTCTAATATTCCGAGTACGTTCATCGAGAAGATTTCTCAAACTTTCCTTATGAAAAAGAAAAAAAAATTTGATAGTTTCATGATCTTGTACTCTTGGCACAAAATCTCAAAAAGTTCAATGAAACACCAAATTTGATTGATTAGAATTTTTCATTCATGAATTTTCTTTAACTTCTTCGATCAACCAGATATAACGACAGCACACCTTTGCACGGTTTGCCACTTTAGTCTGCTACCTTTAACATATCCAACCTCTACAAACATAATACTGAAGATTGAAACAGGTATATGATTTGAGATTGACACGTTAAACGAACGCAGGATTATTTTGACTCATAGAAAAATTAAGATGTAAAAAAAGTGTTACATTCGAATTTCTCCAAAATCATAGAAATTAGCTTTATTTTTATCTTAAAATTACTGAAACATTTTCGAAATAATTAAAGGTGACAAAATTAGGTAAAACTTTCTGTAGATTTGATAATCAGAACAGTCAGGTCAAAATGACCCTGCATTCGTTGTAGGAAATTAATCCACTAATTATGAAATCACACAATGAAACTTACACTGTACTCGTTTCCTTTTATTTTTCCTAATAATTCCAACCAATGATCGATGACAGAATACTATGGATATTTATGCATTTATTTTATGCTATCTATCATTTTCTTAAAAGAAAGTACATATTTGCATAAATATCTAATGACAATTTGTTTCTATCGTCTACCATTTTAGAGCTACAGTTTGGCTCACTTCCATGGAACATCCTGTATATGTACACACATACGTATACATACACATCGTATGTAACCAAGATACGAACGATAAGGGGAAATAAAATATCCGTTCCAGTTTTCATTTATTTTCCATCCCCGCATGTGTTCCTTTATATAGGGCAAACACCGTTGTGTGTTTATTTTTCTTTTTTTTTTCTTTATTTATGATATACTCGTGACGACAAACAATGTCATCTCGGAAATGTCTTTACACAATGCAATTGTATCTCCAAGCCCGACTTGTAAGTTGTTACACGCTGCAATAGAAACCTTGCATGCCAAAGTTAATTGAAGTCTGAAATATTTACGGAAGCCTTCACACGACGCTTGTTTCTTCGTCAACGTAGCGTGATATACACGTCGTTGTTGGATATAGAATGATTAGAGGGTTAATTGAAGGATCACCGCACTGTGACGCGATATTATATCATCTGTTTAGAAATTAACTAACGGCACTGTATCTTTCAGATTTGATATGTGGTTTTATGAAATGTACTAGGATTTATTATTTTTACGTTAGGAAATATTAGGCTTGGGAAGATTTTTTTTTTTTAATAGAAAATGAAAAATAATTATTCCATTTTCTAATGGTATTTATAAATCTAGGAATTATAAAAATACCCCTATTTTGATATTGATTTTTTTGAAAATATAATTAAGTAAAAATTTAACACTATATTTCTACGTACACAGAGTGACTCTGTTCCAATGAAATTCTTGAATACTATCGATAAAATAATACTTAAGCACTGAAGGTACCTATTTAGTACCAAATCACCTTTCATCATTTATCGTATGACTTGTTCCTTACGTCATGCGACTCATTATTTATTATTACGGAATGCGAATGTGAAAAACGAATGAAACGTTGCACAAGAAGTATTTCTGACCGGTAGTCGTGAACGATTGAGCAGAGAGTGAAGCGTTGCGAGCGTGTATCGCCTTTAACGAAGAGGCGTTAGGTCCACCATACGGCCTAAATAATTACGGGTCTGATAGTAATGATACACATATGCTTAATAGCAAAAAAAAAAAAAAAAAAAAAATCTCAGGTTAGGGTACTGTTCTGACGGCAACGGATGATTGTGGGTGTGTAGGCGGTGTTCGCCAGCTGGATCCCAGAGATCACGGAGCTCGCCGCGAACCGCTGCAAGTACGGTGGCCAGTACAAGCGCGAGCGTGGACGCAGGTATCCCAAAAATCCACCTACGTTGAAGCCAACCAAAAACAAAAAATTAAAAAAAAAAAAAAGAAAAGAAAGAAAAAACACCCCTTGAATCTAGCCCCTAAACTGTTGTCCTTGTAGTCATTATAGTTGCGAGGAGGAGCGAAGACAGTCTGGATAGCGAAGTGACCCGTTTGTTATATATTTTTCTTTCTTTAGATCCCAATTTCTTTGAAATAGTATTTTTGCAAAATTAGAAGAACATTTTCTTTGAGAATATTTTGATTAGTATTTTGTGAATTTTCTAAATGAAAATTTCTATTTCATGAAGTTTTCTCATTTTTTCTCTTTTCGAAGAATTTTTTCAAAACGGGTTTACAATTGCTGTCCAGAGTTATTCTCTGACTAGCGTATATTATATTCCTAATACCTCCACACCTCACCCTCTCTTTTTGATCCGTAACTGTTAGAAAAGATGGCATCCCGATTTCTGGACCACCACCCTCTTTTTACCACTTCTCTCACCGTTTATTTATATAAAGTACCTTGTGCTGACTCTCACCGCTTTTCTTACCCACTTTTTACCAGTTAGCAAATATATTATATATATATCTTGGTAACATGTGCTGGTATGCTTGAACTTCTGTAAAAAGGAAAATACACATACGAGTTTTATTATTCTATACACACATGTTTATACACACTATATATAGTAGATGAGATCAATATATTACTGTTGCATCTCTCTCTTTCTCTATCTTTCTAAATTTACATATATATATATACATTATATGTATATATACATAGTAAACATGTACATGATTGCCTCACAGCACGGTCTCGAAACGTAGCTTGTATTCCTCACTATTTGTTTAATAAATTATTACTTTTTATTTCAGTTTCATCTCTGATTCTGTCGAGGCAATATTACATGAATCTTTTTAATTATACTTTTTCTTCGTTTCACAATATTTTCTTTTCTGGCCTCTTTTGACACTATATATTCTTTTTTTTTTCGTCAGGCAACCCTTCTGCTTTTGATTGAGATACAAAATAGACTGTTGGTTGCTTCGGCACAATACATTTATATATACACCTACAAAAAAAAAAATACCTTTTTCACGACTTTTTATTCTCGTTTGGAATAGGACACGTTTGTTATTCGGGATACACGAAATTTTTGCTTTGAAACTGCTTCCAAAATTCTGCCTATCTTACCGGGGTTTCTTTAGTGGTCTCTGCATGTACATATGTACATTCTTTTTATATTTATATGTATTTGTATTTTTTTCACTTTCAACAATTTAATTTTTTATAAAATATTGCACATTAATTTTTATTTTATCGTGTATATATACTGTATAAATAAAATCCAACTGTTTTTTAATTCATTTTGTAATATACTTTCAGAATCATTACCATTTCTCTTAAGTTCAGTGACTCGTGTTTCATAAAATAGTTAGGTAAACTGTTTACTTAATAATTAGAATAATAATTGTATGCAATTATAAACCACTAAAGAAGGTTCGATAAGGTGAATAAAAATTGATCAGAGGAAAAACAAGAGAGACTGTAAGTGCTTTCTAAGTAAGGATAGAGAAAATTGGTGACGAAAAATGTGAAATCTGTTTCACAATATAAATTACTAATGTGATTTCATGTGATTTTTGTCATAAAGAATGTGCATCTATTGTGATGTACAATCTTGGTAAGATACCTTGTATTTTATGCAACATATTGTTGATAACAGGAATTCGTTTCATTATCTCGACGTTTGTATTTTTCGTAAAATTCTTAGGTCATTAGAGTATAAGACAATCTATCTAGGAAAGAGGTTTATCAATAACAATACATATACAATTAACAATATGTATTTAATTATTTTGATTCAACATAGCTCTTCGTTTCAGTCAGCTTTATGTCAGGATCATTTTGACATTGGAGTTTATGGTTGTTAGATGAATAATTCGAAGAATATTTTTCTAAAAACCTAAATCAAGTTATAGTGAACTGGGGTCTGGTAGACCCTACCTTACAAGTTACGAATTAAAGCACCAATTAAAATTATACTCGCAGAATATAACGACTGATGCTTCGAACCCTTACTTTAATATCTTGAAACACGGTTGAAGTATGAAAAAAGTAAGTGAAAGCAATAAATTATTATCATTAATTCTCCCTCTACCAATATTCTCCGTTATTACTTAGAAAAGTGTTACAGGCTGACTCGATTGTTCAGATCCGTATAATGTATTATCGTTACAAATATGTTCGTGTTACATTCCGTAAAAACGCTTGTAACACTTAACTAATAGGAATCTGGCACTTCGTTACGAATTTTTAATATCTTTCACGAGAGTTACAATTAACTTCATATCTTTATAATAATTATTTCATCGTTTTAGGAAGAGTCTTCTTAATAAGTGTACTTGGCATACTTACTCGATTCTCTTTTCCTGATTCGCGTACATCCTCCCGTAATAAGGACTATTATATTAATTTATGAATATTCGTACGGCAGGCTCTAGTGGGTTAATCGCATTTCAAGCAGTATATCCGCTGTTTTTATAGCAATTGACTGCGTGTATTTACATTCTTCGACGATCGTCGGATCGTCCAATAAGGCCCGGGACAAACGAGCGATCGTCTGTCTTGACATGGCACCGGCGATTCTAGTCTATGCCAGCATCGCAACAAGTATTCGTTATTAACTTAAATATTTATTTATTTATTTAAAAAATTTTAAAGTGTCTTAAAATATGGATAAAAAAAGGGCAAGCGACAGAAGCAGCTCGTCTGCACCGGGCCTGAATCCAAATTGCCAGCAGAAGGGTGTGGAAGGAGGAGTCGTGAAGCAGCGGGTTACGGTGGTCACTGATACTTATTTTCTTTGTTTTAACCGATTATCGAACGTAATAGAACGAATCAATTACTTCCAAGTCCCCTAAAGTATCAGCGACCCGTGAACATTTTTGTTCTCTCTTTTTCTCTCTCTATCTATCTATCTATCTCTCTATCTATCTATCTACCCTTTTTCTTCACGAATTAAGTTTCTTGGTGGCATGCGTTAGTGGTCTGGCTAGTCTGTAGCTTTTTCAAAGATGACGAAAAATACCCAATCGCGGAATGGCCTGTTAGAGGGGAAACGATTTCTTTCGTTTAATACCGAAACGAAAGATGTGGAACCCACGTTTCGTCGGTTCGACGACACTATTTCTGTTGATTTTCTTTTTTTTAAAAATTTTTTTTTTATTGGCTTGATACAAGATAATTAATTAATTAATTTTTGGCACTTATAAACATTAGAGCGCCAGCAGTAGAGGGGGTGCAGGCGTAGGCACATGCGACTGCTCTTTAGGGATTTTGTTAGTAGAAATTGCACGTATAATTGCGAGACACAAATGCTGCATTTAACCCTTTAGCGTGGAACGGGCCTAACACGGAGAAGGCATACCGCCGATAATGGTGGTTAGGCTTTAACTGTGTTGGCATGATTAATAATTACAAATAGAGATAACGAAGTTAGCATGATTTATTCAGTATTTCGTGTATCCTTCAACAGGTTAGCTAAAGGTATTCGCGTTTGATTTGGTACCCCTTTGTTGTTATCTTATAATTGCCTTATACATATACACCTACAGACGTATTTACATGCATATATACTTACAGTTATTCGTATACAGGGTGTTTCATTTATATGGACCACTTTAATTTCTTCTGTATTTTTGGTGAAAAATAATCCTGTTTAGTTCAAAATCTTTTTCATTTTAACACGTCGATTGCCATGGTAGAAAAAGTTTTTGGGTTTTTAAATCTTCTAATAAAATAGTGTTTATTATTAAAAAGGGAAGTGGGTATTTATGACATTCCTATTCTAAATGGACCATGGGGAGAGCCACAATTTTAATTCAATTTTGTATTTCTTATATGAAACCCTTTCACTAAAAAAATGTATAATACAGGTTCAAAGATTAAATTTTTCAATTTGATTGAACAATTTGTAACATTAGATTATTAGTAAAATATCGATGGAATTCAACAGCTCTTTCTACTATGGTGATTAACGTGATAACTTAAGACCAATACTAATTATAATTTATACACACATTTTTTTATTTCTTCACCTTTGTATAATTTTATTTTTCGAACAACTATCTAACTACTGAATTACAATGCTAATCTCTTTATAAGACGCATAGGTTGCGTCATTAATTAAGGGTTAAGGTGAACTGAACAACATCGAATTTGTCTTAACGTTAATCATAAGACGTACTTCTATTTAAAGGAACAAAAATGATTTTAAAGTTTGAAAAAATATAACGCTGATCCGAAAATTTTGATAACTATAATATTTGCCCTTTCAAACTTTTCGTTGTACCATCGAAAATAATAGAAATATTTAGGGTGGTCACGTTAAATGGAATATCTTATAGAAACATGTACTGGATGGTTAAAGATTAATAAAGAAACACTAAATTAAGTCGTTTAATAAATTATAATCAATCGAATACTATTTTTCTGAAACTTCAAATTTGTAAATTATTACAACAGCCTTCTCGTTGTTTGCCGTGAAACGCTTGTTCGTCATCCTATTCTTCGTTCAGGCATATAGGTCGTTAGCTTCAACCTCATCGAGATACAGTCTCTCTCTCTCTCTCTCTATCTTTCTCTTTCTCTCTTGCTTTTTATCTACCTATCAATTTATCTATCTTTCCTCTCTATAACACTTACATGCAAAAAACATGGAAATTTTTTTTTTTTTTAAGGAATTAAACTTCATAGTTTTCATCGTGATCATCTAACACCTTACATCTGTTAGTATGTGTATATACACATATATATGCGCGTACGTATACACGTATATGTAAATGTATGTGTATATACATATATAATATTATATATTTATAAGCTTACATTCACACTAACATGTATCACCGAGCGGAAGGAAAGCGGGAAAGAGATAATACACACGCATATAGATCAACACTAGCCCATGTCCCAAGAAACACTTTATGTTTGAAATATTTGATTAAAGAAAAAAAGTAATTTGCAAATATTGTTACGTAATTACGCTCACAGACTTCGTTGCCGCAGACGCACCGCTTCTTTTTTTCTGAGAAATCTAGTCGTTCGAGATCAATCGCCTATTGGCCTGTATTATTATCAAAATTAATGATTTTTCAGTTGATTGAAAATTTGAAATATTGAAAGATTAGGGCAAATTATTCACTTAGATACTCAGGATGTCGATAAATAAATTTATTAATTTATTGGCTTTTTAAAGGGCCGATCGGCGATCTTAAAAAAAAAATATATATATACATATGTACATTTGTTTAAACCTTGTCGTTCGAAATATTAATTAATCATACTCGACGTTTGATTTCTTTTCGAGAAATTAATAAAACAGAGACTCGTATAGAGGATATCATATTTATTTCTTTGCACACTTTGAAACGCTCTATTGTTTACATCAAGCGCTGATATGTTCGACTAATTATCAATTAATCGGACGCTAACATCGCTCGCTAACTGCTCTCTAACGATAGGATGACGTATTATTCATTGTGCGGCAACGATCATTATTAGGATTGATTCATAAAATTGATTTGCAAATTTCTATGAGAGAATATATATTACAATATAATCATGGTTTCCTTGAGTTAGGTAGATTTCGAGACTTGAATTATTCGAAGTGTCGTATTAAAACACTTTTTTTTTTATTGCAATGGGAATACACAATCGTGAACTTACTAATTTGATTTGAAATTTGCATAATTATAAAAGACACAGAAGTGAATAATTTTAGAAAATTATAACGCATGATTCTCAAAAATAAGGAAAAAATTTATGCTTCAAGCTTTTTTTTTAACGTCTGATTAAGAATTTAAATGTGAATTAAAATAGCTTTCGTAAAATCCAAGTCTTTTATTAAAGTAACTTGAAAATATTTGAAGAAATAAATTTCCACCTTATTTTTTATAATGAGACGTCATAAATTTGTAAAATTATTCATTTAAATATCTTTTATAATCGTGCAAAATTAAATGAAATCGATGAGTTTATGATTGTGTGCCCTCTTTGCTAGACATATGTTATATATGTGTGTACTACCCCACCAAGAAGGTGTGAATCGAAAGGATCGAGTTAGCCTCGTTGTAAAGAATTCGCGTAAAAAAAGGTTCACTGGACACAAATTACGACCTACCTGCCCAATGGACTAGGTAGACGTGTCGGCACGTGTAGTTAGGCCTTAGGTGTAGGAGTGTAGGACCTAGGTGTAGGTAGCCTACCTACCCCGCCCAATTACTTGGAACGTGTTCGTTTCCATAATTAATTGATTGTTATAATGGGCCGTGGCACGCATAGCGGTACAGCACTGTTAATCCGTGTCTCTATGAGTGGCCGCGTTGCCCGCGTAGCTGAGCCAAAAGACTTTAACATCCGTTCATGAGTGCAAACTTCCTCCCCCTCGCCACTTCAGAGAGAAAAAAAAAAACAAACAACAAGCGATTAAACTTTTTAATAAGAGATACGATCACTGTACCACGCGTTTAGCGATCCACCCGGACCAATGACGTGACGATACTGTCTACAAAATTACTTACACGATGGAGGTTTAAATAAGAATACAAAGAAAAGAAAAAGAAAAAAAAAAAATAAAGCAACCAACTGTTATTCCCCCTGTCACACAAGTAATATTGATGCGAGTGTTGTGTTCTGTTCTATTCACGTGGTGTAGGCCATATTCGCCAGTTGTATCCCCGAGATAATTGACCTGATCGGGACGCGAAACAAGTATGGCGGCACTTTGAAGAACGAGCGAGGTCGCAGGTGAGAGATACAACCAACCAAATAGCTTTCCCGAGTTGAGTCACCCTTCGCAACCCTGTCTATTACTATCAACCAACCCGTTACCTTTTCGTATAACATCTTGTATATGGTGTACATCTAACCCTCGTCCTATCCTCTCACTGACGCTGTTCCTCTTCCTGCCTCCGGCACGATGCTGTGAACCAATGTTTCGTCGTTTCTTTTCATTTTTTTTTATCCGTACGCACCCCCCAAATCTTTACACTTGCCGTGATCTCGGATCCTACACTTCCTGATGTGTCTCTTTTATCACAGATACACACAGACTAGACACCAGAGTTTTTCTATCAACAAGTCTGAAAGATTCCTTGAATTGCCTATTGTTTATTCTTACACACAATCTCACGTACACTTACACGTACACGTAATGTATATATAAAGTGTTCCAAAAAGATTGTTCAATTTGGAAAATAATTCTCCGTGTCGGAATAAATTAAAAAGTCTTTTACCGTTTTGCAATCCGTGGCTTAGTTCTCGAGATATAAGGGTTTGAAGTTTGAGTTCAAATTTCGAGTCGCCATTTTATGATCTCGAGCGCATGCGCGGGTAACTAATCGCATGGTCGTCGCGCCTGCGTAGACGGTTCCTTAGATGACCACAGCACCTGTGATCTTCACTCGTTTATATCTCGGAAACTAAGCAACGAATCGAAAAACGGCAAAGGACTTTTCGATTAGTTTTGACACGAAGAATCGATAGTATTCGATTTGTATACTTTTTTCGGAACATTTTGTATATTTTTTTAGAGAACAAGTTTAGTTGCAGAATCGCACTCCGTACCTGCTCTTCTAGTATAATATAATCGGCATTAGTGCAGCCGTGGTTCAAGAGTAATCCTCAATAATACAGTTCCTTGTTCTTGCCCACCAACACCTTAAACCAGCCAATCAGCTAGTCCAATTACCATCACAGATTTACCATACCCAGTAACTGATGTTAGCTTGTTTGTTCACATTGACCGCACTTGGGACAAATACGGCTTTATTGCGTTAGTTTCCTTGAATTTTGTGACGAAGGACGAGGAATAACGGTACACTAAAGCAGATGAACAATTTTATCATCCTGTTAAGGACAACGTGCATTAAAATATTATTATTAAATGATTGTTACTAATTGTGAACACGATTTCTTGTTACAGATATTATACACCGATATTACATACTTTCAAAAATAACAGATTTTAGAAAAATTAATTTAATTCCTCGTTTTTTGTTACATTTATCCAACACAGTGATTATTAGACCAATTCATTTTTGCAACTTTGGCACAACTGTGCGATTTAAATACATGGAAATAAATTTTCAAAAGTTGATAAATTCCTCGATGTTCAAAATCTATCATTCGCAAAATCATATCATTTGGATGTAGAATAAGAAATATATATATAAATAATGGTGTTAGAGCTGTATTTCTCTCTGAGTGCAAAGGGTCAACGCCCAGCATGTACCCTGCATTTCTAACCAATACTTAGGTCATATATATGTATATGACCTAATGTTGCAACACTTGAGTGTAATGACCTTGATGTTTTAGACAGCATTAATTATTGTTTTTTTACGTGTAAATCTTGGAGAAAGGAAAGCGATAAAGTGTATATCCGCCTTGGGTTTAGGCTCACAGGATGAGTCATGTGAACTGTTACTGATTATCATCTTTAAAACTGTTTAATCTCGAATTCAAAATTATTATCTAAAATTTAAAAATGTAACTGTTATGTCATTTTCAAGAGATATTCAGTTATTTAAATCCGTCACTATCTGTACTTAAGTTTCTGTTCCTGTGTCCTTTTTTATACTATCAGTCAAATAATTATCATAATATTTTTTTTTTTAATTGTTAAAGGAATGTAAGTTTTAATTTATGTAGAAAATATAAGGTCTAGTAGATGCCATGTTACTAATTGTGGATTAAAATTAATATCGAAATTAAAAGATTCTACTTTTTGACAGGTTTAAAGAAAATTTCATGTTACAGTTAATATGACTCATTCTGTGGACGCTTTATATATGTTTATAAATATTTATACGCATATATGAAGTGTATATGTACGCATATATATATGTATATTGCTAAACTTATGTCACGCATAATGAAGTTTAAGGAAGGGATTAATCAGTGGGCCAACAAACGAATCCGTAGACTAGGGTGAACTTGTGTATTAATTGTATGTCGTTTTTAAAATTAATGCGTCGCACAATTTATATCAGCGCAACTATGGTTTTTCGTTAAGCGATCATAAAATGATAATAACAACATCGGTGTTATTTTCAAAAAGAAAAAAAACATAAGTACCTTTACACAATTACGTTTACGATAGTGCAGAGTGAGTTGTAATTTGTATTATTTATTTTTTTATAATAAATTCTAAAGTTATCAAGATTAAACTAAAATGAAGTGACATACTTCACTGATCATGTTTCTTTCTAACACGCGTCAAATCGTAATATCATTCTAATAATTTTTGGAATAAGTATTACACAGACTGTAATATAATTTTCTTGAATATTTTGAGTAAACAATCTATATTTCAAAATTTGGAACAATCCTATTGTAATATTTGATAAATATTTTGTTTTTAAGGATAACTATGAGATATGCATTCCCAAAATAAGTCTGAGCAGCTGATGCATATTTTTAAGTAGAATTTGTGGGCAGTGATGCTAGGAATCATTAGAAGAAATAGAAAAACGTATCATTTTTTTCTAAATTCTTTGTTGCTTTAAAATAAAAAAAAAATGTTAAAATATTTTATTTCAGCTAACTCACTCTGTATACATTCGTAATTATTAGGTTGTATCATAACAGATTGATAATTTGATAATAATTATGTAATTAGCTGCTTTTATATTAAAAATATATCATCATTTTCATCAAACTTCAAATGATCATATCAGACTATGTCATATCAGACTATAACTAACGACCATCTATTTTATATTAAAAACATAGATAAACCATTAATGTTGTCTTTTTCATGAAACTTTAAGCTTCAAATTGATATACCATGAATGCTATTTTGCCATACGTTTCACATGATATGATGCAGCCTAATACTTTAACCTGACACGAATGATAATTTTTCCAACGGTGCTGTTGATTGTTGCACGTCCAATTCTACATACACCGAGCAGCGTCTTAATTACATTAAAATAAGGGTGTTATTCGTTGATATGTGTTCCTTGTCGGTGGATGTTCTGTTAAGTCAGGCGACGGTTTTATGTGTATACCGATATATAGATAAGCCGCGACGTACTCGTTACATCAACATCAAACATCGACGAACGTTTGATCAACGTTCCAAGATATATCGTCCACTTCGAACATTTTTTCTGCTTCCGGTATATCTTTTCTCTACATGGGCAATAGGGCTCGAACGACACGTATCTCTTCGCTGTAGCCAACACACAACATATTTGTAACTTATTCTTATTCTACACATACGGCACTCATGTCTTAACATTCACACGACAAAACGTCGGCCCCGTATAGTAGATTGATAAATAACCTTATTATCAGTAGGGCTTACTATCGTTCATGCGTTTATGGGTCCATTGTGGATTCACTGACACACACTTCATACTATAATATATTATTTTTTTATTGTTACGCGTGTGTGTTGGTTGAATTCGTAATGTGCCTTTTTGTTCTTAGATGTCACAATGTAGATAAAAGATTGAGCATGATATTGGTTATGGTGAAGTTTTGGTACACGATGCA
Organism: Osmia bicornis bicornis; assembly: GCF_907164935.1. Lineage (NCBI taxonomy): Eukaryota > Metazoa > Arthropoda > Insecta > Hymenoptera > Megachilidae > Osmia > Osmia bicornis. Next base: position 8,649,925 of record NC_060226.1, read on the forward strand.
ATAACACATTTTAGACGAGTATTTTGTCTAACTTAATTAGCATTAGCAAGAGTATGCGATTATCGCGACACATTGCACGTAGAATTAACACGAATTAGCGACGAGTTCTTGTGCTTGTGATTTGGATTGCAAGGTCAACGAGCCTGCACTCTTTTACGTATTTCATCTAATTCTTGTTACATTTTGTCGTTTCTTTTTTTTTTTTTTTGGTTTTTGTTTTTATTGTATATTGATTAATCTAGCACAGATAATTTGTCATATGTGTGTGTGCGTGTGCGTGTATGCGCGTGTACATAGTTGTGGTTCGATCACATTAGTCGGCTAAAATGACTCACTCCAATTTCTATCGCAGCTCCGGTAAGTTTAGTCCACATAATTAATTACACATTGTGTACGCGGATGTCAGTGATATCATGATCTTGTGGTTATCGCGAGGGTGATTGAAAAAGTTTCGTGAGGGAACATTGGTGAAAATCGATTTCTATCGATGTACGGTTCTTATAGGTAAAAATTTGAATTTTCTAAATTTTTCTATTTAAACTATTTTTTGAATTCGGTGTTTAAAGATTTTAAAATTTAAAATTCTAAATTTTTTAATTTCTCAAATGCAGCATTTCAAATTTTCTAAATCCAATATTCTGTTTTTTAAATTTTCTAAATCCGAGGTGCTAATTTTTTATTTTCGAAATTCTTTATTAAATCCAACATTTGACTCAGAAACGTGGCTGAACTTTTTCAATCACCCTCGTATTTTTGTTAATTGTTAAATATTCGTTGTTCTGCAACAAACGAGTGAACCTTTTTTCTAAATTCTATTACAATTACATTTCGTCAGGTTTTCAAATAAAAGATTATTGTTACGGAAGCAGACTAAACTGGTACAAAAAGAGCTGAAATTTTGATTTCGCAACGATATTTACGTTTTTCTCTCTTTAACCAGCTGTTATTTTCATATTTTTTCAACATGCAAAATCACTGTTAAAGAAAAAAAAAAAATGGAAAGAGATAAAAATGTAATGAGATCGTTAGTCAGTCGAGACACATGTATAATATATAGAGCGTGTACACGGTAGTTGCTTGTAAATCTTTCGTCTTTCAATCGTTTCCGATTTAACGAGAATTGAATCTAATTTGTTCGTTGTGTTGGCAGACATATTGTCGTGTGTGGACACATCACCTACGAATCAGTGTCGCATTTCCTCAAGGACTTTTTGCACGAGGATCGCGAGGACGTCGACGTGGAAGTTGTCTTCTTGCATAGGTATGATCCATCGATTCATTATTTTCATTTCCCCTCTCCCATTCTCATTACATCGTTTAATTAATAAAAACCTGTATAATCAATCTATATTAGTTTTTATAAAAGATCAGAAATTTAAGAAATATTCTGTTGGATGATATGTGAAAATAAGCATATCATCTTTGAAATAAAAAAAAATTAATCTGTAGAATTTTTTGTTACGAATTCTCATATTTAATGCTTGTTTATTTTTGGCAAAACACTTCTTTGTACATTCGCAATCGTATCAGGTTTCTCCAGAAACAGTAATGATATCCTGAGTTCCATCTTTCCTCGTAGACATCCTCGAGGAGGATGAGTGTACATTGATTATACAGGGCATCCTCGACACGTTCACTTCCACTCACTCGATATCGCGTGTTACCACCCTCTCATATCCTACCCCCCTAATCATCCAAATTTCAATCATCAAGATCTCAATTGTATCATCACTGAAAAGTTACGTTCATATCATTTTGATTCACACATTACCATGTCGACTTTGACTACGTTAAGTACAGTATTAATTAAGTAAGTCTGCTACTGTAATGATTATCGATAAGCAGTCAGGAGATAGTCAATGTCTAGAAAGTTATGAATAATAATCAGGGTGTTAGGTGTACTATTTAAGCAACTTGTTCTGCGGTTATGCGACTAAAGATGATCAGACTTGGTTCATCTTGGGTTTTCGATATTCCCTTTGAAATACACAACCAGAATCCCAGTTAATCTGCTAACGACCAGCTGCGATGGAAAGTATTGAAAATACAGAGAAGGATAAACCAATGGGCTGCCGGTTGAAATAAGTGAGGTCTGATCGTCATTGTCGTAAGGAGTGATCTATGTTTCCAGGAAAGAGCCAGATCTCGAATTGGAGGGTCTCCTGAAGAGGCATTACACAACCGTGGAGTTTTTTCAGGGCACTATGATGAACGCTGTGGATCTGGAACGTGTCAAGGTACCCCTTCTGAAACCCATAGAAACAACCATCATACGATATAAAACAATACCAAGCAACCTTTATACATATCATATGTATTATACCTTTTATAGCCCTTTTGCGTGATCGCTCGTGCTTCTTATTTTCTTGCAGTTATTTAGGTTATTTGCGCGAGGTTATACGCCTGAAAGTAACACGATTTTTTCTAGCCATCGATCGATGTAGACAACTATATTATTATGCATTTACATTATCTTTATTATTATTATTATTATTATTATTATTACTGCATTATATTATTATGATACATATATACAATCTTATGGATACAATTGCCATTTATATGTTATGGAGTTAATTCATTTTACTGGGGAATATTGTTATGCACGTACACCAACGTGGGGTTGATGTTACCGTGGGATACGCTGAAAGTTCTGAGAATTTTCTAATGGAATTACTTGTCTACGCCATCTGATGGAAGGTTTGGGTGAAAGTTTAATGAAATTGTCAGTAGATTTTCGTTTCAACTGTAATTTTCAAAATTTTAATTTTTTTTTTCACTGTTTGATTATTACACTATATAGCCATCACCGTATTTACTGCTATCATTTTTTTTTTCAATTAACTCTCGGACGACGGACCATGGAGAGAGCCCCAATTTTAATCTAATTTGTATTTCAAATTATTTTCATCTCTCAAATTTTACACTGTTCCTTTGAAAATTATTATTCCCCGATTGACCCAAACTCCGTTGTTCAAGGGTTAAACATTTTTTCACACACTCAGAACGTTCACAGATCAAAGTTTCAGTTATTTCATAATTGCTTCACATGTTGGTGTATGTACATAGTACACGCACATATGGAATGTTCGAAAGGCAAGCAGCAAATTAGAATATGCATATTTTTCGTATAGAAAGAAACACAAAATTTCTTTAGCATTCAGCAATCTATTATGTTTCTGAAACATAAGCAATTATAATTGTGTTATTACACGACTGCGTGACTCTTATGTCTAGTTAATTTCATTAATGGCCACCAGATGTCTCACTGTTTCGTTTCTTTCTCGCAAGTGCTCGCCCTTAACTTCGTCTCTACTTACAGAACGAAAAGGAATTAGGTGATCAAACTTTGCTATGTTATGTTTCAACAAGGTGGCATTCGATAACAAAATGATGAAGAAATTTTGGAACGCACATGTTTTAAAGTTGCTGCTTATTTTTAGGCCACTCTGTACGTGTCAAATTATACAAAATATATATGTACAAATTTATTACGTAGAAAGCAACCGCCTGCGACTGCATGGTATGCTGTAATGAGCTATGGAGTCGAATCAGCGTGCAGTAGAGACTTACTTAGATTTATTATTATACATTATATTCCTGCGTTCTTGGCTTACGAAAGAGACTTCTAATACATAAAGAAAAATTTTTTTTAGAAAACCAACAATGGAAATCGTATAATGATCTGTTATCTTGATCGTCTCTCGAGTGCCAAGTACACAGGACCTTATTACACTTAAGTCACTATTTACTTTATAAATCATATCTCCGACTTCTGACGGTCTGCTGAACGATATGTCGCAAAATATGGCGGCCTTCGACATCAGAGGTGAATGTTATTTATAAAAAGAAACGTATGATTTTGTCGGGCCTGTGCCATTTAGGAAGCCACCAGATCTCGAGTTGGAGGGACTATTCAAACGGCATTTCACCACCGTGGAGTTCTTTCAGGGGACCATCATGAACCCAATTGATCTGCAACGGGTCAAGGTGAGTCTTTTCCTGTCCATCAAACAAAATAAAAAAAGATTCCTCGTCCTTTCGATACGTTAAATAAACGTGTGATTCCATCGATCGATTGATATGAACTTGTGTATTATTCGGCTGATCGCCATCTACGTTTCTTTCTATTGTCTCTATCTTTATATTCAACGTCCCTTTATCGTCCATTAAGCTGTCGTGTCTCCCTCGTTGTGCGAAAAGCAGTTCTCATGACGTGATGTACTTGTATTTTGGTCTTCACGCTTCTTGACATTGCATTAGGAATGCTGTAACCCTGTGATTGTATTCTCTGTAATAGCACCCATATGAAATTCTAATAATCATTCGAATTCTGTTAGGTTTTTGTAATTTTGAAATCTTCAATTTTTTTTTCTCTTTTTGGCTTTAAACAAATTCTGTAATACTGACCTTGAAAAAAATTGTCCAATTCTTATCTAAAGTTTACCTGTTTTTACACACCTCAGGGTGGTGTACCATTTTTAATGGGAAGTGTATGTCCTGCTTCGTAAAAGGATGAATTACTTTAGGAAATCTTAGTAATCGTTAAAATAAGGAAAGGCTGTCATAGTTACTGCTTCATAGTAGACTCTCGTTATATTGCCACTTCGCATAGATCTACAATCATAATAGTGCTACTTTTCCACCATCGTGACCTACGAAAGTATAATTCTATCTCCCTGCCTCTTCCTCTCAAATCAGAGCTTGGAAGTTTGAAAAATGTTGCCCTTCTGCCACCCCATTTGCAACGATGTAACGAGAGTCTACTGTAATAGGTAGTTAATTCGAGAACCATTGTTATACAAAAGGACCAATGCTGTTGTTCCAAGATGGTTGTTGCCTGTTTGTTCCCTTTTGTGCACATTAACGATGTTTCGTAAAACCTATGTTTGCTTTTATGTCTCGTCAACCTGTAACAGTTCATTCAGACCGAATTGAACGAATGTCATTTTGTGATGTCAGATTCCATACGAGCTTAAATTCAATCTTTCATTAAAAGGATCTTCGTGAAACGTCACGTATCGCCTATAAAATTGTACCATTAATTTGTGTAAAACGAAAAAATATATAAATCCCTTGAAAGTTATTTACACCTGATGGATAAATCTATGCCTGCTGTCGATTCGAATGGGTAAGTGGTTGCGGATAGAATTTTTAAATAAATAATTTTAAGAATTCTTATCTATTGAAAATTTAGATTTTTTTTTTTTTTTTTCAAAGACACTCTGTCGTGATTATTTATTAAACATATAGATTTTGCATTTGAATAATGAAAGCAGGGCTACCTGCTTGGCTATTTATGCAATATCGTTGAATTTAAGTTTGATTGATAGTATGGCATGTTACGGCATAATATGAACCTTACTCTTAATAATTCACTGTTTAGTTAATGTTTAGGTGTTATGGAATGCTGCAGAAATTTGCTTTTCTAGTTTTATTGTTATCGATAGGCTGAGAATGCGTCGAAGGTATTTATTGTAAAACAAAGAGTTGAATTATTTAATGGGTACATAAAATCAAAATATTGAGCGATCATTGGCTCCACATTATTTTTGTAATTTTATGATTATCATAAGTTATATCTTAGAGTATATGTTCTTAATTATTTATACCTACGACGCACATTAAACATGAGCCTTTAGTTACCATGTATTTGCATTTTCTGCATATTCAGTATATTGTAGACCATTTCTTTATTAACCCTTGAACAGCTGAGCCTGGGTCAATCGTGACCCAAACTTACAAAATCTATAAAACAAACGATTAAAATTAAATGCATAATTTTCAAAGGAACAGTGTAAAATTTGGGAAATAAAAATATGAAATACAAAGTTACGTTAAGATTGTGACTCTCTCCATGGTCCGTCGTCCGAGGGTTAAAAACACACTTTTCTTTAAAACAATCACCTACCTAAATGAAAGGTGCACTTCTAAAGTCATTATTTTATTAGATTATTTCTATTAAAAACACAGTATTTTGGTTACTATTTTTGTAGGGTAAAAGTAATAAAATAATATAACTTTATTATTTATTTTGCCACGGTTCCTTTGTTCAAGAACAATTTTTATTTTGCTGTTGCTAATTGACCATCATCCCTTCCAAACAAAATTCTCCTCCATCGATGGTTTATCCAAGGTAACACATGGTACAAAGTATTTCAATTGTCTTTTTTAGGTCCACGAGGCAGATGCGTGTTTGGTACTGGCGAACAAGTACTGTCAGGATCCAGACGCTGAAGACGCGGCAAACATTATGCGCGTTATCTCCATCAAGAACTATTCGGATGATATTCGCGTTATCATTCAGTTAATGCAATATCACAACAAGGTATTACTCTTGAAAATTATTCAAGATCTATTCTAACTTATAATTATTTCACCAGTTCAGTATACCTAGTAACGATAGTATATTCCATTAGCCTTCTCCTACCACTCTAGTACACTATACTACTTAAGAGTACTCTACCACTAGCCTTCTCCCACTACTCCAGTATATCATATTACTTACTTTACTACTTGGCTTTCTTCCACCACTTCGGTATACCATATTACTCACTCTACTACTAGCCTTCTCCCACCACTCCTGTATACCACATTACTCACTCTACTACTAGCCTTCTCCCACCACTCCTGTATACCACATTACTCACTCTACTACTAGCCTTCTCCCACCACTCCTGTATACCATATTACTCACTCTACTACTAGCCTTCTCACACTACTCCCACCACTGAACAAAGTCAGTTTTAGCAAAAATATCTCAGTATTTATTAAAATTTATCAACTAAAATTTTGATTAATTGATTAATCTAATATGTCGTCTGTTTCAGGCCTACTTATTAAACATTCCATCATGGGACTGGAAACAGGGTGACGATGTGATATGCCTGGCCGAACTGAAGCTGGGTTTCATCGCACAGTCCTGTCTAGCGCCGGGTTTCAGCACGATGATGGCCAATCTTTTCGCCATGCGTTCCTTCAAGACGGTCAGTAATATGTTGTCCTACGGCAGACAAACTAAAAAAAAAAAAAAACTTGCCGTCTTTATCATCTATGCATGTGTGAATAAAGTTCCTTAGGGTTTATCACGGTTCAGATGTTCACAGTGATCGCGCTACCGACTCTGCTGCATTCTTGTTTTTCGCGAAAATTTTGCTTTTTAAGAAACACGATATACCTTGAATCTTCTTTTTTCCGACGCGTTCGTTTAAATACGAGGATAAAATGAACGAAAGACAATCGTTTCACTGTGGACAAACACGCGAATCCGTACATGCATAGGAGCGTGTGTAATTTAGAAATGGTTGGTTGATTGGTACCAGTCGCCCGATATGCAGGCTTGGCAGAATGACTACCTTCGTGGAACCGGAATGGAGATGTACACCGAAACACTGAGCCCTACCTTCATTGGAATGCCCTTTGCAAAGGCCACTGAGTAAGTCGGTCCAATCCAACATCCAGCAGACACCTGCATATCTGATTCAAGAGACGAGATCTGTGGTTCCGCTCGTTTTTATTCTCTCCGTATATGATTAATATAATAACAGATGCAATTTTTAGTTTTATCTTTATTTTGCTCGTATCAAATGTTTTCTGCACAACTTACAAGGAGAAGGCTACAATTTTGGGTTACAAATTTCGATGAAATTTTTAGAAAATGTAGCAGGCTTCTTAATTTTTACAAATCACCCCCTATATTAAGACAGATGTTCAACAAATTTTTAATTATTTAATTTGAAAAATTTCTTCCGTCGTTTTGTTGCTATAATTTCTAAAGATTTTATTAAATTTGAAGGTACAAAATTGGATCATCTCCTTATTGGTATATTTGATTACTAATAAGTTCAAGAGGTCATGAAACTCGAAAAATAAATAAAAATGATAGGCTCCAAAAGTGAAAATATTACTGTCAAAATTTAGCAGTAGATTCTCAAGTTAAAATAATAAATAGCTTCTTTAACATAAATTTCAATGTTTCATGGCTTCTCGTTTATCATAACAGATTTACCTAATTAACCCAAGTAAGACTTTTTATTAAAACAATTAACAGTTTTTACTAAAATGATCATTCTATCAGTAGGAAACAGTCTACGTTATGTCAGAATATCATGATAAAATAGAAAAGATAATTTGATGGAAAAATAGCACGGCAGGACTGGCTTTACCAATGGTCGAAAAAAAAAAAACTTTCTTCATTTTGTAAATATTCCTCTATCTCTCTGTGGCTCCACTTTACGATCGTACTTGCGCTTTAATGATCGTACAACCTCGAATGGCAGGTCTAAAAATGCCTTTTCAGAAAAGCACGTATAGTTCGTTTGGGAGTTTTCAATACTTGTTTGAGAAGTACACGGACTCGGTCGACCGTTTCACACTCTTTTTATGCACGCGTTAACGACGGCGGAATCACTTGAGAAGGGTCCGTAGTCTCTTGAATCGGAAAGAAAAAAAGGATAAAGCTTCGCCTACGCTCTGTCTTTCACTATGCTCCACTCCGCTATATACATTGTATGGACTATATTCTATTTATACATATATATGCATATACAGGGTGTTCCCGGGAGTGATTCCACGAAATTTCAAGATATTCCTTCAAATTCACCAAAATTTTTAAGTACTAATAATTTCTAAATATCACAGCTCTTAGAATATACAGAATATTTTTTTATTTTAACCCTTTTTTTTACCAATTTTATTAGCAGAAGTAAAGGTACTTCCGTGTCCACTTGCGAATGACTGTTGATTAAAATACAGTAACATTAAAAATGATATTAAAATTGTTTGAAGGACCTAGGATATCGTGTACCGCTAACTATGAAGCATTACTAAAAAAAAATAAAATTTATATTTATTACTGCTATGATTCCATTCTGGTAAAATTATTTTAATTAGAAAAAGGTCTTAAAATTTCGTGGTGATACTTGTGTGGTACATACTGTGTGCACACATACAGAGTGTCTATATTATTCTTGTTCAGCGTTTTTCTGTTGATTGACAAGTATATACAGAAATGAAAGAGCCTGCAATTTATATTTAACACTTTGTCATCCATAAAATATATTATAAAATTATTATAATATTAATGTGATACTCAGAGTGGGAAGTTATTGTTTCTGAGGCTCTAAGGGCGAGCCAATTGAGATTGTGCCAAGAGAATTTTCAAAAATCCTGGTAACAGTGTAGTGGTTACGTTACTACTGACCTGGGTGGCCTGAGTTAATTACAGTGAGGTCAGAGGTCGTACATATATAGAAATAGATCGTTGAGTAAGGATTTCCAGGAAAGTTAAAAACAAAATTCAGGTCAATATATCTTAGTTGTAATTTTTAGTGCAACATTTTCCTCCTCTGCTTATTCATTCATCGACTTGTCAGTTAAAAGAAGAACACTGGGTAATAATAATGCAGACAGCCTGTATGATATATGAACATATCAATTATATTGTACAATATCGTATCTGTGCTCTACACTTAAGCGATGTAAGCCACCCCTCAACGCTTCAATAACGTTTCTATACGTCCACTCTTTTTCTGTGATTTCTAATTACGGTTCAGGCTCGATTTGGGTATCGTGGATCGAAGAAACATGGATGAATAATTCACTATTTTTAAGTAGAATGATATTACGAACATGTAAAAAATAAATTGGTCCAGTCGGTTCAGATTTTGATCCAGTCGGTTCATGGAGTTAAATATTTTTCTTCTCAAGCTTATTAAATTACTTTTGTTATGATCGATTTAAGATTTAATTTTTCTTTATCCATCGATCCGAAATCCGCCATAACTTAATCGAAGGCTGACCGTAATTAGAACAAGTATTAAAGCAAATGGAAGATAGGTAAGCATTAGGACACCTAAGCAGTAGGTTAACGACTTCTCTCGTCTTGAAAGGTAATTTTGTGGTCATGAAAGGCACATCACTTTCATATCAATCTTCAAGGTTGTAGGGCTCTATTATAAATGAAATCTGGAGAAAACTCATCCATGAATATTAGCCTGTCATTAGGGATGAAATGACAAGATCCTGTTGGAGGATGTAGTTAGGCATTTCACAAAACAGTGATTAATTCCGTTAAACAATACCAGGAACATGTTGCAAAAAAGATGATCAGAATCATAAACCTTCAAGAATTTCTTTGGCCTCTTTTCGGATCTGAGGGAAAGAAGAAGAGGAAATAGGATACAGCCGAATGATGCATAGATAATAAAGATCGAAGAAAATTGAATGTCACCGTGATTCTCAACTTGGAAAAAATATTATTTTTTTCTCGGCTTTAAGTGAGATAGTCTGTTCTTGTTTGCCTGCACGACGAGAAGCAGACCACTGGTCAGCGTCCGTCCTCGTGTCAGGTCAATCCAATGTATTTTGAAAGGTTTGATGACGTGGGGCCCTGATTGGTTGGTGTTTCAGTCGCCGGATACTCAGGCATGGCAGAATGATTACCTGCAGGGCACGGGCTGCGAGATGTACACGGAAACCCTCTCCCCGTCCTTTACCGGGATGACATTCCCCCAAGCCAGCGAGTAAGTTCTCGCTGCCATTGGCTGACACGTACACGCAAATTTTTCGATACAACAACAACATTTTATACCTTTTAGACAGAACACATACATATGTACTCTGTTTCAAAAGTAATGAGACTATATTGCACTTTCAAAAATTCAAAAGTTAAATTTAATTAAAATTAAAATTTAATTTTTTAAACAATTAAAAAATTAAATTAAAGACGTGATACTTCTTAAACCGTACTCATATTATTTATTTGGAATATCAATTTGAGTTATAAAGCAAGCAGTCTCATCACTCTTGGAATAAACCAGCCATTAGACACTTATCAGCGCGCAACAGTTCATTATAAATAAAATAAAACGACACACATATACTCATACCAGAATACTTTAGAGGAGATTTGAGTGCGAGATTTTGTTTTTTGCCTGTCTGTATCGTTGATCTCGCACACTATATTTTTTGTGTATCTCTGACATTCCATTGTGTACACATGTACATATAACCACATACTCGTTCGTGGATGCGAATGTCACCCGTCACCTAGGATTTTTTTCATCCTTTTGAACGTTTCTTCCTCTATAGGAATCTTTTTTGGCTAGCGTAGTTTGACTATGTTTTGTTGGTATCTTGGATGTATCTTGAAATTTTACACAAACTTCGTCGAAATGTATTTTTACCAGTACCATTTTTTACTTCTTTTGTTTTTTAACGAATTTTTCGATTTTAGCAAATAATTTTTGCATCAATCTTTTTATACTGCCGTAGAAGTAGTTAGTACTGATTTTGAATAAGGTTCGTGCAGATTTCTCGAGCGACATATTTTTGTAGATAATAAATTAATTAATTTTAATGATAAAGCGATGATTATGAAAATAATGCAAGGTTTGACGAAGTCTGCATACCTTCTATAAGGTACTATTTATATCATTGATATTTTCACAATTCTTTATCACATAAAATAATATATATTTTGAGATAAACACTATTTTTTGAAAGGATACGTGGAAAAAAAGGGTCTCCTTTCCATTTGATCCTGACCACATTGTGTGCTCGTAGATGTTAACGTTCTAGTTTTCTCTTAACAAAACATGGCGTTGTACACGCATGCCTGATGCTCTTTGTTTAAACAAATTTGTTAAACAATGTTATGGAAAATTTCTTAAGTGAATTCGTGATTTTATGTTACAGTTACATACGTTATTTAGTGAATGTATTCTACTATTATTGTTCATTCAATGAAGTTCCATAAGTACCAGTGACACGTACAGGAAACAATAGTTTTATTTAAATTTAAAATTGTTTTATACATACGTAGTTGAGTTACAAAAAATATTTAACAGCAATAATATTCTATAATATAAAATTATGTGAATTTTACTGGAGCACATAAAATTAAATTAAATTACATTACATTTATACGAACGAATATCACGTTTGTTTGCTATTTTATTATATAATTATTCCTCTTTACTTCATTTTTGCACCGTATTTATTACATGCACTGTTAGCCTCTAATGCTGGGCACGGTTTTAAACAATAATCGAATTACATGAAAAATAAATTTAATTAGTTTACATATCTACACGAACAATTCAAATGATAGGATAATATATGTAGATAAAAAATCTCAAATTTTATTAATAAAAATTAGTATCTGATTAAGGTAATTAAAATTAATTTTATAATATTTTGTTAACATACTGGATTGGTACAAAATATTCCTTTTTATCTCAAATTTACAGATTGAAGATCTTATTTTATGCTGTCCCTATTATTTGCGTGTGTTAAGGTTCTTAATTTCGCCCAGACTTTTATCTACTGATTTTGCACAGTGTGTAGTTTTGTTATCACGAGTGTTTACGGATACATACAGTTCACCAAATCGCCAGCCATTTTTCTCTATTTAAATTATTAGATCTCTTCTTGCCTATATTACGCCTTATAATTAATGTCACACTTTATAGCAACAGGAGTAATTAGTTCTGTTGGTCTCTTCGTCGAGTTTGGGATTAGAGTAGGATTTTAGAGCAACTAGTTTAGAAAACACTGAATTTCTTCCATCTTTCGCATGATTTGAGCTATTAAATATTAATTACCTTATTATCTCGTATATTTCCCTAATTAATGCTTGCTGAGGTGCTTCATCTGCATGTTGTGTTTGGTGTTTTCTTTATGGCAAAACAGAGCCTTGCAGAATTTCAATTTTAATAACAATAAAATAATGTTAAGTACATATTTAAAAAAAAACGCTCTATTTTGTTATGGATGTTTGTTCACGCTGTAATTAATGTCTTGTGCAATTTGTGTGAAATTTCAAATAAGTAATCAAAGTCAAAAGTTTCTATAATTGAAGTAAAAGTGCAAAAATAAAACATATTTCTACCACGACGAAGAGAAATTTTTTTCATTGATAAAAATTTAATTTTGTTTAGAAACTTTTGATATATCGTGTAAGTAAATTAAATACAATGTTACATGTGTAGTATGTATTTCCTATACAAATGATAAAATTCTTATTATTCACTGTTACTATTATAAATTGCAAAAATTTAAGATTTAATGTTATAATGTTTTGAACTTATAAACACTTTGTTACATTACTAAATATGTACTGTCCTCCATTGACAAGAAGTCTCATGAAAATAACGCGATCTGATTGGTCCCCCCCACCTTAGTTCATTAGTGCCATATTATTGGTCGAGGCGGTCACGTGTACCAATAGGCTCGAGTAGAACTACAGAGTCGTCGATGTGTGCTCAGTACCCCTCTGTCCTCTGTGCCGTCTCGTAAGATTTCTTGTAAGCAAAGGACATTACTTATTCGGTTATATGTATGTGTCTTACCCTAAACCATTATATGTTGTGTGTTTTCTGTTTGTCTATAACAATAATTTTAATTTAATATCGATAAGCATAGAATATTATGCAAAACTTCGTCTTAGGTTATGCTTCACGAAGTTGAAGCTGTTGTTGCTGGCGATCGAGATAAAGGGCGAAGGAGGTGGTAGCGACAGTAAGATCTCCATTAATCCACGTGGTGCCAAGATCGTTGCAAATACTCAGGGATTCTTCATTGCTCAATCTGCCGACGAAGTGAAAAGGTAAGGATTTAATTCTTAATTGGAAAAGAGCAATTATCATAGAACTCGAATCGAATTTGTGAAATACAATTTAAAAAATAATTTTAGAACTATTTAATAATTTTTTTATTATTTCTTTTAAATTAATTTTGTAACAAAATATTCTGCTTAATTAAAGTTATAAAAAGTTATTAAAAATGATAAATTATTTTCTATTTCCAGAGCGTGGTTCTATTGCAAAGCATGCCATGAGGATATAAAAGACGAAACGCTGATCAAGAAGTGCAAGTGTAAAAATTGTAAGTCTTTCTAGTCTAATGATATTCCATTAACGAGATCTTTTAATTCTATCCGGGTTCTTTTCTTACTAATCTAATTTCAACTTTGTTCTATCGGTGATATATGATAATTAATTAATTAATTATATGATATCTCTATGTATATAGAGTGCTGTATATGCATCGAAGAAATTGCGAATCACACGTTATTATAACTCTTAATTATTCCAACAAATTTATTTTATTAATTAAGGAAATTCGTGTGACTCGCAAGATGATCAACAACTTAACCGGACGAATCACATAGAAAAGAAAGCTCTGTTTATCCGTGATTCCTTCGCCCTCTCCTCTTTTCTTTTTCTCTATGTTCCTTCAACCACCGAAAGACGTAGTAGTAATTACCGCGACAATTAACGAATTGACATGGTTGTGACCATCCTCTTGTGATATATGATCTAGTGGGGCAACAGCAGCGCTCCTGGGGCCGGGATTTAGGTAACGTCTCACACTCGCTCGCTTAGCCTTTACTATCATCTTCTGACTATCTCCTATCTTCTTTTATTTCTACTTTTTATTATATTTCATCTTTTTCCAACTTCCAACTAATCTTTTACTCGAATATTTCAAACTTTCATGATGGTTCGAATTAGTCGTCACAAATCTGCAGGTTTCAATTGGGTTCTGCTTTTATAATCACTTTCCAAGTGTTACACTTTACATTATTTTCTAAAATTATTGAATTACGATAGATTGTAAGAATTTCATAAAGATGAAGGGAGTGATACAACACGGATCCATGATTACTAGCTGTAGGACCAGTAGCATAAGAAATAGAGTTATAGTACAAGATAAATAAAATAAGTAAAGTGTAAAAATGTATTCAAACAAAACACAATGGAAACCTGAAGAATCATTTGACGACTCATTTATTACCATCGTGACTTTTAATTATTTGCTTCTCTAAACCTTTTTATGCACATTGCTTTCCATCCTTGTTCGATTCCTCTTTCTCCTCTTCTCTGTTTATCTTATCTCTGTCTCTCTTTCTCGAATAGACATACATATATTTTTGTCTCTGCATATTTCTATCTCTCTTGTGTGTCTTACTTGTGTGTACATATGCCTTCGAGTTTTGAACCATTTTATCCTGCATATTATAAGCAAAAGACGGTGGTGATGATGATTATGACGATGACAATGGCAATGAGATGATCGCACTTTTTATTCCCATTCAGAGACACTTATTCGACACTGCTGCGATGTTACAGTCGGGTATTTGTTCGTTTTTCACGGTTTCCTTAATTCGTCCTGTTCCAATCTTTTTTTACATTTTTTTTTTATTTTGCTACGAACTTTCTTATTCTAAATAAATTTTTGATCGTTCAGGGCCTGAGTTAGCAGCACCTTGTTATTTAACCCTCTGAACGGCGGAGAGGAATCTATTGTGACCCATTCCTAGAAAACCTATTCAATGGTGTTTTAACTACAGATATTCAAATATTTTCATTGAAACTCATTTGTAAAAATTAAAATAATTTTGGATACGTGCTTCCTTGAAAAATAAATTGAAAAAATTAATATCTTAATTTGTCGTTTATGTTATGGAAATATTAAATATTAAGCATTAACGCCATAGGTAAAAAAATCATTGTGTAATTATTGCCTGCTATAAAAGACATCGCAAAATTTTCTAATTAATCGAAGTGCCAATCAGGTGTCTAATTAATTAACCCCGTCGTTCAAGGGTTTTAAATAGCTGTTACGTGAAAAATGAAATACCATTGATTACACGATTGATATGTTACCCTCATAGTTCTGTCAGTTGGCGCATGTCCACCTGGCCAATCAAGACAATTAGTCTGCACTTCTAGTGTGTGCCCTTCTCGCTCGCCTTGCATGCATGATTAGCCCCCCAATTTCGAATACCTTTATGCCCTCTAATGGTATGATAGCTTCTTTAAAAAAAAAAAAAAAACTACTCATTCGCTCTCTTTCTCTCAATCTTTCTCAACTATCTTTCTGCCTCTCTGTCGCTCTCTATCTTGAATTTTTCGGCTCACTTCCGCTATCTAATCTCTTCAATCGTATGAGAAGTTTCACTAACGGAAGCTCTATCGATCGATAGGTTCGATTGTTTTACGATTATAATCGATTATCTTCTGTGGTGCCGTTCCCTTAGGATACGTCGATGGTGGTAATTTTCGATGATTAGGATAATCTCGATTAGGGACTTCATTCAAAGGAATTCATTTATCATATGTACACGTACACTGTTCATTTGAAATAATGGTCCGTCATGATAATTTTAAACCCTGGGCAATCAACGTCTCTCGTTAAGGAATTATTGAAACTACTGCGACGAGTTTTTTTAATTACAAGAGATGGAGGACGATATGAAATATTTGGCGAGCTTTGTTTGTACTTTTTATCTTTCAGTGACCCTTATCCTGGCCGTAAGAAATAACTGTGATGTTTTATCATTGAATTGTAATTTATTAATTAATACTCGTTATAGTTTTCGATTCGTACATAAATGTTAATTTTGTGAATGCAAAAATATTCTTCGATATTTTTTCAAATTTTTTATTTCATATACGTACGAATCTGTAAACATTAACTGTAGATAGAAAGTGTGTCGAGACAAGACAGGGGGAGATTCTACGTGTAAAAATAAACCAAAAGTGTAGAATAACATTTTTCCATAAGAAGCTTAGCTTTTAAGAAGATTAAATAATCTATTTTTTTTTACTGTAGAATCACCCTCTGTCCATTTCCTATATATAAAATTTAACTACGTCCTTTCATTCTGATACCGTAAAAAGTTTCTGGGTTTTATTTCCTATCCCTCCCTTATTTCTCCGGTTTACACTTCCGGTTACCCTCCAAATTTTCTTCCTGTCACCGCAGTACAATGCCCCGACGTGACTACTCACGAACATGTGTCCGGGCCGATCGCTCGATTTTTACAGATGTGGGGATGATGATGATGCAGACCGGCATGGTGAAAGGAAACACTGCCTACAGCAGTTACCTGGACGGTACGCGTCTTTGTACCTCCCTTTCCCTCCTATTAATCCTAATCAAAGTCCTTTGGTCGCATTATTTATCAAATTTTATCTCACAATCAGTCTTTGATCAATTTCTCTGCTTGAGTCAAAATTAATACATTTAACCCTTGCAACGTTACTGATGCTTATGAACTAATGGGGGTCCAAATTAATTTTAAGGATCTCTATAAGGGTCATAGGTTACGTTGTGGACACCTATGTGAATCAAGTTGATTCTATGGACTCTTATGGGGATCTAGATTAATTTTCTGGGCACCTATGGGGGTCTAATTGAGTCTTTGGGAACTCGTAGGCGCTTATAGGGGTCCAAATTAATTTTATGACCGCCTATAGAGAAATCTAATGAATTTTTAACCCTTTAATTCTTTGACTCAAGCAGAGTTGACCGGTTTGACATCTAAAGAGGTAAGATGGTGTAAGTGATGAAAAATGGGAATGTTGATCGTTTAACAATCCCAAATCACATACACTTACCCCACGGTACCTAAAATTGAATTTCTATTGTTGGTATTTTGATATATCGTTCGAGTCGTATTCTTTCTCGCTGGGCTTTTGCTAGAGCTGTGAAGTTTGACGAGCATCCGTTCTCTCTATCAAAGCAGAGCAGCGTCGAATTCAATATGGACGAAGGTCAATTACGTTGCCGTAAATGTATCCAGTTGCATTATTTTTAAAATATCAATTTGCCTGTGATTCTCACGAGATATCGTTGCTTCTTTTATCGCAGATACGCTAATTTGTCGCTAAAGCACGTTCCACAAAATCGTTATACACTCTGTGTCTACACGTTTAATGGCTGTTACGTTTTCACCCGATTAACAGATGTGCTTGTTTCAGGCTTGTCAGTAATTAAACGTTAATTCGTTATTGTTTCAATGTGCTTACGTAACAAGCATCGTTAATTCATTTTTGTCACGTTTGTGATTGAAAATCGTTTTGCCCTCCCCCCACCGTGATTAACGTTAATTCACGAGATCATCTTAGTAAAAGTTCGTTGAACGTGCAGATTTTTTTTTTTAAATTGTGCAAAAATTATGCAACGAAGGATTAAAGATAAGGGAAACAGATATACTCAGGGGTGGATCCTGAAAAAATACTTTTATACATTTCTTTCTTCTGTATCCACCCCTGCCACGACCTGCTTTATTTAACAAAAAAGGTGTGTATGATGTGAATGTGCGTGTAAAAAAGGATTTTGGAAATGCTTATAATTTTTGAAATAGTGAATTATAAACAAACGAATGCCACCGGCTCTTCAGGTTCTAAGTTTACGCGGATAATGATGATCGATGCCCAGGGTTTATCGAACACAACGCGGTTATAAATACTTCATTCTCCCCTCACATATTGCGCATTCGATACCATTCATTTATATATCACAACAATAATGTTGACACTATAATTAATATTTATTATACTTGAAAGAAAATATATATATATTCCCTATTATCGGCCACTGCATAAATATACGACAGTGACTGATTTATCTGTCGTATACTTGATGTGTTCTAACCCTTTTTCTAGGTCGAAATTATTTAATTATTAAAAAAAAAATCCTTTTGTCGATTGTCCCATTACAGCAGCGCACTTTCCACACCCGTTATAAACGTTCTTTTCGTTTATTTACTGATCTATTACGGTTTAAGGTTCGTTCATGTCTAGAGATTCGATATGTCTGATACGTAGCATGACACGACAAATATTTCTCGGTATATCAAATTTTATATCGAGTTACTTACGTAGGGTTTATCTTAAATTTTACAAAAATTTTATAAAATAAGAACAGTGAAACCCGAGTCATAGGTATATATCTACAGATTATTTATTTAAAATTAAAAAATTGTTCATGTCTTGAAAAAGTGATCGTAAATTCCAAATGTTAATAAATGAAGAATCTACAGGGAATACATTATTTTTTAGACACAGTGTATATTAAAGCTGACTGTTTTAATTTATCGAAAATGTAAAATCTTTATAGGAAATATCGTGTCTACCATGCTAGGTGTGACATTCATTATCTGTAGATGCGAACGGACATTAAGATCCATTTTCTTATGGCAGTAAATCGTAACTTTTACTACCATGATATGAAATGTTATGTCGTTTTCACGCGACATTAAATGTCTTTACTTCCACTGTCATGATACCATAACATTTTTATGCAGAGGAATATCTGTCTTTAAAGTCCACATTTCATAAACTACCTTCACTTTGAATTTCATATTATTTTCATTTTCTAAATTTTACATTGTTCCTTTAAAAATGACGTGGCATACACTATGTGATATTGTCTTATGAACACGTTTCCACGTGTCATTCAGTGACATCGATGGATCTTCCTCAGATATTAAATATCAGCTGAATGTCATAACCCGTATAAAAATATCCACTGAAATGTCACAGTGCCATGACAGCAAAAGACCAGGACTTTTAATGTCGCATGAAAATTATGTGACATGTCGTGGCATGTCAGTAAAAGTCATGAATTTTTATGACCTGGGAAATGTATATACCTTTGATTTGGTAATCGTAATAATTGCAATACGTGACACGTCGATCGTGCAATTCCTCTCCACATGTTGCCACCTCCCGCATTTAGGTTCATGTTATTTTGATATGACAACTAACAGCTCTGGTTCTCCTCCCTTCGGGCAGTGGCCACATTCCGGAAAGGCGTGCGAGCTGTTCAGATGGTTGGAAAAGCAAGTATGTATCCCCCCGAGTGTAGATTTTGTTCCACGTGTCATTCCTTTCATTCTCTCTATTTCTTATTTTTTTTTATTATAATTATTTTAATCTAATAAAATGAAAACTAGCCGTGACAAAAGAGTGAAATGATCTCGTAAGATCTTTGAAATGTAATAGTTTTAAATTAATTTTCATTTTTTGGCCAATAAATTAGGAAATTTATAATTTCTTTTCTTTTAAGCGATAGGGATAAAATAATGTATTTTAACGAGGTTATTAAGATATTTGATTCAATGATTTTCAATTTATTAATTAATAGCAATAGTTATTTTATAAATATTAAAATAAATTTTATTTAAATTTCTATCAAAAGTTGGAAAACATAGACATATTTTTTTTTTCTGCTAATCTTTGGAAATTCGTTCAAATTCATAATAATTGGTTTCAAAGTAGAATAACATTAGTGTTTTGAGTCTTCTATTGATGTGATGTCTTTTTTTTTTTATTTATTTATTTTTTTTTCTTTCTGCTGCAACTGAGATTACATATTTCTATATCAGTGTTGTTCTGAATGTAGTTTTCTGGAGGTATGTAAATGTTCTTTCGATGGTTAATTGTTGTGAGCGAATTATTTGAAATTAAATGATAAAAAAAAAAAGATTGTGCGCGATGTGATTTGCCTTGAGTCTTGAACTATGTACTTCCAACTTAATTTTGCATCGATGTTCAGTATTTAAATATATTTCACGTGTTTTAGAATATCTTAGAGCTAGATGATTAATCTTTATTTTTCTTTGGCAAAATCAATGATTATATAAGAAAATTTAACGATATCATGCTATTAGTTTCTTAACTGTTTTCAATTCACTACAACATCTTCGACGATCACACGAGTTACATTTTCTTCGCAGTACTTATATGCTTCAAATTATTAAAAATACAAGATAGATAAAACAAAATTTGGTTATATTTTAATCTAAATAAACTATGCGGGAAAATTCAGAGAATTAATATTTATTTGTCTATTACAGAAGATAATAATTAAATAAATTACAATTATTTCATTAACAATGTACATATCACGTTACTATAAGAAATTGCCTTGATGCCCATCCTTGGTTTCATCCATTGATGATCGATGGGATGGTAACGTGATACATTGAAGCCAACCCTTAAGCCACTACCATTATTTGGATTATAACATAGCATTTTACCATCCTCAAATTCATACGTCAATATATACTTAACAATTATTATCATAATTAACATTAATTCTTCGAAGCAAATAAGTCTGTGCAATTAGCCCGCAGTATTATCAATTAGGCAGGTAAAAATGAGCGATGTACGCCTAGGATAAAAAAACGAATGAAGGGAAAAATTAATAATACCTTTTAGCATCGCTCATTAAAGGCAAACATTATCATTTTCTCGCTTCAAACTCACCTATTGACCCACTCGTGTATGCATATATGTGTGTGTGTATATCGTTACTCACCTACACATATGCGATCAAACGCGATAAGTATATCTATCATACCTAGACTCACAAGTCTCTGTGCCCACTTTACATAATACACACGAAACGTCATGAAAGATGTCTTTTAACTAACTTTCTATGTGTCTATCTGTTCGAATTTTCTTCTCTTCGTCCTCTACCACTACTACTTAGGTGAAGACTTCTCGTACCCAAGTAAGTTTAACACGGAGCCGGTGTATAATAATCGTAATTAATATTTGTATACACACACGTATGCGTCTATTATTACGTAATCACGAGATTCTGCGAATATATTGATCACAAGACGTAGGATGTACACGGCCACCAGCTTAGAGAGGATCTGTAATTCTTGAAATGAAATTCAGTGGATTATGAAATCTTATGGACATACCGAGGTGCCATAATCAATAGTGGGAGAGAGAGAAGAAGAATTTTATATAAAAATGAAGAGGGTTTTAGAATTGAAATAATTTGAAAATTTATTTAGTATTTTCTCATTGTGGAACTTTGATTACTTGGAAAGAATTTAAAGATGCTAGTGAGATATTTTGGGAGACTTCTGAAGACTGCTTCACATTTTCGTTTCTCATATTTAAAAAAAAAGAGGAATAGTAAATTGCTTAAAATGACATTCTGAATGTATTCCAAAGATTTCATTATTCTCTGAAGCTTAGAAACTAAACTACATCTACTGATAATCTAATTAAAAAATTAATGAATAATTTGTCCAAAGACAGTGGCCTTTTACACCTATTACTCTTGCGATAAAATAAAAGAGTTCGTAAGATAAATAACTGCAAATAATATTTCAAACGATGAGTTTCACTCTAGCTTCACACTCGCTGTAAAAGTTTTCCTTCGTATATATATTTCTGCTTTAGCACGATAGAATCCTACAATCTTTCGAATTCTCTAATCTATTGCACAATTTATATTTGTAAAGAAATATGCACTCGCGATACCAAGTAAATATTCACATCTTAAGAACTTATTACTGCATGTTCCAAGCATGATAAAATAGCCTTAACAGAGGTAAAGACAATGATTTCTTGATTTCATTCAAGAAATCACATTTGTATATTTCTTCCTTGTTGATTCGTTCATTCATTGCTCCTTGCCTCTGTGAGTTTTAGCATGAAAATATTATCTGTTCATCCTGTTTCAATCTATTTGATACTTACTGTTTTAAACAACGTTTGTACAACGCGGAAGAGATCTAATAATTTCTTTCCTTTATTTTCTGACTCGTCCGCGTTGCAACGAGCAATTTTTAGAACGGTAGATTCCTGAGTAATATATACGTTGCCGAGTATACTAGCCTTTCCTAAATCTAAATTGGATTATTACGCATCACACTTATTACTAAACGAATATGTAAGAAAACATCATTTGTATTTTCAATTTTGCAAAGTAATAATACCATTGGATAGATGAGTTTTCGTTGATTCCGCGCAGGTGCGTAACGCGCAGGTTGGCTGTGATTGGTTCTGACGCGCGCATGCGCCGTACAGCGTATGGCTAATAAAGTGGAAAACCTCGATCTCTAAACTTAGAATGAAAACAGCCAACTTACGCTAATTTATCTTACAGGGAAAACTAATATACTCGGCAGTAATATATAGTAATGTTTAGAATGGTATTTTATTAGATAAAATTCGTTCCAGCGTAACTTCATTACAACAAATGATACTTAGATGTAATATAATCTGTTTTGAAGAATTAATTCAATTATAGGTGTTGGAAGGAAAGCACATTTGTAAGTAGATGTGTTGTATACAAAGTCGATTGAGCTTTTAAATATAAATTTCTTGTTTCACGCTGGTACGGAGCTCCATTTTAGTCAGTTTGAACGCAAACATAGCAATAGCAAATAGTATTAGCGATAGAGTAGCAAACTAGACCTTAGGTAAATTAGTTAGGGTAGCTAACATGTGTAGTGGTTTGTTACAGACGACCACCATCCTCCCCCCACATTCACTCCGCCAGAACTGCCCAAGATGGTTCACGTAAGAGGTACAGTCACACCTCAATCAAAACCATGCTATAATTTTGCAAGCTGCTCTTCTTAATAAATCACACCGTATACGGAAACACTATAAACGATTGCTTTCGCCTCTCGGACGAAAGAACTCGAAGGGCTGCTTCACGAAAAGTGCTTCCCTCTCGATTTAATCTTTAACAACTGTTTGCACTTGGTTTTCGTTTTCTTCTTTCCTTTCGTTTTTCTTTTCTTTCTTTTCTTTCCTGTGTGCTGTAATTATGGATGTAATAATATATCGATGGAATCCAAATAACCAAGTTGGAACTTTGAACTTCGTTCATAGATTCTTACGTCCATGGTACAGTTCACCGATTAATTCCAACTTTTTTCAAAGAGTCGTACAATTTTAAAGAAAATATGGAACAGGCCCGTTTTAGATTCCAACACTGTTTTATATCGAGTTTGGAAAAAGTAGGAACCAAATTTAGTTTTTAATTTCACTTATATCATCATCTACTACTTTTTCTGGTTTCAATTAGTGCATGTAACAGTCGTAGAGTTTTCTGTTAATAGTTTTATTCATTTGTATGGATAGTAGATTTACTTTGATTTCTATCATAAGAAACTCACATTTAGATGATACAGACATTAGACTGGACATCATTTTTCTTTTCACCTTTTATTTTCTATTATTCTTTATAAATTACAAACCCAACATTTAGAAAACATATAGTAATCATAAACATTTCATAGGTTCTAGATCACACTTAGTATCAGTATTATTTTGTTTTAGATTTTCGCTAGTATAACAATGATTTGTAATAGACAAAACACAATGATTAATTTATTTGATATTTTTATCATAGAGAGTAATTGTGGTATTTTTTATATAATCAATTAAGTTCGAAATAAAATAATTTCCAAATTACTCAAATCATTATTAACTTTTCGATTGGTGAGATAAATAAATTCAAATATTCCATGGCAAATGAACGTTTCCATGTAATTAATAAATAAAATACCATGTTAAAAAAAGAATTGCTGGTGTTCGTCTGCGTAAGTAGTAAAGGAGTAATTATACTAGCGTTTCTCACTCTTTTGGCATTAATTATTAATAATTGTAAAAAAAATCTTAGCACAAATTTTTGTTGAACATTTCACACATGTTCAAACTCTTTTTTTTTATAAAATTATTCGAAATTTAAATTATAAATGGGCGTTAAAATGATAGTTTGAGAAATGCTGTCTGAATTCAGATGTTCTGAGTGATTTAGTCTTTTATATGTATACTTGGTTTACAAAGTTTAGAATACTTTTTTCGATATTTCTACTTTGATATGTATCATTCATACGTGTCCTGAATATATATATATTTATTTTTGTAATTTTTAGCTTAAAACAAGATGGATTGATAGTTGTAGATAGCACGGTAGATTGGTCACATTCGTTATTACAATTTCTTTCTATGGTAACGTTGAACAG
This sequence comes from Osmia bicornis bicornis, assembly GCF_907164935.1. Lineage (NCBI taxonomy): Eukaryota > Metazoa > Arthropoda > Insecta > Hymenoptera > Megachilidae > Osmia > Osmia bicornis. The sequence continues at coordinate 8,674,508 of NC_060226.1, forward strand.
AACACATATTTCCATACTCTATTTCAGTTTTCCAAGTTTTTCTATATAGGTGGTGCTTCATCTGATTACCGTGACAAACAGCTAACCGCTTTTCTTTTTCTTCTCTTTTGTAATTAGCACGTGTTACGATGGTTAGGAATTGACTTATGTCGTGAATGTTCTTTGGTTCTCACTGGTACATTAGACTTACCCCATCAAAAATAATCATTTTGCAACTATCGTGGAAAATTTTCTTTTTTTTTAAATAAGATATATTTACCAATAGAATGAAGATTTATTACAATTAAGAAATTGTTTTCGGAGCTCAAATTATAATTTATAAAATTATTTCAAAAGCAATATTTTTACAACTTTGGATATATCAAAGATTATAAATTTTTGTGATTTACAAGTAAACTATTTATTTATTTTATAATAAATTTCTACAATAAATAGTCATCTTTGGTAGGACCGGATTAAGATTTCTAGGGCCCAGGGCTATCAAATCTTACCATGCAAAGTATGATGTATCTTTGAAAACTATGTATCATTCATCGGGCATTTGCAACTCTAACTATTTAAAATTTTGAAAAATTCGCACGTGGAAACGATTTAGGATAAAGTATGCGTGCCTGTAAGCATGAGGCTGTAGGCTGTTGCCGATCAAACGTAAGGATGCGCTATAAGAAAATGGGGGGAGTGTTGAGTCACGATCAGTGTGACACTACTATGTAATTGTTTTAATCATTGTTGCTTTGTCTATTAGTTGCGCCAGCTGAAAAGTTGAAAAAAACTAAGTTAATTCCGATGTATTAATTTTAGGTGAGATCAGTCGTGAACGAGACGACCCAAACGGTAAGTTTCCATTGATTAGTAAGAGTTCTGATAGAATAGTAAAAGTCATTTTTTTATCTCAATATTTGCTAGAAGAGTAACCAGAAATTGCTTTAAATGTGGCTCACAATTAGTATTAACAGACTTAGATCTTTCATAGTTCTTCAGGTACTCATTGATCCCTTTATCTTAAGATTTATCATCCAAAACCTTTCATTTTCATCCAAGAATTACACAAGGAAAAATATACAAATAATTAGAGATAATAGATTTATTACTTTAGGTTGAAGTATAATTATGAACACAATATTTGTTTATAGCATGCGGATTATATTCGATAAGTATAATCGAGGTGTCGATATCGATAATTTGTTTAATTAATACGCACGGCGTTCTGTGTGTTACAGCGATGAGAAATCATCGAAATTCCGTTGGAATGACCATGATGAACTCGACGAAGCAGGTGAATAAGGTGAAACCGAACGTGAATCGAACGACAAACGACAGCTTGTTGAGTCCAACTCAACCATACAATCAAAGGTATTTATTTTATGTGAAATTTTATCTGGTGTTTGATGTACAGAACTTATGCATTTGCTTTTCTGGCCACTTGCAACAAGTTTGTATCACAATTATTAATAACAATGTCGTAGGAAGATTAATTGATAATTCGTGCAAACACCGTTGAGAGAACAAAGTAAAAAAATTTTATTGTGTTTGCATATCACTTGGTGTATTCAGCAAAATCTAATTATTAGTATAATTGTAAGGAGAAAGGGGTCTCGTTTCGTCTCGGGATCGTAATGCCAGCTTTCTCAATGAGGCTGTCGACATACGATCCCTGCCCCAGACGCCTTCGGTATTAATTTTCGAAAACTTTTATTAATGTGGATCACATGCCAGTCGGTCGCCAGCGAGAAACAGCACCAGTCTCGTAGCCACCTGGCGGCCACCAGTCCGAACTTAAGGCGCCCAGGGAGACGAACGTACCTTTCTCCTCCACTAGCCGCCTACATAATTGAATTTATTTAACGAAAGACATTTTTCGGTACCGACGAATCCAAGGTTACAAATACCTTCTGATTCCAGATCGCAAGAGGAGTCCGCATACCCTGGTTACCACCTCGCCTACGAAGTCAAAAAGCTCATGTATGCTTTTATTGTTAACACTGTCACGTTATACCATAATTATATTTTCCACTATTTTTTATGCTATCATGTGAAGCTTACTTGTAGATTGCATGTTAATATCTGTGCTTGATTATTGTTTGTTTTTTTAAGTAAGAAATATTGTTACAAACTTTTTTATGTAGAGCTGCTTTAGTTATTGTTTTATATTTAAATTAACATGCAACGTAAGTACATTTTATATAGAATGTCTATTTGAATATTTTTAAAATTAGCTAAAGTCAAAATTAACTATAGTTAATGTGTATGAAATAGTATAAATATTTATTAACATTTTAAAGTTTAGCTGTAAAAAAAGATATTATAAATTGTTGAGCAAGAATATCATCGTTGCATGCAATATTACAATAACCACAGTCATAAAAATTTTAACAAATTATAATAATAACAGTAGTAACAAAAATAACTGATTAACTTTGTGATGCCCCTTAAAATTCAAATGTTTAAATAATAACAAATTGTACGTGTGCATTTTGCATTATGCTTACATATGCTTTTAAGAATTAGCCTTATACCATTATTAGTATTATAAAATTGATAAATTTATTAAAAATAATGTTTATTACAATATAAACATTTTTACGGATATACACTAAAAGTAAGACTACTCTTGTAGGCCTACGAGCAGAGCTTCGGCAGGTACCAACGTGAACAACAACGGTGGTCTTCAAGTCGGAATCGCGGACGATCAAGCGAAGGATTTTGATTTCGAGAAGACCGAAATGAAATATGATTCGACGGGTATGTTCCATTGGAGTCCATCCCGCAACCTCGAAGACTGTATACTGGATCGTAATCAGGCAGCCATGACGGTTCTTAATGGACACGTCGTTGTCTGCCTATTCGCTGATCCTGACTCGCCCCTCATCGGACTGAGAAACCTTGTCATGCCATTACGAGCTTCCAATTTTCATTACCACGAGCTTAAACACGTAGTGATAGTTGGGTCTGTCGACTACATCCGCCGCGAGTGGAAGATGTTGCAGAATCTACCGAAAATATCAGTGTTAAATGTGAGTATTCATTTTTTATGGGTTGGAATTGCAATCTACAATGGCACAGTCCATGACTTTTTAAAGCTAGTATGACTGTATATATATGCAGTCATGCGTTATTCAGGTTGCCTTAGGCCAAATTTACATTAGGCTAATAGCCAGGACTGGTAGGACCTGACAGTACTGGGGGTGAATGGAAGGAGGACTGTCCAGGGGGACTATCTTCCTTGCCCTTAGGAACTAGCACAGGCTATTAAACTCCGGCTACCTGCCCAGTGTAAATTCCGCCTTAATTAAATAGCAGCGTGGGGGTAAAAATGTCCTACCGTTCTAAGAATAGACGGGCTTAGCACCATTTTGTCTTCAGGCTTGGGATGGCTCTGGAAGAACCAAAGAAGAGTACTACTATTATAAAATTGTTCACATAAATAATGGAAAATTTTGTTAGGGTTCGCCATTAAGCAGAGCCGATCTGCGTGCTGTGAACGTAAATCTGTGCGACATGTGTTGTATCCTGTCGGCTAAAGTGCCTAGCAATGATGACCCCACCCTCGCCGACAAGGAAGCCATCCTCGCGTCCCTTAATATCAAGGCAATGACCTTCGACGATACAATTGGTGTGCTCAGCCAAGGTTAATATAAATTATTTTCAAATAAAATAGTCCTTTAGTTCAACACCTTCCTTCATCACCTGTATACAATTAAGTAAATGTTAAGTGACAATTGCAGCAAATAATGAGCAAGATAATTTGACCGCAGTTGGCAGCCCAATTGTTTTACAGCGACGGGGATCCGTTTATGGAGCAAACGTGCCAATGATAACAGGTACTCAAATTTAATTTAATCGACGTGCATCAAGAATGGTATCGATACTATCTAATGTGCATTTTCATTTCAGAACTCGTAAATGATAGTAACGTACAGTTCCTCGACCAGGACGACGACGATGACCCGGATACTGAGTTGTACCTCACCCAACCCTTTGCTTGTGGTACTGCTTTCGCTGTCAGCGTATTAGATTCTTTAATGTCGACGGTTAGTAACGTTACAATTAACATAAATTAGTAATCTAACACTTTGAATATCTCGTCGGCCATCTTTGGAAACCAAAGAGTTATACAAACACTTCACGTTCATTTTTGCATTTGCTTCATTAATTACAGACGTATTTCAATCAAAATGCGCTGACTTTAATTCGATCGCTGATCACTGGTGGAGCAACGCCTGAGTTAGAGTTAATTTTAGCTGAAGGAGCAGGTTTAAGAGGAGGTTATAGGTAAGTCGTGCAAAAATCGTTGGGACACCGATTAAAATTTCAGGCGTACTTTATTTCGCATAATTACATAATTACATAATTATTTTATTTGTTTATTCGCAGTACTGCTGACAGTCTGGCAAACAGAGATCGATGTCGGGTTGGTCAAATCGCGTTATACGATGGACCTTTAGCCCAATACGGCGAAGGAGGCAAGTACGGTGACCTCTTTGTCGCAGCATTAAAGTCGTATGGAATGCTGTGCATTGGTCTGTACAGGTACAGGTACCGGTCTTTTTTCCTTCGCTCGATGGTATTTATTGGATTACTCTACATGAACATTCTGCACATATATCTTATCTCTGAACAAAAATATCAAATGTTTCATCACAGCTGCTGCAATTATTGTACCGCCATTGATTATCTCTTACTATACCATTTCTCGTACTTACTATACGACTTTTGATTTTTTGCCGCATACTTTTGCATTTTGCGTTTTTGCGTGAGAAAAAAAAAGAGCAACGACTATCGTAAGTTGCCTTCATCCAACAAATACCTATCATTTTTTACGATTTATCTTCGTGTCACTTGTTTGTTTAGTGTTTAGTTACTGTTGCCAGCATATTTAGTTTAGTTTTAGTTTTAGTTTAATCGTACATGTCGTATTTAATTTAGATCATGAATTATGGCTACGCTTGTTGTCACAAGGTTATTCTTCCTATCTAATTTTCAATGGAATTCTTTTAGGTTTCGAGACACTAGCTCGTCCTGCGATGCTTCTTCTAAACGATACGTTATCACCAATCCTCCGGATGATTTTACGTTATTACCTACAGATCAGGTACCTACATTATTCGTTCATTAGTTAAGGATCACCAGGAGTGACACTAGCACCTCTAGCGGAGGAGAAATGCAATAAGAAAAATTAATGGCTGCTTGGCTATCGCACTATCCTTGTCTCTCTAAGGCAAGAATCTGTCTATCCTTGTTCAGAGCTTCTCTGCTTCGCCGCACGAGGCTCCCACGATTAACTCAAACGTAGATCGTCGTTCCTGTTGACTCCTAATTCAAAATTAAACGTCTCAAACGTTGTATAGTAAAGGTAACGTGAAATACACATAATAATTGTGTATCTTAGGTTTTCGTACTGATGCAGTTCGACCCAGGACTAGAATACAAACCAAGCAGAGGAGCCCGAGGAAAGGATGATGCCTCCTGACTGTTACTGTGTAGCGCCCTCACCGATGGACCTTATTCCTACATATAATCAGGCAAAGGAAACTCATCATGCCGCCCGTCGTCCCTGCGAATACGATTAATCTTCGTTGGCTACCATTTGGTACGATGCTACATGTTCTCAACGGATTATCGCAAACCCCGTCCATACAATAAGTCACTAACACGTCCGTTTTTGCTGCTGATCACGTGTCGCTAGCGATATTTTATTGGCTGGCGCCTCATAGCCGTTTCGGTTTCCCTTCAATAGTGTCTGCAAAACTTCTTTGAATCCCTATTTAACTCATCGCTGTGTAAGATTGATTTTCACATTGTGACTGAACATTTTTGCGTTGAGGCATGCTTGGTGGAGCAATGAATATCGTGGTGAGAAAAAAAAAAAAAAACAAAGAAGAAGGAAACGAAGATATGCCAAGGAAGAAAGAAAGAAGGGATACCGGGATAATGGTATGATGAAGCACGGTCCGAGGGTAGCTACACGTTACACTATTTCACTCTTCGTATAAGACATGAAATAAGAACGTCTTCGACGGAAGGCGGCATAAGGACTGAACGGCTTACTTTAAAGCATCAAACTGTGTGACTAGATCCCACTCCCCATTCTTTCAAAGTACAGAAGAAATGAGAATATACCTAAAGATAAAATAAAAAAACACAAAAACTAAAAAAATACAAATGCGAAGCAAGCAGCTTAACTGTAAATGCTTGAGAACATCTTCAAGGCTGATCGCTGAGGAATTGTAATCGCCTTCGCGACTTAACGTATACCATCGCTGTAGCTCATTCAGGATATGTAAATAGGTACGGAATAGACAGATACATTGTCATTCTGTAGAACACTGTAAAAATGAAGTCAAAGGAGGAGGACAGAGGAAGAGATACAGAAAAGTTGTAAAAAATTGATTGAGATAAATTACACCCCCGAGGGGACCTCTTCTGGTTCTTTCGCATAAAAAAAAAAACATCATTCACTTCGCAAGACAGTCGTGTGTTCGTTTCTTGTATCATGATTTTATACCTTGCCTTGTCTGCGAATGAAAAATACGTACACATAAATGGTTGGACGATAATTTTGCCCGCTTCAAATATCTTCATTGTTCTTAAGAGTACAAGCAAAAATGATTGATAAAAGTTGTACAATATTAGGATTATAACATTTGTAATTTTTCTTTTTTTGTAGATTAAGGACGTACTAGAATTTTCAAACTCACAATCACTTCTTTTTTAACCATGTTCTTTTTCAAAGAATCCTGTTTCGTAATTCTGCAAACTATGAAAATATTTTTGGCGGGCAAAGTTAATGTCCCAGCCTGTATATGTATATGTACACGTATATGCGCATTTACAGGGTGATTTTTGCAACTAATGTAAATTATAGCTCCCATATTATATATTATATATAATATAACATTCTAATAGCAGAAAGTGTTGTACGATTTAATGAAATCTAATTTTTAATTTATCTTAACCAAATAAAAATGGAGACTAAGAAGTGGATATATGTATTTTTAAAAATGTTCCATTACATTTTTTAATATAAGTGTCTTTAACTTTCTTCTAATGAATTTATATTCTATTACATTGAATTATTTTATTTAAGCACAACAAGGTACACTAATTAAATAAAAAGAAAAAAATGGATTTCACTAAATTATACAGCACCCAAGCCTGCTTTTCTCTTAAGTTTATCAAATGAAAAGAAAATAGTTGATGCAACAATCACCGTGTATACGTAGTGTTAAATGAAACGATATGCAATGCGTGCCACGACAGAACAGAATACGTGTGAAAAGGGAGTGCAGGGACTACCTGTAAACATTACCTTGAGTGTCTTCTTTTGCGGTTAACGATAAAAATCTCAATCAAGCACTTTGTACAGGTTCTATACATAAAAAGGTGTATGTATGCGTGTATGTGTGTGTATGCGTGCGTGCGTGCGTGCATGTGTGCGTGCATGCCTGTGTGTGTGAGAGCATAATAATAATTACAATAAAAAAAAAAACACCCTTTTCCACACAACTTGAGTATTACCTGACTATATATCGGTATATATATACATTATAGATATATATGCACATACATATGTATACATAGACTCTCTCCCCTTTTATATATTTTTGTGACATTCTCGAGTATGTACAGGCTATCTCAAAAAAGATGCACACCGTCAAAATATCGCAAATTCTCCAAAAGAAATAAGAAAATCCTTGTATAAAAGCGATTAAATATTGGATGTCCGACTACCGGGTAACCCTGTTCATGTGGTGACGTTCACACCCACACTGAGGGACACGTGTACTTAGATAGGCAAGCGCACACATAGAAAGCACTATCAAAATGATAAGAGGGCATTCACACTATTGTTTCGCTAGATGGGACCAGATGGAACCGAACATCCAATTTTTAATCCCAGATTGCAAAATGCTGAAGAAATTTTTTATTTCTTTTGATATGGTACTTGCGGTACTTACGGTGTGCATCTTTTTTTGAGACAGCCTGTATATGTACGTACGGTCGCGTGCAATTTAAGCTTCCTTTGATTAAAAGGAAGTACAGAGGAGGAAGTGACCCGCCATTTGCTTTATTTATTCTTCCCTAAGACCCAAGGCAAATGACGGAAGTCCTTCTCTCCCCCTACACCCCTAATCAACAGAAGCCTACTTGCATTGCACCCGGGTGTACATCCGTATACGTATACACATATGTATGTATGTATATAAAAATGGATCAAATAAGGTATACATACATCTAAGAGGAAACACATGAACACACCGATTACTTCTTCCTCGCTCCCCGCTTACACACACACAAAACTTTGAAACACGCACACATAGTAGTACACATATACGAGGACATATACAGGTGCGTGTACATGCGCACGTGCACACATATACTCATTCATGTGAAAGAAAACGTCTAGTCGTAATGGTACCGATTTACAAAAGAGAAACCACACATGCGTGCGCGCACACGCGCACGAAAATAATGTTACATCGATGAAAATACGTGGATAAACCAAGGACGGAAATATGGGAACCATGGTGACACGGTTCGCGCGTGTACGGAACTAACGTAAAGTGGAATGATGTGTTGTGCGACTGAACAACCAGGATGGCAGACCGAAAAAAATACGTCGTTCCTTAGGGATCGAATTTGTTCAATATCAATCATAAGGTGGAAATAATTTCGGACGAAGTGGAACGATCTTACCAAGGACAAGGAATTATTAAAAAAAGTAGCTGTGGTAGACGCTGCCGTGTATCGCGATTACGAGTCGTCGCCGCCGCCACCGCCATTGCTGCTATTTGCAATATCCATATGCACTATTCACTGCCACTGCAGTTCGTGTTATATCGTTGTATATAACTTTCTATGTATGGCTCGATTAAGGCGAGAAGGGCTGGTGAGGTGTGCGGTTCGTATGACTCCATCTTGAGTGGACGGGACTAGGGTACAGCATCAGCCGCAAGGAATGCCTTTTGTTGCTCCTGATTTATACACCATCCAACTACTTTCCTTTTCTTTCTATTCGATCGTTGATCAGTTTACCTTTTCTTCGCGACGTAATATCAATGTTTAATGTATTTTCTTTAAACAGTCATGACAATGAACAGATACTAATGACACACTTTCAGCATCAAATTTCTTTGCTTCCATGTTGAAATGTGGGTTTCGCGTTATAATTCTGGATATAATTCAAGTGAAAATTTTAGATTATTATTTGTTACGTTTTTGTTTTCTTATATAGTAGTTTTTAGTTTGAAATATAATCTTTTTTTATGAATAAATATCATTGCAATTCCAATATAAATATATTCATATAGGTGGCCAAGTATGCACATAGATTTTTTTTTTTTTTTTCGTGAATACTGAATTGAATTGTTGTGTTTTTGGTTAATAAGGTATTTAATTTTAGTTATATTTTAGATAAATAATCTATTTAGTATGATGTTAATTATGTTCTTTATTTTGAATAGTACTTTTTTTTATCCAGCAAAATTAATAAATTTTGAAAGTATAAATGGCTGAAAGTGGATCACCAGTAATATTACCATTTTTCCAGTCTTTTATCTCATTTTATTATTAAATAATATTTTCTTTTTGTATTAAACTTCGACAAATCGAAGATTGAGAGTGTAACGGAAGGTTTCCTGCAGTATTTTCGAAACGAACGAAAGAGAAAGAAGAAAAATCTTTCTTATTAATATTTAATGCTGCTGATGGCAAATGAAAGGTCTGCGAATAAAATTTGACTGAAGATTAAAAAAAAAAAAATTAATAAAAGACAATTTAGAATTATCTTCTTTTTTGTAAAATTCGATGTCTCGAAGAGCTGGCGGAGGCGTTGCTGAAAAAAGAAATATTCTAAAAACGAAAAAAGACAAAAAAAAATAAATAAATAAATAAATCGCGATTTCGTTTTTAAAGAAAGTTCACGCGCACGAGTAGTCGATTTTCATAATAATCGTTCGGCGAGTTAGTAATTTTTAAAGAAAAACGAAAAAAAAAAATCAGAAACGAAGGATTCTCGGTGACCCTGCCTCGCCTTGATGCGATTATATACGAAAAAAAAAAAAATTTGTGCGTTAGATTTTGTGGAAATTGTTCGTTAAGTGATAAAAACAAATGAAATTTGTCGGAGCCTTGTGTAGAGTTTTAGATGATTGGTCGTAATTTGCGTCGCGTGGGTGAGCCAGGTATTTAAATTTTTCTTTTAATTATTATTATCATTTTTCTTAATGATGTAAAATATTTTTTTTTTTTAAGTTTAATTCAATATACGTATTACAGAACACAAAGTCATAGAATTAATTTTATTTTTCAGATACCAATATTTTTTGTTTTGTTTCAGTTTCGACTCAGTGCCTGGCTGCTTACGAGATACAAATTATTCATGCACTCTCTTTAATAATTAAATCATGCACTGATTCAATCGATATCATCACCCGTAATCGTATTCTCGTGCGTCGCACGGATACACGTGGCGCATTTGTGTGTATGTGGAACGTGTGTATCTAAACGAAATATACATAATTAACGTTTAAAGAAATCTACGAAAAGGTAAAAAAAAAAAATAAAAAAACAAATCGAACAAAATACCAAAATTGATATATATATATATGATTCGATGTATATATGTATATATACGATGTACGTTATATTAAAACTGTAATACATCGATATATACATACATGTGTACATGGAGATTATAAGATGTATAAAACAAAGAAAGAAAAAAAAAAATGGAAAAAAAAGAAGAAAATTAAGGCGCGCTGAGCGTACGCCACCTTCGATGCCTCATTGACCTCATCTAATGCTTTTTTATCTGTACATTTACAATTTGTGTACCAATGAGGAACGTTGTTTAATCATGTTGTTGATGTTATTGTTAAAGAATGAGATTCAATATTGTACATAACTATATATTCATTATAATTGATGATATGAATAATTATATACACAAAAGTAAATGTTGACAGTCTTTTTATTACGCCTTAACTTATTACCGTTGTTCGATAGGTAATAAAATTCATTATCTTGCATCAACATATTTTATTTAAATATTAACAAAAGTGCTTGCAATAATAACAATAAAATAATTGTATTATAATTATTCACTTAATACAGGCGTCTTTCATTACTTAACACAATTATCTCTCAGTCAATAGTGTATTCTACCAGTTACACTAATATCTATCCTGAAAAATAATTATTACCTTCTTTATCCTTAATAATTACATCACCATTGCATAATTTCCTTCACGACGAACATTAGCGACTAATACTTGAACATCTACAGATGAATGAAATATACTTCAAATTTTTAATTAGTGCTTAATGTTTGTCCAATCTTTCGTGCAATCATAAGTGACGTAATAAGCAAAGAATTTTATAAATTGAAGCTTTGAAAAGCTACGATTCATGGCTGTGTTAACTTCCAATGATTCGCCTAATGATTTCATGAATTTCTGAATACCCTGAGAAATATTTCGCTCTGCTCGTCGCTTACTTTCCAAGATAGCGACTCATGCTGGTGCATCTCTGTTATCTACAGTGAAAAGAACTTCTAATATCTGTTGCGCCAAGCCCATCTTCTTATCCAGTTACATAATCATATAATTCTAATAGGGCATCCATCATCCTGGCTCGGTATTGAGGCACACTCTTAACCTGTTCGCAAATCAGGGGTGTTCTGTCTACGTAAAGGATGCTTTCCAACAGCTCTGGCTCCTCCGAAAAATATTTGCTGGCTGCACTTGGCTCTAACAGCATGATAGGAATATTCAATACGCCGTGAGTGATGCACATAACTTTCAAATCCTCGATAGATTCGATGAATTCGTCCCAAGGGAATACAGTAGAGATGTTTAATCCTGCTTCTTCCAGAGCATCCGCCATGGAGTCGTGGTAGATCTTGAATAATTTATCGCTGTGTTTCTCTCGGAGCTCACGGGTCGTTGTGAATTGCAGGAAACAGAGGATGTCGTGGGCAGGTGGATTGTATCTGGAAAAGATAAAAATTATCTCAGGTAAAGAAATTCACTTCAGTAATTATGAATTTAAAATTTTAAAAGTGGTTCTCTCCAAGATTCGCCATCTTAGGATTAAGCATTTAGTTACCTGGCAAGTTGGAAGTCGATGAGACAGCACTCCACGGGCTTCTCGTCGACGTCGTACTTAAACAAAATATTATTCGCCCACAAGTCGCCATGGCAGAGTACATTCTTATGTTTAATAGACGGCAAGAGTTTATCCGCGTGGCTGACGCACAAATCGGTGAGTTTCGTTCTGAAAGTCTTTCGTTGCTCCTCGTTCAGTTCCGGTATCAGATCGATCATGGAGTCAATGCCCTTTACAGCTGCGTCGAACATCGCCTTCGCTCGGCCATCTTTCAGAGGCCAAAGTGTTTCTTGCATACAATGGAAGAATTCATCGTGCAAACTCTTTTGATACAATTGTTCAAAAATAAGAGATTTTGCATGGAATCTTGCCAGGGTTTTCATCAATACTTTGCAATGTTCATAATCGAACGGCTTCAGTTTGTCCGTCATTTCGTAACCGCTATGAGCCATGTCCTCTAAGACTATCACGTCGTTCTCCAAACCCAGGAAACATTCCGGGATACACTTACTATCCAAACCATTCAACACTTCCGGGAACAGGGTGGTATAAAGGGCCACCTCTTTCTTGAAGGTTCCATATTGTTGAATGAAGTCGTACTGCGGGCTCGTGGTGGGCGGAGGTAGTTTAGTGAAAAATTTGATGTTCTTTGTCTCCATCGGCGATTCGGGGCAGGCTACGGTAGCTTTCAAAGTAAAATACTGACCCATGAAACCGTTTACCTCGTTTATAGGCACAACCTCGTAGGTGATCAAAGAGAAGTCCTCCATCGAGTCCTTGTGGAGCTTCTTCCGAATTATTTCGAAACACTCTTCGTCTTTGAGAATCTGTTCCGTGCTGGGATTGCGCATTTTCTTCGTGTTCCTTCGGTCAACTTCTTCGAGTAACACAGCGGACAAGTCCGTGGTTCGATGAAGACTCTGTTTTCAAAACTCTACCGCGATCGTTTTTCACCGAACAATCGGTCAAGTTTTATAACTTCGGCACTGTAAAATTACGCAAGGTGACTAATTAAACGTCAACGACGGCAATATACGTCGCAAGGATCACGAGCGACGTGCAATAAGTTAGGTTTTTTCGATGCCTTATACTCGACAGGACGTCGGGTCTGAATGTAATTTCGTTCAAGATCAAGATACCTTTATATATCAGGCCGGAGAATCGCGTCACGTGTACGTTATAGACGATAAATAATAGCACGTACTCGTGTCACGCTATTTTCTTCTTTATTGATCCTGATTGAGGCTAATATTAGACCACGTTACATCTCCATACACCGTGTAAATGGATCTGATGGCTCCTTATTGACACTGTTCATGTAGATCGATATCGATGGCCGGAGGGATTGGGGAATGGGAGTTGATAATTATTGGAACGATGAGACAGTGTACTCGGTTTTCGTTCTGATTATTAAACAGATATTACTGGACGTCGTTGTCACGTGTCTCGAGTACGTGAGACAGTCACGTTTCACACGTGATGACAATCTTCTAGCCGAGCTTTAACCGGCTATGCACTCCTGTAACTTTCAAGTTATTCGAGGTAGCGTTAAGATGGTGGTTGTCAAATCTTAACAATTCTTAATTTTTCTAAAAACCTAAAATTAGTTTTCTAACGTTATCTATTTATTGAATCACCTGTGGATTCTGGAGATATCTATGTATATTAGGTATGTGGCAAGTAGTATATTAATTAGAAGTTAGGCGAAACATGGGGAGAGCTCCAATTTTAATTGAAAGAAACAAAATTTTCTTTAATTATTTTAGTATTTCTATTTGTGGGCATTATACTTTGCCTTCGATTGTATTTTATACCAAACGTCATGGTTATCCCTGTGGCTCGGGGATCAGAATACGGCCACGGTAACCCCTGCCTGTCGTAAGAGGCGACTAAAAGGGGGATGTAATACTTGTATCAGTAGGAAACAGAGTTAAAAGTAATTTAATTACATAATAAATGATTTTGTTTCATATCTCCTAATTTTTTAACGTTAACATTTGGTGTCTTCTCAGACAACTCGATGCGTTGGTTTTATCTGAAATAGTCTAGCAATGGTTACGCGATTCTATTACGTTGTCATATTGCTCAACCAGTTACTTAAGATACATAACAGTAGATACACTACCGTCCAGAAGTATTTAGTTAGCATTAAATTATCGGAAAAATATGATATATAATTGCAAATAAAAGTTTTCTGTAGGGTACGTTCATTTAGGTTCTTTGAAGTTAAGAACAATTAACCCAGCTTTTCCAAAGTCATTCTCATTTATAACGAACAGATATTAACATTGCGGAATCCTATTCCTGTTAATTGAAATATCACTTGAGTGACTTCTCAAGATGAATGCCAGCAATTTCCCGCTTGACATTGCTGGTTAGTGTTAGTTGAATGTAGTGGCACCTTTTATTCCATTAATCATCGAAACGAGTTTTTATTGATCCGACCTTTTCGTGTCTTAATATGAAAGACGTAAAAGCAGAGAAAAGAGGAAATATTTTTAATTTTACTCTAAAAATCTGATAACTAAAAAATAATAAATTTTGTTAAGCCTAACTACTGGAATAACCCCTTAAAGGAAGCAGTGTACTATAAAGATAATAAAAGGCAATAAGACAAAAAACTAATTTGCAATAAATCATTTGTTGTCATGGAAATTCTTGAGTCTTCTTACACGTAATCGTGTCGAGCAGAAAACATAAAATCTCCATTGCACGAAATGTTGAAAACAATAATAAGCTAGAATCGCGTCAACCTTATCTCTCGGTTCGTGTTACCAGGGTAATAAATGAAATTGACAGCGACAAAGTGATTTCGTCCCATCTATTTTCTCGCGTAAGCGCCTTATAATGGTGATGAATACAAAAAAGAAATTAAAAATAAATTACCGATAATGTTTGACGACTATTCTTTTAAACAATTATTGAATGATACACGAAGCTCTGATAATTAAAATTAAATATAGTTATCTTCGTTTTATTGCACTTCGCTGCAACCTCTCTGCACTGTTTATCTGCATACTGTATTATTTTAAGTTTGTATGCCGAATTGGCAGGAAAGTTGCATTTTATTTTTTTAAGTAGATTAGGAAAGTTTTATATCGATTTATATTATGTAAAATAAATAGGATTCATTTCTGAATTTGAACAAGTTAGATTTAAATATATAATTATTACATTGGTATCAAGTTTTTCAGGAAGGGGGTAGCAAGAGTACTTAAAATCTTAATTTTGAGGATAATAATTTTCAAAGTAATTTAGAAAGAGAATAATATATTCGCTAATTATTAAATGTTATAAAATTTAATACATAATTAAATTAATCCCCTGCAAAATGTGGCCCGAAGCTGTAACCTTCTTTAGTGCTTATTTTAATCCGGCGTTGATCAGTAGTGTAGGAGTTGGACTTTAATATGGAATGATTTAAGAGGAAAAAAATAATTTTAATTTTAATTTTAATATTTACATTCTAACATCTAATTATCCAAGTGATATGTACATTTTTATTTTTTAATTTAACCAATCAATATGTAATAGTCTAAAGACTTCATATTGATTTATTCATTACACTATAACTGACATTTGTTAACATTCAAAGGCAAATACCAACACTTTAAGTTACGAATCCCGATAATTACAAAAATAGCATCAATGTATCTAACGTTATCATATTTACGTTATTTCTAACACATTTATGCATATTTATTCAAACCTATGGCCTCTCGAATATTAGAGCGAGCAGAAATAATTAAACAATAAAGATGTCGATAACTTTATTAATATTAATTACATTCGTAAGTTCATTACTTAATTTGCGTTTTAATATTTACAACAAAATTGATAATTTTTCAAAATTTAAATAATTCTTCAAAGTACGAATAGAAAAGTATATTCAATACTGACTTCTATTCTATATCATTGTCGAGTTTTTTGCAATTTTTCAGATGATACAAAGAGCAAGTACTGTATGAACCTAATTATCATTTAATATATGATGCAATTATTGCATGCAGTGTACTTAATAAATCATTTCCTGCTTCATTATCCATGTAATTAAACTGGGATTGATGAACTAAGTACATAGCAATATAACTTTTATCCTATTGTACATATTTACTGTATATATTTAATCAGATATTTCTTTTTTAAAAAGTATTATTAATCAGTATTTGACTTTTCATTACCAATGAAAAGAGTTTAATAAAATTTCAGATAAATTAAATAATTATATTAAAAAATCAACACGAAGTTATGAAACATGTTAATAAATAGTTCTTATGCGAATGACCTCCCTTAACGCTTTCGCTGCTGACACATACAATGCATTCTATCAATTGTTTTAATAATGCTGTTTACAAAAAGTCAATGAGTAATACTAGATAACTATCCCTGTGACACAATATTCATCTTTTAATAGAGAAGGCGCGACAGCAATAAACACTGTATAAAAACAATAAGACAAGATTTGCGTCAGCAACATTATTGAAACAATTAGTGGGACGCACCATATGCGTCAACAATATTATTGATATAATTAATAGGACGCAACATATGCGTCAGCACGAAGCAATATTAATTCTGAATTTCTGCTAATAGAATCAATCGATTCATTTACCACTGTCTCCATTCAATTATTAATACAAGATAAATTGTATGATACCTTCTTTCAAATATATTTGTCAAATAGACAAAAAAAATAATAATAATGAAACTTATTTTTGTTCACACTCGTCCAATTGATTACCACACCATCAGTCCGTACTGTACGCCAGTGGATGTTCGATGTGATGGACTTTGTATAGCAATTAACAACGTCTGCAGCCGATAATTTCGAGTTTTCCGCGTAGTTTCTTTTTCCATTATAAATTTTCTAAGACTGTTATTAAGTGTGAATCTATAACTTCCAGTCTATAAGAAAATTTCATCGTTTTTGTGTGTTCCTGCGTAGAGAGAACGAGTGTGATACGACCATGGAATGGAAAATACCATAGTCTGTGCGACAATAAATTGATGTTACATAAAAATTATTCGACGCCATACAGAAACTTGATAAATTATCTTACGTTTCCGCTGTTTACCATACCAGAAGATGCATGGGGGGGAAAGGAATATTTGAAATATTAAATATATTTAGGAGTTTCGTAGGTTACTATTATAAATTTCAAATATAAAAAAGAATTAATAATTTTATTGTATTGTAAAAATTTTAAAAATACCTTCTGTAGATTCAACTAACAATAAGTTATATACATGATATCAATTTCATCTGATTTCACTACTTTGACAAATTGCAATTTTTCCCTAAAAACTAGAACCTTTTAATTCAATTGAGAAACACCTTTGGAATATTTTCAAAAAACACGATATTGTACACTTTCGATCATATTAGATTTCCCCGGAGAAAATGATATTGCTAGGTCTGGCCCCTCTCGGTAGGCATCCCTACGACGAATGACCGTAAGTATACTATACATTGTATATCGACAGGGGTCCCATATATATATGCATAAACCTGTGCAGGGCCGAAGCTAAGGAAGCAATAGCTTGAGGCGCAATTCGAAAAGAGCGCTAAAACAATTTTTTTTTGTTTAGCTTTCTCTTTCTTTATATTATATTTTAATTACTCAGAGACCAAAGCAAAGATCAAAACATCGCATTTTAATTCTTTAATTTTTCCTTAATCTTATTTATGTTTAGAGGGAAGAATGAGGGTAATAAGAGGGCACAAAAATGGAAAATCGCTTTTTAAAAGGCTTTGAGCCGTCCCTGCACTTGTGGCTCCCCACCACTTGCATATAAACGTTTACGCGGGGAAATTTGAAGTTATAGTTGATTTACTAATTGTAAGTTGATTTACTGCCTTCGATCTTAATGGATTAACACACTAATCCGATGAGAATTTTTCAAAATTCACCTTGGATTCTTCAAGGTATCAAATTTGCATGCCTAAGGGAGTAGATCTTCGTTGTCAGGGTGTTAGGCTCGTATCCTGGAGCGTAGATTTACGGCCTTCGCTCGCAACGTGTCAATCATTGACCGATCCATAGGAATACTTTTCCCTCGATGATGTCCGATGAAAAAATTTGAAACGAAAGCCGAGAAAAGTTTCATTCGTAAAGCATTATGATTGCCGCGCCTGTATAATCGACGTGTCATAGGTCAAGCCGATGAGATACCGTTTCGCAGACCACGACGTGCAGTTTACAGCGTGTTCTTCGACGAAACACCGACTAGTTCTCTGTTCTTCCATCTGTCTTTCAATCCTCCTAGATTTCATTATATAATTTTCATTAGAACAACACCCTTGTCCTGCTCGAGGGTCCATAAGCTGAGGTAAGAATCAGCCACCCAGCTGGGTTAATCCTTCATCTTGAAAATTTTCAGATTCAACAGGCTGCTCCGTAAACCATTTTTCATTTTCTTTCATTTTCATTATCCAAACGTATAAATTATCATTCAAGAACACTAGAATCGATATATACTTTGAATAGAAGGAAAACGTTCCTAAAGGATATGAAATTTTTCATTTCTTTTTATCTCTGTGAATTTTTATTCAGATTGCAATTTGAAGTTTACGTTGGTGTTTCGATAAGAGTGATAAGAACAGGGGTATCGACCTGTGTTTAAAATGGCCTTATCATGGCAAACTTTAAAGAAATGACGTCAGTTTGTCAACATTGAATTTAGAATTGTTTCAACGGTAATTTAAGACCCATCAACGGTGGTTAATTTTGTCTTACAATGATTTTATTTAATTTGTAAAGAATTTAATTTTTCCTTTTTTTTTTAGACGGTTAAGGGAAATTTTAATTATGGAGATTTTCGAACGACGTAGATTCGCGCAAAGTTTTTTTTTTCAGGGAAAAGTGTAATTTCGACATTAACCAAGAAGCTTAGTATAATATGACCTTTCTTATCAGTTGCTATAATTCGTTTTCATTGATTAACATACGTAATATTTTATGTTCGATATGTAAATTCGCTAGACAAATTGTGCAAATATTTTTCGTAATATTTCTATGATGTATAAAGTATAAATTTGCAGTAAAATTGTTATTTTAATCAACTAAATAAATTAACCATTAAACATACATAATAAATAAGTCATAATAATAATTGTCACATTTTTAACGTAATTTAATTTTTAAAAAAATAATTTTTCTTCATACACAGATATTTAAAAGGGCATATGCATAAAAATATTTATAAAATTACTAATTAATAATATTAAACTGATTTCAGCGACCAATTTACAAATGGCGCGGACAAATGTAAAGAGACGGCATTCCGATTTGCCGTATTTCGAATCCGTAGCAAGAATCTCCAACCTGCCTATTGTTGAAAACAGTATACACATAGCTGGAAGCATGTACGATAGAATAAAAGTGAGCAGTAACTACGTAAAATCTTTTAATAGTTCGAAAGTCCATTAATTTTGATGTTACTTTCTCTAATCTTTCACTCGTTTCCTTCGCTTCCGTGAAAGCAGCGCCGGATTAAGCGGAGGTCTAAGGGTCCCTACTTTATAGAGGGCCTCATTCTAAGCCTTCTATGTAACGATATTTTTTCCATTCTTCTGTTTTATTTTAATTTTTACTGGTGTTTTATATTGAATTCATATCCGTACTATCTTCAAATAGATAAATACTAATAGTAATTGAAATATTTAGCGTTCAAATTCCTTAATGAGCTGGAGTTTATGCACCGCTGAACAATCACTGGCGATCGCAACGGCATCCGCCAAACCTGCTATTTATGCTTTGAATGGACCCATTACAACAATTGATCATTTGCTTTGCAAAGGTATCGATATTGTTGAACAGAGAGTACCAGCCATACATCTCCCTCCACATCTTGTAAGTTTATATACATTTGTCCAAACTCTGATCATTAAATGAAAACTATATAAAAGAATTTCATTTCTGCATCTTATCTAACATCTTGACTCTTAAATAGTAGATACTGGGTCATTTAAGACCCAGCCTTACATCCAGAAATAGGATTTTAACTGGAATCTTTTTCTAAGGTGGGGTAAAAGTTTCTAATAGAGTAGACTCTCGACTGTATTACTTAATTCTAAATTCTATTCAATATTTTGCGAATATTATCCGAATATTTATTTCCATTAAGGTAAAATTTGTCAAGGGGACTGATTAGTATTTTGGGACCAGGCCCCCTGACCTTTACTTCGTTATACAAACGAATTTATACAAAGTTAATGCTATAAGACTGTAATAACTATAATAATCCAAAAAGAAAAATTATTTTAATAACAGCCAGAAGCTGTTTACCGATTATATTAATTTTTAAATTATTTTTTTTGTTAATCAGATATACTGCAATGCACGAGAATATGTGAGCAATAAAATCGTTAGGCCTGTCTTGATGCGCGCCGGAAGTGTGAAGCAGATAGGAAGTCAAGCTGCAAATGTTGCAGTAGATACATTAGACGGTGCTCTGACTGTTGCGGATAAATATGTTGATCGTTATTTACCCGCTGATCCTACTGACAAAGAAGGTAAGTTATTTGAAAATTTAAAATTATTTTCACCAGCTTTTTCATTACGCATTCTACGAAACATTTTATTATAACGCTAAATAATCAAATAAAATTACTGTTCAGAAATTACTCCTTCTGAATCAGTGAGCAGCACTACACGGACTATTAAACATGGCGCCAGACTTTCAAGAAAATTGCAAAAACGACTAACACGTCGTACATTGGCGGAAGCTCGAGCCCTTAAAGAACAGGGAACAGAATGCATTCATGTACTTTTATTTGTGGTAGAACTGGTAAGTAGAATCATTATTATCGATCCTCGGACGGCGGACCATGGAGAGAACCACAATTTCAATTCAATTTTTTATTTCATACTATTATCATTTCCTAAATTTTACACTGATTCCTTAAAGATAATGAATCGGTGATATTTTAGTTAGCAACGGATCCGAAACTAGCCTACAAAATGGCGAAGGAACTGTGGGCAACGTTAAGTTTACCCGAACCTGAAAATCAAGCTCGGCCAACCAATCTGGAACAGTTATTGGTTTTATTGACGCGTGAATCAGCACGCCGTATCGTTCATCTTGTTAATGGAACAACAGCCTTAGCAGCAAGAACTCCACGTGATGTTGGCAGAATTCTCGTTAAACTTTCACACCAACTACTTGCGGTTGCAGAAGCTACTTTAAAGGTGAACGTCCTCGGATATTTCTCTTCTTGTTTAATTTAGAGAAAGCTCTCTAAATTTGGACCACCTAAACATTTTCATTCTCTTACTGGCACTCGCATCAACTCGTCACGCTATATCGCGTGCTTAATACGTGTATTTATATTGTTTCTTTATCTTTTGAAGATGCTGCCTATCATTGGTAAAAATGATGCAGCAAAACAAATTTCAGTGATACGCTCAGCTGTACAGAGGCTTAACTCCACTACAAATCATTTGTTGGTATGTAAAACTCGATGAAAAATTAATTTAATATGTTTATATTGATAACAACAACTTCCAATACAGTAGACTCTCTTTATATTGCCGCAGACTAACGATTTAATTCAGACTAACGACTGAATTATTAAGTATAATAGTTATTTTTTAGATTATTCTAGTAATTTACATAAATCCCAAGTTTATACGATTTCTAATTCTATTCGAAATAATTCGAAATAGAAGTCCCACGAGAATAACGCAATCTGATTGGCCGTACTCCTCACGCTTTCAGTCCTGACATATGATTGGTCGAAGCGGTCGCGTCATTATTCAGACTCGAGTAAAACTAGGGGATTAGTCGATGCGCGCGCAGTACTCCTCTTGCCTCTGTGCCGGCCCGCGAGACTTCTTGTGTTCGGTGCATAATACGTTTCCATAATAATAATTTTTACAGGAACAGTTTGCAGCTTTTCTGGCTGGTCGTCCAACGGTTTCCAAAGTAACGCACGTTCCAAGTCATCAACAGAATCACAACAACCATATGTCGATGTCTTCTAACCCACCACGAAATGGTATCGAGTAACATAATCGTGTTTATATGTTATTCTGTTCGAACAAATTCGCAGTAGTTTCTGTTTCAAGGTCAGTAACAATAAGAAAGACTACGGATTGAAATTTCCGAACAGGTTAGTAACGTCCAATCCACCGCCATAATAGGATTAAAAAAAAAATAATCAAATAGACGAGGATACTTTTGTTTTGTCATTGGCACAATATATCGATGCCAATGTTAGCTTTCAATTCTTTACGTTAAGATTTCTTTATTCTTACACTCTAGCGTACAAATGTATACTAACTTGTAAAAGTAAGAAAGTGTACAAAAAAAAATAAAGATTATTTGTTTTTGGATTGTTATCATACCATGAAGAAACTTTCTAACTATTTTTATTTAAGTGCCTAAGACAGTGGCGTAACTTGAACCTACTTCTACGATGCGCAGGGTTTCTTAGAAATTTTTGAATTTTTGAATTGTACAATTTTTAGAATCTAGAATTTTAGAATCCTGAAATTTTGGAATCTTAAAAATTTTTTTTTAATGTTCACTGTGTGTATAAATTTTTCTCATTTAAGTAGCAAGCTGTTTATAAGACTCCGATAATATCCTAGTAAAATTTACGACTAAACTTATGAAAGGTTACTAGTGCAGTAAAAGGAATGGCTAAATAGATCTTCAGAAATGTTACTGTTACTTTGAACTTAATTATCGGATCTCTTATCAAATATAGAAACAAATGTTTGCAAGTTACACACTGTTATGTCGTAACCGATAAGACGAGTAAAGAAAGAATGTAATGAGATAGTTGATTTTCATTTGTTTTAGACTGGAATGAGTTGAAATTAAATTTTGAAATTCCCAAAATTCGAAGCTCTCAAAATTAAAAACCCATTCACAATTCTAAAACAATCTCATTTGCAAAATTCCAAGACATCATACGTGTATACGTGAGTGGGTGACGAATGCGATAACACCACGGGGAAAAATTTTTCGATTTATTCTAAGTATCACTAGAAAATGCAGTGTGTACAAAGTCCTTTCCGGATGTCGTGGACGATTGCGAGTGATCACCGATTTTCATCCGTTTTTACGTGACAGTTTCCCAGCGGTGCTGATAACGACAAAAGCCCTGTCGCCTGTCGCGGACTTTGAAGCCTTGTAGCACATGTTTGATCACCGCTTGCGGATATTCCCCAGTCGATTTTCATTGGCTCGTTCGAACGAACCTTAACGCGCAGACGGTAAGCCGGTTATAAAGAGTTCCGGCTGCGTTTGGACAAACGCATTTCTACTCACGCACTCATAGCAACCAAACCTCTGCGACTGATACACAGAAAACGAACAGGCAACTACAAACACGTATGTAAGTGCATTTATCCTTTAAAAAACGTGTTATTAATTCTGCTAGTTATCTTGTGCGGTTTTTTTATTTTTCAAAATTTCGAACAATTTGAAATTACGTTAGCTGTACGTATTAAATACAGTTAGAATAAAAATTTCGACGCTGTTATAGCTTAGAATATTAGATTTTTATTTATATTAGATATATAATAATATATTAGATTTTATATGGACAAATCCACCAATATTCAAATTTACCGTGCAAGTTTAACACGTAATTCTCTAGTCTTTTAAATATATTAATTATTGTAGTAAATTAGATATTAAAATAGTGGTTATTGAAGTTATTAAAATGATTAAAATAGTAATTTAGGCTTTTATTTTGATAATTATTATTATAATACTAATGCCGTTCAAAGTTTATCTTATCTATTCTGCCATTCTTAGTTATCTAATATTAGAATAAGCAGTCGTTAAAATCATGGATTATTAATATATACTAATTTATTTTCCATCGTACATTTACTTATTCCCAGTCTGAAAACAGATGTACGTTATTTTTAAAATTTTGACTTTCACATTGATTTCCTTACTAATCGTTCGAATACATAGAATTTAAGGTGCCAGTCGTTATTGACCTTCGTGACAATCAACACGTTAAGAAAACCTATAGTAAGTAATAGTAGTATATTATTGAAGAATTATTGTAATTTTGTAATTTTTATAAATTTTTATTATTTAAATGACTATATATGTCCACATATTTGTTTATTGCCATGAAAAAATGAAAAAAATTCCTGTAAATAATACAACTGATAATTAATAAAATAGTTAGTATAATGTTAATTAATGTTTAATATTAATAGTGTAATTAGAATATAGTAATAATAATTATTTCAAGGTCAAAGTTTATACACTAAATTCTAGGTACACAAATCCTAGGTTAAAGGTGAAAGTTAATTTGTTTTGGTAGTACGTATTGACTTTCAGTTTCAAAATACTAAATCAAATAACTACGTTTGTAATTTGTGAAAGCTTATGTGAAATCATGGTTCCAGCGAAAGCTAAGGAAACGTTATATATAGCACATGCATCTATGTATGCATTATATTCAGTAAGTCCATTGACCTCTCCATTATCACGGTATATCACTTCTTTTCCGCGTTTTGAGTCTAAAATTTCTACTAAATGCTCTGGTTTAAAACTGAATAAACTAGAAGTTCGTTTCAGTCAATTAATACGTTTTTGTTCAACAAATAAATTATATCTATAAGATATCAATTTCTCATTGATTTATTGTTTTATTATATTACATTGCAATATTAATACAATGATTGATTTCATAAAATGATTAATTATCTTATTTGTAAAGTATAATATTGATACACAGTTAGATTACAAAGTGCATTGCTGGTGCATTCTTAATATTTATTTGTATTATTACAGTACTACTTAATGTCGTATAATACGTACTTGATATTTATTAATATTTAAGCAATTTTAATTTACCTAATAATATTACTTATAAATGAGAGGGTACACATTTTTTATTATTAACACTTTGACGGACAAATATCAGGTGGTAATTACAGTTGGAAAATTAATTTAACATATTTTAAATTTAATGAAATTCTCACTCGTTATTCTGCCGATGATTTCATACTAGACATAAAAGGAAAGTAAAAATTGCAAGTCATGCAATTCCAGAAAATATGAGGCCGTGAAAGTGTTAAATTACTGAAATTAACGAGGCGCTTCTTTCGATAGAAAGAGTTTTTATTTTTACGACCTTTCCAGCAACCTTGGAAATGACGATATAATATTTTATGTTTTAGATTTTGAAGCCGTTTTCGAGTTTCCGGAAATCCAAAGATAATGACGGCGGAAGTTGCGCAGTTGCCTCACATCGAAGTCTTTCATCGTTTGTTAGAACTTCCGGTGGTGGAAAGTGCCATATCCAAATCAGCGGCAACTTATTCCCGTGTTAAAGACTCTCATCAACTGGTACATTGGACTTTCTCCACTGCAGAATTTTCTTTGAGCACTGCGACTAACAAAGCTGTACCCACTGTTGCTCCTATCGTGAAGAAACTCGAGAACCTCATACACTTTGTCGACCACACGTTGTGCCTTGGTCTCGACAAAATCGAAGAAAAAGTTCCATTGGTCAAAGAGAAACCTGAGCAGGTTAGAAATCTACCTTTCTTCCGGTTTACCAAAACAAAAATTTAACATCAACTCAAAATAAACCTATAAAAGATATTTCTATTTATATATGATTAAAGTTTTATTTAATTCTGGATATTTGATTTATTACAATATTACAAATTATTAATATTCAAAGTTTTATTCAAATGTTATATTTTCCTTAGATTTTAGAAAATGCGTATATGCTGGCACTGCAAACCCTTTCTAATATTTCGCTCGTTAATCATTTAATTGTCTCGCAAGCGGTAAACTTGAGAGATAAGAGTTGGAACAAAGCGAATCAAATTTTGGAAACTCAGTATGGAAGTGCAGCTGTCAGAGGTATCGATAACACCGCTGATATTGTTGATAAGCTGATCGATAAATATTTTCTTCCGACAGAAAATGAAGTTGCAATAGGTAAGTTCATTTAGCGTAGATCATTACGCAAATAATTAAAATTTTATCATTTAATTTATCAGTTTTTTCTAACAATGATAGTAATATTCCAATAGTCAAAAAAATAATTTGGAATTAAAAATAAATTAATATTTAAATACTAATTTGTTAAATAATATTCAATTTTCCAATAAATAATATTTTATTATCATTTCAGATATAAACACGAACGATGAAGATAAGCTGCTCCACACCTTGCATACAGTCAGCCGTTTATCCAATAAAGCAGCACGTCGAGTGTATTCAAACATAATGTTTCACTTAAGGGTCCTCAGCATAGATAATTTTAAAGCTTACATTAGTTCTGTGGCACAATTTTTACAATTCACAAATTACCTTCATACTTTAAAGCATAAAGAAGAAGAGAATACGCCTAACATGAATAATACTACAAACGCGGAAGCGAAGAAAGTGAACTGATCATTAAAATGGCAGTTCATTGAAGAAAAATTTCTGTGAACACCATTGATTTCGTATTTATTTCCCGTATGCATTATTTATTTCAGTATATTGTACGTTTAAGAAGTATTTATATAAAAAGAAAATCTATATATCTCCATCTTTTCGTAAAATCATTTTTGTCATTATAGTGTATTCTTTTTAATTGTGTTGTATTTAGACGGTGCAACATATGTATGTACATAATATAATAGTTTTCATATCTTTTATATATGCTATATATACACAAGTGAAATAAATTTGAGATGATGAAACGAATTTGTTTATTTAATGATTATTAATGTAAAAAGAATTATTGATTTTTCTATGATACAAATATGTATACCGCAGTTCACCGGAGTCCATAACTGCGAAAAGACCAATTTTCGTTCTTCGCGCATCTCCAGTACGCATCTTCGCCCTGATTGGCGATACTCCCAAACGAAGTGGAAAGCGATTAGCAGAGAGCTCGCTGTGTTCACCCACCATCTTCCAACCTACGCGTCGCAGTTATGGACTCTGGTGAACTGCAGTATACCTACATATTCCCCAATTTAAATTAATTGCAATTGCATAGTATGTACTATAAATAAGTGATAACAATGATTATCAATTATTTAAGCTATCAACATTGATAGCCAATTGTTCTGATAGGTTGTAAATATCAACATTTATTTTTTGTTAATATTCACAGCACCCAGGGTTTAAAAATTATGTATCTCAACAATTTAATAATTAATGATTACTTTCAATAATGAGTTGCAGAGAATATAGGAGTTGTAACTGAAACAGTTATGAATTTATTTCTCTTCAAGATTAATACCTAACATAAAATTGTGCAACTCATCTTTCACGAATCATCATAGTCATACCAAGTCATACTACGAAAATGAAATGACGATGACCTCCACGTCACAGACTATGCATACGTGTCTATTGGAGTGTACTATACATATATCTGCGCAGAAGCAGAAAAATATCCACCGATGTAGATATTTATCAAAGTACCCTGTAATCTATTATTTTCATTTGTAGATATGTATTTAAGTAATCATTTCATGTTTACCAGTGTCAATCGTTTGTTTACTTTAAATTAGGTTAGACTGTTCACCTATATACATTCTTCAATTTATTCAGTCATTTAAAATGATAATCGATAGATTAATTATGCATACAGAACACCTGACATGCTCTAAAAATTTTAATTTGTAACACTTAAGACTATTTGCAATTTAAAAAGTTCTTTAAACTGCATAGTAATTATAAATCCAATAATCCTGAAAACATTTGCTGCTAATTAAATAGATATCAGTTGTTTATAAGAAAATAAGTATCAGAATTTTATATTGGAAGATTCAGTGGGAATTGAATTATTTATTTTACAACAATTATTGAACAATTATTTTACAATTATTTATTATTACAAACACAATGGGTTTGATTTTAATTATTTCTGCAGACTATAAAGGTGGGTAACTTTCTACAGCCCTGAGGTGCATCTACCCCCACCTACCGTCATTTTATATTATTGTACTTCTACGTAGATCTGTCTGAACCTGTCGTCTATCGTCAGTGTTATTGAATCTGTCGTGTGGGTTGTTGCTTACAAACGAGTCTATTACCGTTACTTCATTTTGCTAACTGTTGCATCAAGCACAGTAAGTATACATCAATTTTAATAATTAATGTTTAATTAACCTCTTTCAGGTCTTTACTATAGATACTTAAATGTTGAGTGCATTCAAACTGTGGTTCTATAATAACAATACACACTAATGCCACTGCTGTAACAATAATTAATTTTATTGGTATTAATGAATAAAAGTTTGAAAATTATTTTAATATATGTATATTTATGTCATTACTGTGAATCGTAAAAACTCATAATAATGATGAATAATGAATAATTACGTATTTTTTATTTTTTATTTATTAACCATTAATAAATAAGCGAAACACTTGCAGTTTAAACGATGATTGTACTTTAATGAATATGTAACGGTATTATTACAGTCTTATTTTTAATCATATTTTTTTATGCATCATCGTCCTTGATTAACTGTTTGTCCGATTATGTAAATAATTAAACATTAATCCTTATTGACAACGTATATAAGAAGTGTAATATATCTGGCGAATATAATTGCATAGCATATCATCTTTAAATAAATGACTAGATTACACGTTGTATAATGATCGATAATTCGATAACAGAATACCGTACTGGAATGCTGTTATCTTCAACAGTTATAAGATAGATTACAAAAATACTCATTTCTGGTATTTTTTATTACATAATGAATTTTAAATATTGAAAATATCAAAATTCTCATTTTTTTCACCTTTTTGTATATTAAATGACAAGAGGAAATATATTAGCAGAGATAAATTCTTATAACTGAAATTCCATTTTTTAAATGGACCTGTGTATTTTTTTTTATCAATTACTTAATAATAATTGTACATCGGTTATTAATTAATTTTCTTAATATTTTGCTTACAAATTCACTGATTTATAGTAGAATAAAGCCCCTAAAAACATAAAGTACGGATGAAGGCCTGTCCACGCCGGAAGTGCCATAGTGCCGGAAGGATCCAAAATTGACCGCCATTGTTATAATATCCCGAAACTAATTAATAAATAAATACTGATTATAAATTCATATCATACAACTTTTGCATAAACAATTTTTTTGTATCTTCAATATTTGAGGATATAATACCACAGGAATCGTGTATATTCCCGAAGACTATAGAACACGGTACGAGACATAATTATTGAGGTCAAAGTACAGAGTACGAATGCGAGCTATAAAATTGATTCATATTACGAATTTACAAGTTGCGATTCAACAGTTACATTTACAGGAAATAAATGTCTGATCATGGTACTTTTTAATATACGTTTTGTTTGTTTTCCAGCAAACGAAGCATGAATTATAAACACAATCTTGTAACAAGTTGAGTACCGTACAGCGATTTTGTCATTCACGACACTTGTATTTTTATGTGTTTCTGATTCGCATGAGTATGATTCGCGTGTTTTGCAACCATTATTTTTATATAAAATGAAGCAATTAAAATTAAAGCTACTACTACATTTTATCTTATTCTGCACCCTATTATTTATTTATTTATAGATGTTCATAAATTAGTAATTGTTACATAGAGAATATAATTCCTAATGTACAATTTGTAATATAGTATTAAATTTTTTCAGAAAAAATGGCAGAAGCCAAGGAAGTCACATGCAATGTTGTGTCAGAAGATACCCCACATCTTGAAGTCCTAGATCGTGTGAAAAATATTCCTGTTATACATTCAGCAATCGAGAAAACAGGATCTACATATTCTTATTTGAAAGATTCTAATCATTTGATCAACTGGGCACTCAGTTATGCTGAATCTGGCCTCCACTATGCTACTGCTACAGCTGCTCCCATTGCTGCACCTATAGCTAAAAAATTTGAAGGACAAATCACTGCGGTAGATCAGAAATTGTGTGAAGGTTTAGATATAGTTGAAGAAAAAGTACCCATTATGAAAAAGCCTCCTCAACAGGTAAACTAAAATGTGGCATTAAAAAACACTTTACAGAATAAGTATTATTTTTGTGACTTGTTTTATTTTCGAATGTTTTGTTAAATGAATCTTTTAAAACTTAAAACCTATGTAATATTAAAGTATAAAAGTAACATGTTATTGCTTTCCTTTTAACACTATTAGTGGAGCTAGTCTCTCACCATTATGGTAATATTAAAGGAGTACTAAATATTGTTTATAGATTTATGATGCAGCCAAAGCAGTAATGAGCAGCTCCCTACAACCAACAATTGATAAACTGTACACTGCAAAAGAATCAGCAACCCAACAAGCATCCACGCTCAAAGAAATTAGTATAGTAAAGGCTAATGAATTGCTAAACACACAGTATGGAAATATGGCTGTACAAGGTGTAGATAATACAAGTGTTCTCATTAATCGTTTATTGGATCGCTATTTTCCACCAGTTGAAGGAGAAGAAAACAAACCTGGTATATATATATTAAAAACTTTAAGGAGAGATAACATATATTTTTTTTTGTAAAATTGAAAGACTACATTATACTTTAAAATTTTTATTATAGTTCCGGTGTCGGCTGATGAAAACAAAGTTTTACACGCAGTACAAACCATTGGTCAATTATCATCGAAAACTGCCAACAGAGTATACCATTCGGTCGCAGCACAATTAAAAACCGTGAAAAAAGAAGACGTGACATCGTACATATCTAACGTTGTATCTATACTTCATCTAACACATTTCTTAAGTTTAAATGACAAACAGAATGATAAGGAAGCACAAAGTCCAACAGAGGGAAATAAAGGGAACAAATAAATTGATGATATATTTGTGTTAGTATTTATATACTAATGTGTATAAGATTTTATTACTAAAAATATTATTTTATATAATCTTTTACAGAATAATTGTATATAAGTGAATGAATAGAACACCTAATATGGTAAATTGCTCTTTTTCAACTAGGAATGTGAAAAAAAAAATATCTAAATTCATTTTAATCATTAGATTGCGGATGTTTATGCAATTATAACATATCAAAATATACAAAGTATATGTAAAGCTATTAATAATTTATTTGTCAATTATTTTACAGGCTGATTTTGAACATGGTAATCAACTAGTGGAATACAGTAAAATCTCTCTAGTTGTCCTTTTGTTGCCCTGCTCATAGTATCCACCGGTTTCGTCCTACGTCTAGGTATGTCTCATCCAACATTTATATTCTCTTCATTGGAGTCAGTCACGCAACACGCGACGCGGCTTCTTTGGTAAGAGTTCAGTTTATAATAAAGAAATAAGTTTCTTAATTTTACTTTTTTTTACAATTAAACAATTAGAGAGATTTTACTGTATGCACAAAATATGTGCATGCTTTACGCAAAATAAATATCTATATTTTTAGAATCATCTAATAACAAAAAAATGTTTTTCTCTACAGCTCAGTTATAATATACAAATGCGCATTTACATAAACATCCGCAGATAACTAATTATATTATTTCAGTTGAATATTATACAAAATTTCATGCTATCCTTGGATATAAGAGTTATTGTTCATGGTACAAAACACTCAATTTAAAGTTTAGGAAACTTTTATATTGTAATATCTGAAATATGTATTTGCGCTTTATATTTTTTGTATACAAAGCGTTTGCAAGTATTATATTAGAGAATATATATTTGAATATTTTTCTCGTATAAGTATTCTTTTCAGATTATTAAATATTGCTGCCACATCGTTGTTAATGTTTCTAATATTTTTATATAAATGATAATAATTATCTTGTTGTACTACTCAAATGACCTACAAGAATTTTTCTTCATCAAGGGATATCTGAAGTAGCCATTTGCAAACATTTTCATTTAGGAGATACTGAGACAGTGGGTCGGGTTAATAACTTCTTATCGCATCGTCTGTGCACCCACTAGCTTACAGATAATTAACTAATTAATTTAATTTCCTCGACTCCTAGCTGTCTTGATCGTTCATTCCAGAAGAATATCGCAAAATAGAACTTGGAAAATTTATCAAATTATGTTATTTTATGCACTTTATTGTACAACGAATATTGTAATTTATGATTTTTTTTAAATTTCAAGTTATTAAAAATACAGCATATTTTTTAGTATTAATGTCGAACCTCAAGCCTGCAATGAGAACATAAAATGATATATTGTAACATAATAACATTTGTGGCAAGCGATAAGCGATCGCATTTCATTTTATTATACGTCCATTGAGATATGGACAAGAATTCCGGAGTTGGCTTGGATGGTTGGACGCAACTTAGGCCTTTTTTAGTTATAAATATAAATAAACTCATGTTTCCCTTATCAAAGATTATTTCAATAATTATCGCAAATAATTATAAGTTCATAAACATTTTGATGGTAATCTTCTAAAAGAAATTTTTTTTAATCAATGCATCTTTTATTTTAAACGAAAATATCTTTAATAATATTTTACTATTTAACATGTTTTTAGTATATTTGTAATTAGTTAAAGATATAAAATCAAAATGTAAATTTTGCAATATCATTTTTGTTATAAAAATATGTATGTATTACGTGTAAAGAGACATGATAGTAGCGCACTCATACGCCGTTTTAAGAAATACCGATATCGTATTCTGAAAAATTCCACGGACTTATAATACTTTGCAACAGAAGAATAAGTAATTTGTATTATATTGTCGATTGTCGAGCAAACAATTCCCCAGTAAAACAACTCAGAGTTCAAAGTTTATGTTTAGCTATTGAGAAAAACGAAGCAAATGTAAGAGTACGCATTTTGAAGGAGATTTGTTATACTGGGTAAGTGTCAATCACTTTTCTTTATTACAGATATAATTTTAAAAATATTTGCCACATAAATATATTATTAAATGAATTTTAGATTTTCGTAATTTGTACCATATGTTATTTAAAACATAAAACGTACGCTAATTAATTAAAATAAATAATGCTGATATATAATGAAACTTTTAATTTTATAATTTATAGATAATTATACATGTTACAGATATTTAATTTATGATAAAATAATTATTTTACCTATGATAAAGGATTTACTTATTAGTTATTAAGATGGAAGTAGAATTACCAGATTGTATTTATAAAATACAAGCTGTTAATCGTGCACGTCAAATACCAAGTGTAAATTATTTGTGGGATAAATCTATGGAAGTATATGGTCGTGTGAAAGAGACAAATGTATTCATTCATTGGGCATTTAACACAATGGAAAATGTTTTCAATATCGTAATGGAAAAATCATTACCAGTAGCTAAGTTAATGGAAAAGCCAATTTATACTTTGGATAAAACACTTTGTCAAGGACTGGACTATGTAGAAGTAAAGTTGCCTATAATCAAGGAAGAACCAAAACAGGTTACACAAGTTTTAATATTTATATTTATTGCTCTATTGGATTTAATTTCAATTAAAATAAAAGTGTATTTAATATTTCAGATAATTAATCGTACTAAGTCTATTGTATCTAAACGTCTGAAACCAGCTGTTAAAACATTAACTGAATTAAAACAAGAAACCAAACATAAAGTTAGAGTTATGACATTACTAACTTATTATAAAGTTCATTACTTAAGGATATATAGTTGGCAACAGGCAGATCGAGTAATGTCAACTGAAACAGGGATTAATATTTTAAAGACTGTCGATAATACTACTGATTTTGTTGAGTTAATGTTAGATAAATATTTGCCTGTTCCTTATGATGAATTTCATAGTAATGAAACAGGTATGACACTCAGAAATATATCATAGACAAGTATTAATATTATGTTATAATTGAAATTGATATTTCTTTTAACAGAAAAATTATGCAATGAAGATGGAAAACTACATCATACTGTGGAAAGGCTGAGTGAATTTAGTTCTCGTGCTTCACGACGTATTTACTTTGCTTTAATAGATAGGTGGCAACACTTGTACAAAATAGAAATTCTTATTTTAATATTATACACTCTTATTGTTATTCAAACAATTAAATGTTTAGAATCAACATTGTCGTTCATTTTTAAATTACTTAACAACTGCCTTGTCTCTCACTAGGATGAATGTAATCTGTGATAAACATATAAAACACTAACAGTGTATTAATATTACTTTTAAATTCCTGTTTGTTGAATGTTTATTATAATATATTTGAGATTAAAATTCTTGTCATCTAGATATTATGCAGTATAAATTAAAGCAAGCAAATGCGGTATTGTGAATGATTTTGTAATATCTTTAGTTTATATGTTGTATTTTATTTATATAACTGTAAATTATATGATTTTATAATCATATAAAAAATATTCTGTACATATTTATTTAAAGGTTTTAATATTAATTTGTTAAAAATATTTGTACAATTTTGTATTTAATGTTAAATATTTCATAAATACTAAAGCCATTGGCAACAGTATCTATTTCATTTTTTGGCTATAAATTGCGACTGTGAATACCGCCCCTTGAACTGTCCTCCATCAATCTATTTTTTTTGCAATATCCTGCTTCAACTTTTTTTATATGTTTGCAGAAGTTGTGCCAGTCGGCTGGGGTAACTTCATTGATAGTCTCCGTGCTATATATTTGCAATTCATTGCCCGATAAGATAGATATTCCTTTTCCGACGTATTTGGAATATTATTCTTCTCAAACCATTGGATTATTTCTTCTTAAATCATAAATTATATTTCATATTGCTGCTTGGTCTTCAGATGAGCAATCAAATTTCTTGTTTTCCGTCTTCGGGCGTTTTTTACCCAGCAATGATAATTCATTTTCTTTAGTGGTTAAGCCAAATAAATTTCGTACCTTTATAATAATAACTTGAAATATAACAATGAGTGGTGGGGTAGTACCCAGTAAATCAACAGTATATATTTCAAATTTACCTTTCTCTTTAACAAATAATGATCTACATCAACTATTACAAAGTTATGGAAAAATAGTAAAGTAAGTTCTAAGTTATACAATTTTTATAGTGTTCTTAAAATTATCAGCATTATTAGTTAAGATGTTGAGAATATAAATACTTTAAAATGAAATGGGTTTATTTTTTTCTCCACAGGGTGACAATAATGAAAAATAAAATCACACGACGAAGTAGAGGTGTTGCTTTTGTCTTATTTCTTACCCCAGAGGATGCTATGTCTTGTGCTAAAAATTTAAATAACACAGAAGTAAGTAGCTGCATCACTTATAATAATAATAATTTCTGTTAATCTGTAATAAATGATGGTTTAATAGATAGGTGGTCGTACAATAAAAAGTTCTATAGCAGTGGATAATGGACGTAGTACTGAATTTATACGCAGAAGAGATTATCCAGATAAATCTCAGTGTTTTGAATGTGGAGAAGAAGGACATTTGTCATATAATTGTAGAAGTAATACACTAGGTCCCAGAAATCCACCATTAAAAAAAGCCAGAATAAGAAAGAAGCATAAATCTATCAGTAGCCATCATAGTAATGATTTTAACAAAAACAGTGATGATGAAATGGTTGATGATAATTGGGAAGAGGAAGTAGAAACATTAAGTGCTGCCATTGCACTGGAGGTAATGCAAAAATTTAAAAGTATTACAAAAGCAATATATAAAAGATAAAAATTAAAGATCCACTTTTGAGAATTAATTTAACAAATATTTCATAATATATTTTTTCATTTCAGCAAAGACAAAAAGAATTTGAAAACAGTCAGAGATTAGGAGCTAAAGGGTATGAAGAAGAAAATCGGCTAACTCAAAAATCGGGCAAACGGTATAAGAAAAATCAGTACTTTAGTGATGAAGAAGATTTTAGTGAATAAAATATTTTTTAAGTACAATATTATAGAATAAGTACTGTTAAGCAAGTACTAAAGTACAACTGTAATATAATAAAATTTCAAATGTATTTATTATTAATTTTGTAATATATTATTTGTATATAAATTCTGAATTGTATAATATATTATAGTGTCTATCTATCTATAGATAAATTTTATCTACTTATATAGGGTATTTTATTACTCCCGTGTGCATCCTTTACATTCCAGCATTCCTTACATCCACGAATCCCTTACATCCTTGCTTTCTTTATATCTCGGCATCCCTTACATTTCTGTACCCTTTATATCTCTGTATCCCTTACATCTCTGTACCCTCTATATCTCTGTATCCTTTACATTTCTGCATCCCTTACATCTCTGTACCCTTTATATCTCTGTATCCCTTACATTTTTGCATCCCCAACATATCTGTGCCCTTTATATCTCTGTATCCCTTACATTTCTATACCTTTTATATCTCTGTATCCCTTACACTCCTAAATTCTCCCTGCATCTCTTGTATCCTTTCAACCCTTATAATAAATACATTATAAATATAACAATATATTATAAATAATATACTTATGGCCACTGGTTCGAGTAAAGGTAAGTAAAGGTAAGTAAAGTCTTATGAAAAATAATTTTAAATTTAAATTTTTACAAAATTTAGTTCCTTTTTCAAAAACCAGATGGCGCTGACTCGAGGTCGAGATTTTAGTTCACATTTTTGCCGCTAGAGGGCCAAAATCTTGACTTGATTTAGTTCCTTTTTCAAAAACCAGATGGCGCTGACTCGAGGTCGAGATTTTAGTTCACATTTTTGCCGCTAGAGGGCCAAAATCTTGACTTGATTTAGTTCCTTTTTCAAAAACCAGATGGCGCTGACTCGAGGTCGAGATTTTAGTTCACATTTTTGCCGCTAGAGGGCCAAAATCTTGACTTGATTTAGTTCCTTTTTCAAAAACCAGATGGCGCTGACTCGAGGTCGAGATTTTAGTTCACATTTTTGCCGCTAGAGGGCCAAAATTTCGACTTGATTTAGTTCCTTTTTCAAAAACCAGATGGCGCTGACTCGAGGTCGAGATTTTAGTTCACATTTTTGCCGCTAGAGGGCCAAAATTTCGACTTGATTTAGTTCCTTTTTCAAAAACCAGATGGCGCTGACTCGAGGTCGAGATTTTAGTTCACATTTTTGCCGCTAGAGGGCCAAAATTTCGACTTGATTTAGTTCCTTTTTCAAAAATCAGATGGCGCTAAATTTATTTGTACTTTACTTCTTTTTTTCGCCACTAGAGGGCGCTGTTATGAACGCCGAAAGCGTCTTTTCAAGGATGTTGGAGATAAAGGGATGTTAGGAATGTAGGGATGTAAAGGAATCAGGGATGTAAAGGAATCAGGGATGTAAAGGAATCAGGGATGTAAAGGAATCAGGGATGTAAAGGAATCAGGGATATAAAGGAATCAGGGATGTAAAGGAATCAGGGATGTCAAGGATGCATACGGGAGTAATAAAATCAAC
This sequence comes from Osmia bicornis bicornis, assembly GCF_907164935.1. Lineage (NCBI taxonomy): Eukaryota > Metazoa > Arthropoda > Insecta > Hymenoptera > Megachilidae > Osmia > Osmia bicornis. The sequence continues at coordinate 8,711,931 of NC_060226.1, forward strand.
ACGTTCCTCTTAATGAGTTTATTCAATAAGCTAAGAAGATAAATACAGCAAATTAAATGAACGCAGAAAATAAAATAAAGGTATATGTACGTTTAGCAGGTAGATCTGCACCCCTCGGCGGTCGGTATAAGAGTGCTGATGTGTCACTTCGCTCTACGTCGAACAGTTGATAACGGTTCGAATTATAAGTTGTTTTCTATATAAATAAAATTCATTTGATATGGCAGTATGTTGTAATAATCATATTTTAGAAAAAAAACTAAGCTTCAAAATATAACCTGAAAGTATGGAAGAACGCAAATGTAAATGTTTATAAATATACGATGTCAGGTTTAAATTTACTACAAACGTATACTTCTTCTGATTCTGAAGATGATGAAGTTAACAATGATAGCCACAAAGTTATTGAAGTTCCTAAACGGTATCTATCTTACTTTTAATAATTAGATTTATAATAAATATAAATATATTAAAATATAAATGCTTATATATGTATATATTTTTAGTCTACCTTTACCTGGTAGTATAGCATCATGGAAAGGTGTTCCACATCATGAAGAAATTGATGACAATCCAAATCAGCATGGGGGACGAATGAGAAGTTTTAAACATGAACGTGGTAACTGGGCTACCTTGGCCTATATTAACTGTTAGTATCAAAAATCAAGTAAACAACAGTATTTAAATTATATAGATAAGATCATTATAACATTTGAAAATTTCAGATGAACCTAGTGAGACCATGACATCATGGATGTTTTCAGTACTGGGAGAAGTACCAATTAAGTGTAATATATTTTCTGAAGAGTTTCATATTAGTGTAACAAGAACATTAATTTTGAAGTTTCATTGGATTGATTCCTTCGTAGAGGAAGTGAAGAAACTATGTGAACAGACAAACAGGTTCAATTTGGAACTTCTGAATGTAAGAGCATATACTAATGAAGAGATTACACGCACATTTCTTGGAATAGAATGTTTTGAATCAAAAGGAATACTTGCTCACTTTATAAAAAATCTTAATAGTGTTCTTGCTGAATATGAGTTACCACCATTTTATGAGGTAAGAAATATATATATAAGGAATTCTCAGATACATATACATATTGGTAATTATAACATTCTTATTTAAATATCTTATACAAACAGTGTTTTACAAATTTTTTTATAGGATTCATCCTATCATATTAGTTTTCTATGGTGCCTTGGTAATGAAATTGCAAGTTTAAATGACCGTTTATACATTTTGACTACAAAATTAAATCAACTTTTGGCTGACCATGAAGAAGAAAGGTACATAAACGTTGATACGATACATCTTAAAATTGGGAACAAATTATATGCATTCAAGCTAAGGTGATAAATAATATTTCTTGTTGTGTATATAAGTCTACGACAAATCTAAGCAGTGCCGTAACGAGGATATGAAGCGCCTGTGGCAAGTGTCTAACTTGCGCCTTCTCGTAATCTAATAATAACAAAAAAAATTAAAAATTTTAATGTAACAAGTTAAATTTTACTAAATGCAATAAATACTATTAATCTTATCAAAATGAGTTGTCTGTATATACAATAATGTATTTGTCAAGGTATTTGTATGAATAAATAATCTATAACCTAAATAAGAACGAATTTTTATTCATATTCAATGACGACAAAATAAGAGAAATACAAAACATAAGTATATATTAAAAAATAATAAAAACATAACAGAGTTGTATTCAGCTCTCTAGACACGGTCCTGATATCATCTTGGGGTGTCAGGGACCCCGAAGCACGAGTGACGCTGTTTGCATACCGACATTATGGTATCCGGGGTTCCAGGGACCCCGAAGCATCAGTAGCGCTCTCTGTATACCGACCTGAAATCATCTTGGGGTGTCAGAGACCCCAAAGCATCAGTGACCTTACATATCCACATTTTGGCATCCGGGGTTCCAAGGACCCCGAAATTTCAGTAACGCTATCTGCTTACCGACTTGACATCTTGGGGTGTCAGGGACCCCAAAGCAACGGCGACACCACATACCTACATACATTATGGCATCCGGGGTTCCAAGGACCCCGGTGCATCAATGACTTTGCTTACCGACTTGATACCTTGGGGTGTCAGGGACCCCAAAGCACCAGCGACATTACATACCCACATTTTGGCATCCGGGGTTCCAAGGACCCCGATGCATCAATGACTCTGCTTACCGACTTGATACCTTGGGGTGTCAGGGACCCCCAAGCACCAGCGACATTTCATACCTACATTATGGCATCCGGGGTTCCGAGGACCCCGATATATCAGTGACGCTATCTGCTTACCGACTAGATATCTTGGGGTGTCAGGGACCCCGAAGCATCAGTGACACCACCTACCTACATACATTATGGCATACGGGGTTCCAAGGACCGCGTGCATCAATGACTCTGCTTACCGATCTGATATCTTGGGGTGTCAGGGACCCCGGAGTACCAGCTACACTACATACCGACATTGTGGCATCCGGGGTTCCAGGGACCCCGATGCATCTGTAGCACTCTCTGCTTACCGACATATCTTGGGGTGTCAGGGACCCCGAAGCGCTGACTCAATGCTGTATCGAGGGTATAAAGCGCCTGTGGCATGTCCATAATTTATATATTATTAAATATTTATTAATTTAATTAATATATTATAATATAAATTATAACTTCCGCCTCCCCGTAACCCAATAATGACAATGAGAATTAAAAATTTTAATGCAACAAGTTAAATTTTGATAAGATATTTGATAATGAAGGTCTGAGGACCTTTACGATGGGAGGAGGACATTGCCATTTTCCCTTAGGAAATGCTCAGCGCTGTACAATATTTTTTCAAACATTCATCATCCTATTAATTTTTATTATTTAACACCAATAACATTTTTGAAATTTTATCTAAATAATTGACTTTAAATGGGAATGCAGGAGTAAATAAATATATAATTATATAATAACAACATATATTTTGTTATTATTATACAAAGTCGAGTATCGTATGTAAATGTATATAAAATATTTAAAATATCCACGATCAACGTGGCATGTGGAAATTATGTTAAAACTCTTCAGACTTCTGACTCGTATAAAAACATAGTATCTTGTTAAACAAAATATTTACAGTTGTTTTGCAGTTTTTATACTGATATCTTGATGTATTGTGCAATTACTTTACAAAAGAAAACGTAACTTATTATATATATATATACAACATTATATTATCATCTAGTTCGCGGTTATCAATAAGCTCATAAAATATATTAAGTACACAACAAGGAATGTCTTAAAAGTCTTGAAATTGTATATCTTCCATATTATACAACATTCTGGGTCTACACACACGTCAGTGTAGGTAATATTTATTGCACCCGATTTTTGAAAATTATTAGCATTTATTACGATTACATATAATATGTTTAATATCTTGTTCGGATATATTCAATCGGTACGAATGCTTTAAAGTTGTATATTAAAATCACATTGAAAGTTTTTTCTTTCTAACAACCATCTTATACCAGTGAGTTTTACCTTCCACAACAGGGGTTTAGATCTATGTAATCGCGAAATTTGTGCAGTAGGTAAAAATTTGACACAAAATAATACATTCTCTTCGCTATGAAATTCCATTTGAACCACTGGTTGATTTCTCTGGTAAACATTTCATAATCGTTGGCTCTATTAACTTCCACACTTCAGCAAGCTGTAACGTGTTCAAAATGCAAGTTGTAAGCATAATTATTACTCGTTTGTATCTCTATATAATTACTGAAAATGATCAGTGTAATTGTTGCTCTTTTCTTCTTAAATAATTAATATGTTGCACTTACCAAAATCTAAGTTTCAGATAGCATAAAAGATTAAAATAATTATGACAGCATTTTAAATACAGTATAAATATTGATGGTATCTCACCTCGGAATGTCCACGAATTTGCACGTTTACAAGACTCTGTAAGACTGTAGCAAGTATCTCTAAGTGTGCATGAACGAGTTGTGTCTCCATGTGTAAGCAATGTAATGAGAAGCAATTTCGTAGCTCGACGTTGGCAATTACAGATTCCTGAGCGACCATCTTATTTTCCAGGTACTCAACCGTGTCGCTCTGTGTATAAAATGAAACAATTTTTAATACATCCAATAATTCTCGTAATGAATACAGTCTGCTTTCAATTAGACGAGATTATGTAAGACGATACAAACTTGAAATTATATATTACATTTTTCCTCTTTCATTAACATAAAAGACCTTGGGTAATTTCAGAATAATCACGTAATGACTAGCGAACACGATAACAATGAATCGAGTTAAATCACCGGATAAATATATCTTTCTTGGAGCTTTAAAAATCATCGTCTGTTGTTTGAATACCTCTCGGGAAGATTCACTTACATCAGTGCCTCGAATGACTCCTTGCATTTGCCTCTTCTTTAAGGACAGCATGGTAGACAAGGCGCGTTGATGGTCAGCGCTGACTCCACGCTCATGCCTCTCACATAATATTCTATGAGCTACTAAAACATCCAGAAGGAGATTCAGCCTTTCACATACCATCGTTTCTTCTCTGACTGCTTGCTGAAGAGCTCTCGTCGAGAGTAGGTTGAATTCTCTGAAATTAACAGTCATGAATGGTAATTCTGTCTTTGTGAAACTTCTTCGCTGATTTCCATCGTTAACTAATAAAGAAAAGAAAAGAGTAAATAATTTTATGCTTATAACACCCACTTTGAAATGATATGAAAACCTTTCTTCATCTCTTGCCAAACGGTAGAACCACCACTGGCCCAAGTGGTGGTACCATGAGGTTCCGAGGCTAAATTACTTAACTGCGTGCCTAATTCCGCCATGTCAACTGCGTAGCTGTGCGATCTAATTGCTAGACAATCAGCAATGTTTTTCAATCGAGAGATTCCAAGAAGTATCACCCTGATCTGATCGCGACTGTTCGCAAATTCGGTTAACGTTTCAGGCGGTACCAGTTCCTTCGCTCTCGAGGATAATTCTGAGGTGGCAAATTCGTCAGGTATTCGCCTGAATACTTCGCGAATTTTGTGTTGCGTTTCTTCGCCGGTATACGTGAAGAAGAACTGGACGATATGATCCTTGCTCACCACTGGATGACGAGCGATTACAGTGAGGAATCTTAAAAGAGAGCGTCTCCTTTCTTCTAGAAACTGGGAATCCGCTGCAAATAAAATACCATTAATATTGTTTTTAAAAAAATGGATGATATAATGCAGAACAGAATAAGAAATATTAGAAGATTCAAAAGATGAATAATTTACCTCCTACAATCTTTTTTGGTGGTAATTTCGGTATCAACCTGTATGGAAATCTTGCTAGGAGAAGTTCGTGTAACGATACGAAATCATTGTAACGTCTATAAACGACGGAATTAAATCTCTGAAAATAAAATTTACATTCAAAATATCATTCTATAAGTTTTCTGTACATACGTACATTCTCCAAGTAAGAAATATTACCTTGCTCGTTACTTGATATTCCACGTGTTTTAGAAAAATTCCCTTCTTCTCAGGCACTAGATTAACTTCTATCGTGTCCAAATTACATATATCCGAATAGGTGAGATTCAGTTTTGCAGGATTGCTACCTTTCTGCAGCCTTTGGGCCAGGAGTGTTACCTCGGATAGGTCACCCAGTACAGGAACAGGCAATTCTATGAAACAGAAATAAAAATGTATAAAAATTGCAAAATTCAAAGGACGGTATTTTTTAAATAAATTAGAAATCTGTAAAATTATGATATGGAAACTTCTGATATAGAGGTAGAAAAGTGATATAATTATCATTTTAAAAAAAGGAAGTGGGGTTTTATTTATAGAGGATAGATATTTATTTTATTATAAAATTGAATGATGATTAAACAAAGAAAACATATTTTGTATCTTTTAATAAAAATTAAACGTGTACAATTCACGGTGCACGTTCCACAAAGAAATTGTTCCCGTAGACAGAGTGGCGGTGAGAAAGATTACCGGAAGAACGGTGCATTTCCCGTGGACCTCCTTCAACCGTGATAAAAATCTAGCCTTTTAACGATAAGAAAAACAAGAACTGATTGTGTTGGTCAGTGACACCATTAAAAACCGGGTTTCTTCGCACGGATGTTAGTTGAGCTATGTTTAAGCATTATCTCAGCTCCTGTACCGATAACGTTTCAATTACAGTGACTATGTTAACAATGTTACTTTCCATTACAATCTACTTTACGTATCAGGTCGTCCACCTTATACCTCTTTCCTTCAGAAAATTTTCTTAAACGTCCAGTTGAGTTGGAGTACGACCAATGAGATCGCATTATTTTCTTGAGACTTCTCGACAGAGGAAAACTCTCCTTACCAAACTTATCGTAATCTCAATGTTTTGCTAAGAAAGCAAATATTTAAAATTGGGAGCGTCGAGATACTACATTCATTATCGCCTTTCTTTTGATATATGGCAGTGATATTATAATTATTTTGTTAAAAATTATGAAAAACACGCGAACCTTGAGACTCGGAGTTCTCCAAAAGTTTGTCGCTGGGGTGTTTTCCTTGCTGAGCAAAAGCGACTAGAGCAAGACCCTTGTATAATCCGCTCCTGGTCAAATAACCCATCTTGCTGTCCACCAGTTCCCATATCTGAAAAAAAAAAGTAATTACATGTTAGATGATTTATTTATTCAAATCAACACTTTCCATGGGGCCCTGGTATAAGTCTTTCATTTATTATGTCGAAAAAATATCGAATAAAATATTCTTTTAATGCTGCCTTTTTTCTTTACAAATTTAGATAAGTTTATCAACCAAGGGGGCCCAGAAATCTTAATAGTATTTTTATTACGACTGAAACAAAGTGTGACTACAGGTGATGAATGATTTACAAATCTTGCACTCATTCGATAAATATTTGGTTCTACCTGTTCAGGAAAGTTCCATATCGAATATTTTATACTCGATGAAAATAATGTTTTCGAACATTGAATTTAAACATATAAAAAAATATAATAAATCGTCAGAAATTAATGAGTTATTATCTGTTGGATTCATTAAAATTTCTGTATCCTTTTTAAATAATTATTTTACCGTTTAGTAATAAGTCAAGGTTCGTGTATACATTTTGCAATACATTGTTATAATAATTTCGATGTAAAATAACACGATAAACAACGGAGTAATTTTGTATGACGAAAGGCAGGCGAAGGAAAAAAAAACAATTGCGCAAAAGGCGCGCGGGAAAAACATGAAACAGGTTTACAATAACTCTTCTCTTTGTTAGCGTTTATCTAAATCAAACAGCTTCGGATAAAACATTAAATAACATTATCCGTTGCAAGAAGTACAGTAAAACGGGATAAATAAATTATAACTATACTGAAAGATAATAGGGTTTGAAATTTGTTAACCCTTTGCCCTAGAATATCGTGTCACAAATATTTAGCTCGAAATGCGATATGCAATGATATTTTTAATTAATCATTGCTGGACACTTAACACTTTAAGTAAAATTAGGGAACCTGGACGACCTCGGAGAAAAAATTTTAATTACATAAATACCATTTACACGATAGAAGGAAAAAAAGGTGTTTGATTTAATGAGAAAACAGTTTAATGCGACACAATCAGTGTGATACACTCGACTAACGGTGCAACCTCGGTTAACACTGTGAACGAATCCAAAGGATTAGGCCATAAATGAAAGTAACTACATTCCAAGAATTTTTATACCTTGCTCCGTCATTCTGCTTCTCCTTCTTTCATTCCCATTGCTACTATCTCTCTGTTTCACCGTTCTGGCAAAGCTAACAGAGACCGTACGTTACCTGCATCTAAACTTGAAATTATGCAGCTAGAAAATCTCGTGGATAGGATACCTAACATACCTTACTGAAAAATATCATTAGATTTACGTGTAACTTGTAAGTTAAATTTCTGCTGATTTAATAAATTTATAAATAGAAGGAGGAAAAATCTGGAAGTAATTTTATCTTTCCTCGAATCTGATGCTTTCATTTTCAAGAACAACAAAAAAGAGAATTAAAAAGGTACTGTATTTTAACAAAAACACATTACTGTAAAGTGACAAGAATATAAACTTTCTTTTTTTCTGAACCGTATCATTGAACATGACCTGATAAATAAATTATTCAAGTGTGAAGATCAGTGTTCGCTTGAGAAGAGAAACTGAATACAGAAAACTGGAACGGTAAGTAAAAAAAGTATGAATCACCTTTGAAAAAGATAAATAAAGGAGCTGGCAACGAGACATTCAATTACTATTTATTATCGCCATTTATTCTGTCGTAAAGATTCATTGAACTTGAAATATTTATTACGAGGTAGAAAGTGTGCAATGAATAAGAAGAATAACAAGAATAACAAGAATAAATAATCCAGAGAAATTAATCATGAACAAGGAAAAAGAAAAAAAATTCATAACAATGATAACGATATTTATAAAGAATAAGGAATAGAGGAAAAGTTTTATTATTATTTTTCTTTTAGAGCAAAATTGCCGACATTACAGATGGTGATTTTAAAGTTCAAAATTCTGATATTTTAATATTTCAAAATCACTTGAATAGATATTCAAAATTTTAAAATTCTAAATTATTAATATTCCAAAATTCTAAAATTTCTAAATTTGAACATTCTCAGATTCTTTATTCCAAAATTTGAAAAATCTAAAATCCTAAAGAAATTTCCCTCCTTCCAATTGTTCAAAACCGTACTACATACACGCAAAAGGTATGGAAAGAGAGGCCGTGTGAATTGCAGCAAGGAAAAAACAAAAGAACGAGAGAAGAAGAGAAGCAAATGGACTCAAACGATCGCAAATATGAGCAAAAAGAGAAGTGCATAAAAGTGCACCGTTCCGTATGCGGTTCTCCGAGTTCTCACTGTTCGAAAGCGACGGGTCCTTGTTTTCTCATTGGTTTCACCAGTATTATTAAACCTTAATCGTTGATCAAGTTCACCGAGAGAGGTGCCGAGGGTGAAAATGTGTTCCTTGTTCGCGATCGTGTGAACATTTTGCTCATAAACAATCGTCGCGAAAGCTGAGAATTCACTACGCCTCGTTACCTAACATTAAACATTACCAATTATTTATAATTACTAATGTAAAAACTGTGTCATCCACGTAATCAATCAAAAATTATTTAAAAAAAGAAGAAACAATTCAAATTAATTAAGGAAACAAAGGTGAAGCAACAAGAAAAAAATTTGTTAAAATTTCTGAAAGAAAAATAAATAATTCTCAAAGGTAATCGAGTAAGCTACGTAAATTTGTTATTGTCTTTTTTTTTTTAAATAAAAATACAAGATAAGTGTGTAAAAATATTGGTAAGCAGGAAGAGACGGGTACGATGTATCGTATAAAGCGCGAAACAACTGGAATGTCATTAAACAAAATTAGTCTCGTCCCCGACGGAAGAAAAGCAGAGGGAAGGGAGATCGGTTCATGTCCGTGATGGTTTTATCTCACGTGCATGGTCACTGCGTGTCGATCGTAGCATGGTACGCTTGTAAGAACCCTACCCAATCCCGCTCAATGATTCTTCGTAAATGTTAGCTTGTTGTATATTAAACAACCGATTTCGAAACGATCAACACGATTTCATATTAACTCAAAGCTTAAAATTGTATGGAAATAACTATATAAACTATTCATTAATATCCTTAATACAAAATGGCAATTATAATAAACAACGATCAAGTTTGAATCATCAAAAGTTTGACACATTATTTAATGCTATAAAAATTCTGTAAAATAATTGATTTTGTATTAATTTAATTTTATCGTCCTACCTTACGATATATCTAATTGTTGCCCTTTGAGACACAGTTTATTAGTTATCATTAATGATGAAATAATTTTCTTAATGAATGTTAGACGTAAGAATAGACTAGACAAACAAAAAACATTTTGCATTATCGTACCACGATGCGTATCATTCAGGATCGGCCTATTTATAGTGACCCGTGATGATTAACGATCAAGCGGCGACCCACGTAACGTTATTTTGATTGTGTCATTAGTCAATGAACGAGACGCGACGTTCAATCCCTGTTACGTCGTATGATATCGTGTACATACACCCGCGATCAAATCAGGCTTCTATTGGGAAAATAGTAAGCGAAATAGAAATTCTCAACATGTTAATTTTCATGATTTCATTAAAAGTAAAGTTATTTCATCAAGTATTATAGATAAACCCGTTGTATTTTCAATTTAATTATTTTTACAAGCAATTATGCAATGTTGAAAATAAATCCTAATTGTATTAATCGTTATTGCGCAAGTTTGAAATTTCATTAAGAAATCACCAGAGATAAATGAATAATTGGCAGACATAAGTAGTAAAACATAATAAATGATAATTTACATGCATAGAGATATGGAATATTTGTAATGTGTATTTACGACTGTAGTTGACCCTACTACGTAATCTTCCACTATTACAAAGGGGCGTCCGTGCAGACTATCGTTAGCGGGCGTGTTAATGATAAAATAATGATGATACACTCATTCCAGTCTCGGGACAATATAATTGACTGTGAAGACTGAAACTATTCATCGAATGCAAAATATTTATAAACGATAAAAAAGTGTTTATATGAATGGTACTACAACGGCGGTTCTATCTTCATTAATTAATAACGATTTGATCAGACTATAAAAATTGGAATTTTTCTTTTGTCACTAATTTATGAAATTTCTACGATATTTTTATGTATTTGTATCCTTTAATATGTGGTTAATAATAAATAATTACAAGAATAACTAGATGGGAAAGAGGGTGGGCCTACCCCTTCTAAAAATCTGGATTGCCCCCTCCCAAATGTGGACCTTCGCAATTCTAAAATTTTAAGATTAGAATTCTGGTTCAGAATTTTCAAATTCCAAATCTTCAAGGTTTCGAAATATCAGAACTCAACAATTTGAAAATTTCACAATTCCAAAATTCCAGATTTCTGAAATGAATACACATCAAACATGATGGAATATCGAATTACTCATCTTTAAAAGATTGAATCATATCACAAGCATGCGTATTTAACGTGACCCCAGTGATTCAGACAAGACACCATATGTATCGCATACGATGCAAATCAGAAGTGATTGTACGCTCCGAATCAAGTTTGGTCCCTTTTGTTTCGTAAGGACCTAGTTAACTATACATAGATAAGACTTATCGAGTCTGGTCACGGTCGTGAAAAAATTCCGGAACGGTTTATCTCGCTATGAACCGCTATGCAGAATATTTATTCACGTGGCATCTGTTTCGACGCGTCGTCCATATACCGTTGTATGTACATTTGCTTCGTTATCTAACCGGTTCGATGCAATTTCTATTAACAAATGTGATAGGCTCGACAAGGACGTACGAGTGACCATTTAAAACATTTATCATAATGCATGCGGTGTAAAATAATTTTAAACAAGGTTTACAGAACAAATATAATTCATTTACTTCTTTGGTAGAATTTAAATTAAACGATAATAATAGTAATTTATTGCACTTTATACAAATAAAAAAAATTTATTTTCATTCCATAGTGTAAAAAATTAAAAATTAAGCAATTTTAAGTTTAATGAAAAAAGCTAGTTCTTATCCGCCATAAATCAATGGCTGATCGTCATTCGATCCAGGAGAAGTTAATCGTATACCTGTAACGGTAGCATTAACCTAACAGTACGACGTGCGAAGAAATTACATAGTTAAAACATTCGACTCTCTCTTCTTGAATGTGGTGGTAGCTACGCGACAACAAGGAGAAAGAAATGAGAAAGACTTAAAGAGAGAAACATACCTGGCTGAGAACGGAGCTACTCAGCTGGGACTTGACAAGAAGGGATTTAAACACCTCTCGTTCCACATTTCCACTCGTGGGAGAGCAGATCTTCTCGTAGACTTCTCTGTAGAACGCTGGTATGCAGCCTGGTTGGGCACGGCGACGAAAAGCAAAATAAAAGTACATCACTTCACGGAAAATTACCAAGTGTCACTTTTCACAAAAAAAGAAAGGGGAAAGAAAAATAATATTATAACGCGAAGGTCAATGAATGTTGGGAAAACCATCGGGCATTTACGTAAACGAGGAAACCGTTATTGCTCAAACTTGTTAACCTCAAATAGCATATGTAATGATATTAAATATTATAATTATTTTTTTATTTGTTCATCGATCTTTGTATTGACAATTATCTGATAAGTTTTCAATATGTGCTTGGACTTAACTTAAAAAAGTATAATTTCTTAAAAGATGTTTACAAAATAATTTTGAATAAATAAAAGATTTTAAGGAAGAAAAATATATCAGAAGATCGTAATATTACAGCGACATTATTAAAAGGGTGGAAAGGTTGCTTTTAAAAACCGGACGACCTCGGGAAGACCTTGTCAAAGGTGTGTATGGTACACGGGTTCATCATTTACCGAACGACAGATCGGTCGACGCCATATTGGATCACTTGTAGATCATCCAGGATTCTGCGAGATCGTAATACCACGGCTTTTCGAAATTACAGTTACGTGTATGATGATCTTTCGAGTAATGATTTATGTGCACCCGCGTTGTCTGTTTTGAAAAGACCACGATATCAGCTGTCGGCAAAGTACGAACGATAACAAAAAACCACGAACACCATACGCCATTGCCGTGTGGCGCACAACTGACGACTGACGCGATTTCTCCGGCCGGCTGACTCTGACTTCTCCCGCCGCGCATGCGCCCTCTTAAATACTCGACTCGAAGGCGTCGATTTAACGAATCGATTTAAACGCGACAAATTCAAATCTCTAGCGTTTTGTATTACATGTATATGCAGCGTATTCGGTAAATACAATACAAAAATATAAATTACTTAGATACAAAAGAGTGGTAAATACAAAAATTATTAATTATCATCCAATTGTCCTAATGGAAATGGTTTCGGTAATGGTTTCTCAAGTTCCCTTATCTCCTTCCTAATTTCTTTGGATTTTTCCTTGTCCACCGATTCGATTAAACGCAATTTTTGTGCTATTTCTTGTTGTATCATAGGACGATATTTTTTTCCCATTCCAAGGCTCTCCATGTCGCTTAAAAATTCCATTCTCTCCTGAATCCCTCGTACCACTACAAAATAAAAAAGAAAATATCAGCGTAGTAATGTTAGATATTAATTTATTTCTGTTACTTACACTCATCGATAGGATTTACATCGTCTGACGAACGTCGCTCTCGTCTCGGTTTGTGAAGAACTTTTGGTCCATGAGGAGTTTCTGGCATATCTTTCCCGTATGCCATGATACATGCCAAATGACGCTTTTGCTTTTCTTTATTTCCTAAATTTTATCAATAATAAAAATATATTTTACAGCGTTATAATTATACAAATTTTGAAGTATCTTACGAAGAGGGGATGTCCTTCTATATTGTTCTCTCTCGTATGCGCCACTTTGAATGATGACATCCTGAGTTCGTTTCTTCCAAATAGAAGGCATCGTGACCTGTAAAAATAATAAAACGGTCAGTGCGTGTAATATTTATAAATAAACCTATCAAATTTACCCGATACTCCGTGTTACGTTTATTCGCATTCTGTTTTGATTTATCCGTGGGAAGCGGTAAGGAATCACCCCTGTCGAGCGCTTCTTGAATTGATTTTCTCTTCATCATGCTCACTTTAGACTCCTCCATTAAAACTATTAATGAAACAAAACTAACCCTTAATTCTTACCATTTTTCACTTTTGTTTCTTATGATAAATTTGCTTACGTTTAATCAGATTTCTCGTCTCTTCGCTGTACTTTGCTCTTGGTGGATGATGGAACGCGCCCACCCCCTTTTCAACCCTCTGATATTTCCGGTCCATGTTAGCCTCCTGCAAACTATCGACGCGTCAACTAAAAGCGTACTGTTTCGTGACACCTCGAAAAGACAATCGCTAAAGTTACCCCATTCAATATGAACCACCCCAGCGTCGCGTTTCTATGACTACTTTAAAGATGATTCAGCCATCGAACTAACTTTCAAACTGCAATTCAAACTTTCCTGATATTGTCGATACGTAACCCAAGTGATATACGATTTCTGTAGTTAAAAAATTAAAAACTTGAGCATTTTAAATATTGTTTCCCTGCAAGTTATCCAAATTAAATAAACGCTAATTTTATAAATATTAAAATAAAAATTTTCGATATTTGAACAATTTTTAAGTGCATATTATTTTTAAAAAATATTCCCAATTCCAAAAATTTCGATCGCGATGAAATATGAAAATAATATTCTGTTCAAAACGGATTTACAAGAACAGAAGTTAATAATTTTGCGGTAGTATCAATCAATGATCAAGTGGGAATGGATGCACCTTGAAGGATGCGGCAGTGGCTCGACTTGTGCGCATGTCGTGCAATCTACCACCAGGGGTTACGCTCCTACCTCCTGGACGAAATAAACTTGCGATTTACGCGTCGAAAGTACACTGGTTCACGAAGAAAAAAAACAGAAAAATTATTCGAATTTCGTGTTACTGTGTAATTTCGAGCATACTTGACCAAGAGGGATAATATTTCTTCTTCAAGATCCTTCGATTTCGTATGATACCATTTCTCTCGACAATCAAATCTTTCGCTTTCAGCCAAGCGAGAAACAGTGAAAGTTATTGATTCTCATTGTGAGCTACGTTTTAGTAATATTCCGTGCTCCTTTTTCTGCCAGGTGAGTGACAACACGCATAGTTTGCTTTCCCTTTGAGGAAAAGGGTGACCACTTAATTACATCCTCGATGTGGCGGGGAGACCTCCCTTTTTTTTCGTGTTGTTGTTATCGTTATTGTAAGCAAAACGATCGCAGCGACTCCAATCTAAGGATGATTTTTTTCATTATTTTTGATAATTAATAAGATTTGAAATTGAAGAAATTAAAACCAAACACTTGGATACAAATAACAAATCTTATTAAATAAATTATTATAAATATTCTCCTGAAATTGTTTCCTTTTAGTTTCAGGAAGAATATTTAACAAAATGAAAGTGGGACTGTTAAAAAATTTTTTACACTATTTCAACTTGAAACAAGGCACAGTGTTAATAGCTGTGTTTCAATTGGTAAATATATAATAATTATTCTCTGTTATAATTCAAGAAAGATTGCTCTGACTATAAATTTCTTTCTTCAATACAGTTTACATCAGGCTTCAGTATGATATTTTTCGTGCTCGCACTGGCACATGCAATGGGAATTCAAGAAATGGTGGTAAGAGATACAGAAGATGCTCTGGAGAGAGAAGCTTTAGAAGACATATCCTCTAACCACCTTAATACTAGGAAAATGGATATGGCTCATCACAATGCAACTGGTGCTTGTAAAATTATAGCCAGTCAGCCAATCCTGCGAATAGCAGATTCTGTCCAATTCCTGTTAGAAGGTTTTATAAACAGAATCGCTACAGATTTGATGCAGGGATGCGTTAAATTCAGCTATTGTAGCAGATTCGCGGCAGAAATATAACAAAACCTGTTAAAGCAGATTGGCGGCAGAAACCGAGCAGATCCTGCAACTTCAGCCATTTAAATTTTAAACGGAACAGTCACTATATAAGTGGTATTTAAAATCTTTTTCCAAACTATGAGCGTTTGATTTTGTCAAGCAAAATACGGAAAAAGATGGCTACGGATTTGTAGACAGATTCTGTCAGATCTGCTGCCAATCTGCACGCAAATTCTTTACTGGGTACATACTCCAAACAGCTTTATGTTTTATTATTTTACAAAAAGCCATAAGAATTATTTTCTAACAAGTCTTTCCTCTCATACATTTATCTCGATACGGTTCTCTTTAATTTCATTTATTTTCGACAAATTTTGAACGGATTCTTCGTCGTTCCAGAAACGGTTTACTCGATGTATTGCGGACTGGTCATCACGGTGATACATTTTATCTCCACTATATTGCTTCTCTACGGTGCGCTAACGGTAATAACATTTTACACAGTCGCATGTCAGAGTAATTTTTTGATTAAGAAAAAGTCATTTCTTCTGATAGAATAATCGTCACTTCATGGCGCCTTGGATGATGGTCATGATGACTATAATATCAGCGTTGACAATTTCCTTGTTCCTGGTTGAACAAGACTGCCCCTTTATCGCTACCCTTGGTGGTAAAGCAGATATTTGTGAACGTACGTAGATATTTTTTAAATAATTTTCTTTTATATTACATATGCTTGACGAACTTCATTCTTTCAGGTATGATCGTTTTGTTTCTCGTAATTACCAGCTCTTACGTGTGGTTTGTCGTGTACAGCACTTACAAGAGTCTCGAGACGAAGAAAGGATTAACTCACATTCTTCACGGCGTAAAGAAAAAGCCTGTAGTTCCGGTCGTACAAAAACCGAAAGCCGCTCCGGCACAAGCAAACAAACCGTACGAGGTTTAAAGATATTACAAAAATTTATTGAAGTAGCTACAGAAAATCGATTTTATTCGTTACAATAAATGTGAAATCGCATTTGATTACAAAACTCTCGGTACTGAGAGATAACTTTCAAATGACAGTGTTTTTTAAACAAATTACGAAATTTCAAATGGAAGGAACGTACAATTTAATGGTCATACGAATGGTTATGAAATTTAAACGAATTCGAGCACATCATCTTTGTCCAGAAAAGAAAAATTAACAATTTAACGACAAAGAAAATGTGGGATATTTATGTTGGAAAAACACTGTACATTATCGTATACATGACACGACGAAGACGTTTATTTCACGAAGCTCAAAAGTGATCTGCAGTACAAAAAGCTTGCTTCATATTATTACATGTATTATATCTTGCTCATGCGTTACAATTGATATTTGAACAACTCGCGTTACTTTGAAATTACATTCAAAATACATTTCGAAGAACGCACAGAAGTTTAAACATTGTTCTGAAATTTTCTAATAATAAAATTGCATATCGAAAAAGCGGCGACGCATATATCGTAATATATTTTTCATTTTAATTATTGCCATCATACACAAAGTTTGTTTAAATTGATAACGACGTTTCATTCAAGGTTTAAGTTTACACCTGATGATATTCTCTCCTTATGTAAGACTGATTTTAATTGCTAGAGTTGCGTAAGATTATGATTCGAAATAACAAAGAAGAAGACAAAATACATCGCTTGTATCTGATCATCGATATTTTATTATAAACAACATACAGAGTTTCGTCTCATATTCAGTTTTATTTTAAAACTCGATGTCAAGTTCTTAATGATACTACAATAACGTTGATATTTTCTGGTAATATTTCAATATTAACAAGTGAATGTAGTTATTTCTTGTGTATATGTATATTAAATGTATGGAGATCATAAAAATAAAGATTACAAAACTCTATTACGTTATATACGTCCCATTATTTATTTGGCTAATCATTAAAAACCGATTCGATGATTAGTCAAACGTTATAGTTGTTCATGATAGATGGATATGAAGCGGGTTCAGGCATAATATACGATCCATGACGTTAAACGGAAGATTAATAATTTTATAAAATAAATATAAAAAAAACACATGATTGAATTATTAACAAAATATATCCTACAAAATATGATTTGATTACCTTCGCGATGATACTTTTCATATCATAATTTTGCGTCAGCGTTAACGATAAATTGTTTTAATTGCGTAAGAAAACTACTTTTTACAATGACGCGTTCAAAGAAATTTCAAATATTCTTTTTTCATTTTCTTTTTAACATTCAGGAACCTGTAGTTCCATAAGTAGAATAGGCCCACATAACAAGTTAATAACAACATGTTATAGTATTCCTTAAAGTTCATTTTCAATTTGTTATCAATAATTCACGCACCGTGCACGTAACACCAACAAATAATAGTACTTTCCGTTTGGTCCTGTACCACATAGTACGACTTTAAATAACAAACAGTATTCCATGCAAACTATACCTTGTAAATTTCACGAACACTGAAAACGTATTAAAATATACTCTCTTCCTTCGATTATCGCTATATAATACAGAAAATTAAATAACGTACAAATTTTTCAAATTTCCTATACTCAGGAGTTTACCTCCTCTTCATTCTCCAATCACATTTTGTCGTCAGTTAATTCAAGGAACTGTGCATAGAAATCTCTCGTGCATTCACCTTTATTGTTGAATACGAATTTATAATAACTACCATCTGCACATATTACTGTAAAATAATGAAAAATTATCATAAAAAAAAAATGTTGAAGAAATAAAATACCACTGCAACATGTTACTGACCTATAATACTATTGTTATCAGTTCCAAATGCACACATACATTGGGGACCACCTGGAACTTGAAATTTACAAAAGCTCCAGCTTGAACTAAAGTATTTTGGCAGGAAAGTGGCAGATGCTAAACTAGATTGACGATTTAATTTTTGATCTTCTACAGCAAAAACGTGTACAGTACCATGATCACTTGCTACACATAACCAAGTTGAATCATGATTAAAATTGATGCTGTAATGACATAAATTAATAAAATCACTAATGATGATATGAAAACGAATTTTAACGGTGCTTTATTATTATTTACCAATAAATATTTGCATGATTAGCTCCTCTTCTCAATTCATTAATCATATTTCCACTCTGCGTTTCAAATACTCTTATCAGAGTACCTTTCTCTGAAGCAGTAGCCAATCTAGTACCTTGTAAGTTTAAAGCTATACATGATAATGGTGTTTCATGAGCTTCTATATTTAATGGTTGCTTTTCTGTATTAGCCAAATCTATCACTGTGAAAGGAAGAAAATAAAAATTGGTTTGTGAGAAAAAAGAATTGAAGAGGTTGAGAAATCTATTATACAAAACTTTACCTTGTACATGACCATTTTTTCTACCAGGAAAAGCAAGCAGGGAATTACTACTATTTGGACATAATACACACAGACCCCTAGGATTTGGGTTGGTCTCAAAAACATGAAGCTGTTGAGGATTTTGTGTGAATGTATAAACTTTTATAACACCTTCTAAAATTACTACTATCCTATCTCTTCTCAGTTTGACACCCTTCACTGGAGCATTAAACTCTAAAGTAATTGCTGGAGATTTTTTCAGGTCATCCCATATCATAACTGCAAGTATTATGTAAGATAAGTAATTTATTCTTTTTATCTTTCATTCCTGAAAACATCAAATGTTTTACCTTTATTTGTTGGATACATAGGTTTTGCACCACTGCCAACTAGGGCTAAATAGTTACACCTAAATAGCATTTCCACATAACCAAGGCCTCCATCACTAAAAAGACGTGCCTTTTCCTTTAAGGGATCACAGTTATATACTCTGAAGCCATTTTCCATACCGCAAGCAAAACATCCTATAAGTGAAAAGATTACATGCATAATAATGATATTAATATCTGTTTCAGTATTATATATATATTTATCTTTTTTCTTTGAAAATGCAATATGGCATTTGATACATACATTGAAGCAAACACATAGGGACTTGAGATAAAACCATTACATTTGAATGATTATCAAGGAGCTCTTTATAAAATAATGTCATATCACATGATATACACAAAAGAATGTAAAAAGAAGACATGATACAAGAAATAAATTTTCTAATAACTTAAATAAAACCTATAATATTATAAATAAATCTTTCATTTAATATTACAAATATACAGATTATTAATTTAAAAATAGTGTACTTCTATGTAAATTTATTTATAAGAAAAATGTAAATAATTAAGACAGTAATTTACATAAAATCTTTATAAAGAAGATAGCTTAAATCTAATCGATTAGTCAAATTTAATACAAATTTATTATTCGAATTTGACATAAATTTTACACGAATTAGGTTAGAAAAGGGAAAATGGCATTATATTTATGTATTTTCAATTATTTTTAACATATAATATCATCTGAAAATGTTCTGTTTAACGTCAGAGCGATATTGATTACATAAAAAATAAAGTTTTGATAAATTTGTAGGGCAGACGTTGAATACAGAGGTTAGGTATAAAAAAATAAATTTGACAGTATATGACCGGACTGTCAAATGTAGTACACTCGGTCACATACCCTGGTCCTGATTGAAACCAGCATAGAGCAAGCCATTGCCGTGAGGATTTCCTGTCGTTAAGTTCATTGCAAATCACTTATTTAATTGCAACATTAGCTCGAATGATCGGTTTACTCGTGGAATTCTATCACATCTTCGCCGGCAAGCAACACCAAATACTTTTCGTAACTACGAAGTTCCGTCACCATCATAGGGTTTTTACGCATGCGTATTCTTCCGTTTTAATCAGCTGATACTATAGAATCGGAGCACAACTTTTATTTATGTTGTTATAAAAACTTGTGTTTAGTGTTATGAGTTTATTTACAGGAAATTGTGTACATGGAAATTCTCCTTGTACGATTGAATAGTAATCAATATGAGAGTACAAGTAAATAAATAGAACATTTAATTAATTTGTGTACATACTTTTTAATACAAGTTATATTATTTGAGGTTATATTGATAATCAAAAATGAACAGTTTATATAGCAATTTTTTAATAGCAAAATGTATTCATACATCTGCTAACTTATTTAAAGAAACAGCAAAAAATTTAAAAGGAAAGAAACATAGTTCACAGTTATGGCTTACGAGGCAGTTGAAAGATCCTTATGTAGAAAAGGCAAAAAAAGAAAGCTATAGATGCAGAAGTGCATTCAAATTATTAGAAATCAATGAAAGGTTTAAGATTTTAAAACCTGGACAAACTGTGATCGATTGTGGTGCTGCTCCTGGCAGCTGGACCCAAGTTGCCATCAAAATGACAAATGCAAATGGTAAACATGATGATGATGTTGGAACTGTGATTGGAATAGACAAAATACCAATGTATCCAATTGAAGGTGCAACTTTATTGGGTAATATGGATTTCACTAATATAACTTCACAAAAGGAACTTCTAAAACTATTAAAAGATGAAAAAGCCCATGTGGTTTTATCGGATATGGCTCCAAATGCATCTGGTATAAAAGCCATGGACCATGAAAATATAATAAAGCTGGCATATACTGCATTGAAATTTGCTTTACAAATTACATGCCTAGATGGAACATTTGTCTGTAAAGTTTGGGATGGTGAAAAGTCTCAACAATTAGAGAAAGATCTTCTAAAATTTTTTAAACATGTTAGAAATATAAGGCCTGAAGCCACAAGAAATGAATCTACAGAAAAATTTTTTTTAGCCACAGGATTTAAAGGAATAAAGACTACATCTAGTAGTACATTATAATATCTGGTTTCATTAACAAATTTAAGTTATTTAAACTTCAAAGTGTTTAATGAATAAAATCATTTATAACATAATTGCTTATTGTGCCTGGACAGGTTGTAAATAATAACAAATCACAATATTTTGATGTAAGATCAACATCAAGTGATTTTATAACTTCTTCCTTTTGCAATCTAACAGCTCCTACACAACACGACATGTATAATATACATCAATATATTTAGTTATAAATAATACAATAATATTTAATACAGTTACAATTAATACATATTAAGATGCTGTTGATGCTTCTTAATTATACCATTATATATACAATTCTTAATAAAATTAATATGTACACAAATTAACAATCAGATACATGAGAGAGATTACACACCACATCGAAGTATACGCAGAACGATAAAATTACTGGCCATGATATTAAATTTTTTATTTTGTTAAAATTCAATGTACGTGTAAGACCCACGTAATGAAAAATTCATTGAAAATAAAATATAAAGAATTCTAATTTTTATTGTATGCATTCTATCCCGTGCCCTTTTGTAATAATAATTTTACAGGTAAAACGGAATAGAAAACTGTTGTAACGATCATTGGAAAAGTTAACGATATTACGGATTAATTTTTATTCTTTTGAATACCATGGTCAAAACGTTGATATAGAATAATTCTCAAATTAAAAACATTCATATTATGTAGATACCTGTTTTAGCTATACAATGTAGGTGTAAGCTTTGACTCAATTATATCGGAGAGACGTGAAATGTTGAAAATTCTATAAAAAATTGTGGTAATTTTTAAAACACATCTAATA
This sequence comes from Osmia bicornis bicornis, assembly GCF_907164935.1. Classification (NCBI taxonomy): domain Eukaryota; kingdom Metazoa; phylum Arthropoda; class Insecta; order Hymenoptera; family Megachilidae; genus Osmia; species Osmia bicornis. The sequence continues at coordinate 8,734,038 of NC_060226.1, forward strand.
CTGTTCAATTCAAGCTGAAGTCATTGAGAATATAAAAAACTTTATGTAAAAGTTGAATCTGAAGATTATGTAAAAATTTAAAAGTTTAAAAAATAATTATGCTTACGAACTTAAACTGAACATCCTGAAATCTACAAAAAGTTGAAGAAATAGTAGGAGACATTTAGATATTGTATGTTTCCCTTTCTATATGTTGCGATATTAAATTCCACGGTATATTGTTCGCAGTTTTCTTTCATGGAAAACCTAAAGAAAAGCATAATTTCAACAATTTGTGTCTCTTCATACCATAAGAGTAGACATGACGACGTGTATATAATAAAGCTGTATGAACAATACTTGGTCGCTGGGGGGAACAGCGATTTACCTTTCGAGATTTTTCACGACAGAAGACGTGTGATTTCGTGTTCTATAAATAAAAAGCAATACCGCTAAAATCAGTCTGATTCGATATACCGGGGTCACAAGCATATTTCCTGAGTTCGTGAACCCAGATTCCGCGCGTTTAAGGATGCAACAAAAGTATTTGAAATGCCATTCATAGATATTTTAAAGATTTAAAAAAAATTTTTCTTTTTCTACTAATATACAGTATTTTTAATGCTTTTTTTTCCTTCTTCTAAATTTCCATTGATTTCCATAAATAAATTCATCTGTGAATATCATACCAAATATCTTTTACAGGCTAATACTTCGAAGCTGATTTAAAAGTTCAAGATTCAATTGAAGACAATGATGGTAATTCGTGATTCAACTATACACACGCAGATCATTCGGATCTACTAAGCATTTCGTAGAATCGTTTTATTCCACTGTTTGCACTGCGAAGATTAATCGACGATGTATCTTATTATAATTCGTTCTTATCGATAGGGTATCATCAACGAGTACAAAGAGATGTCACCGTTCGTGTCGGACAGTGATCCATGGCCACGATATATACAATATGTGATCGTTTCTTATTGCGCGTACATTTCGTGCACGATAAAACATGATTAAACACGACCTTGTCGCCGACTTATTGTTTTCATAACAGAAGTTTCGCGTATCGACGCGTTCTTTGTATAACGGCGCGGTATTCTGAAGATGTATTTTCGGTTTGCATGCCTCGACATTTTCAATCGCGACGTGTAGAAAATAAAAAAAAAAAACCGCTAAAAATACAGTAGCTTCGGAGGATATTCTGCCACTAAGTTAACTAACATTTAGAATTCGTTGTAGAAAATGGAAAATTTTAGCAGAAAAATTGAGTAATGGTCCATCACTCTTTGCGCTTTACCATTGGCATAACTAGGTAGAGGTCAGAATGGCCCCCAAAAAATGTGGACTAGCGTCTTCGCTATTTTAAGATTCTAAAATTCTGTACACCTAGTCCACTTTCGAAAAATATCCTAGTTACGCCAATGATGCCTTCCTTTTTTAATTCACTATTGCAAAAACCTCTTTATTAAAATCTAAGAATATAAGCCATACTGGGAAATTTAAGTTCAGAGAATAGAGTAGACACCCTTTTTTTAAAAAATATTTTAGTTTGTTAACCAGATCGCCCTGTAAGAAGTTAATGAAAATTCAATAATTTGATAAGAAAATCTCAATCGATGCGAGATTGCATTATCATACAATAATACACCCCTTTTTGGTGCTCCAGCAAAGTACTTTAAAATTTAAGTAGTTGGCATTATTCATTGACTATGTCAACATTAATCCTTTTTTTGTTTTAACTTGCGTTAGTACAGCATTTGGTGCAATGGAATCGAAGACTGATCGTGACAGCACTAAATTGACATAATAGGTCTGGCAGTATTGGACACATAATTAACACCTCTGCCCCTGATTACTTAATTAGCGAAGTTGAATTTTACTTGCTCAAGACACGAGTTGCGCGATAATTAATGATTCAGTCGACATTAAAACAGTTATTACAAATTAGAAAATCCTACTTCAATGACGTTTTAAATCTAAGAAAATCAAACGATATCCTTAAGAATCGTTAATCGATGATATAATGTTCAGTTATATATTAGGACCTAATAATTAGGTCGTTCAGAATTATTCTGAGTGAACATTTTTGTCACTTAATTTTTTTTCCTTCACAATTTTGTAAAATATTGTTCAATTTTCTTATCAATAATTTATCATTAATTATAATAGCAAATGAGCGTAGTATAATTGTATGCTATCACTCTGAATCACTCGTCTCGTTCAGCAAAATAATTTTCCATTGCAGGTAGTATGTTTTATGCAGTAAACTAACGCAGGTAAACGCCCTTTCGAAAATTCTAGCCTACCTGTTCCCTTTTCATAGCGCTAGGGAACCACTGTTGACAATGGATACAATATTTTTTTCGTATTGATAAATATGTACAGTCAGGTGCAACGTAGGGTAAATATAAGGTAAAGAGCCTCCCACTACCTGCTTTTCGTGTGGGAGGAGCCAGAAAAGGGGAGCATAATTTAAAACCTCCTAGTTTCGTGTATGTATAAAGAATATGGACAAATAAAGCAGGTAGTGAGATATTTCTTTTTAACACATTGACTGCCACATTGAAATTCCTAAAAATTTTATTAGATAATATTTCTATTTTTAAGAAACGCTTAGTATTCTGAGAATACTAATAAGATAAGTGTAATGTTCCTAATTTTTTATTATTCTGAACCACGTCGTCTGAAACTTTCGAAAATATTGCGGTAATTATTAAAAAACAAAGTTTCTTAATTTCTTAACGAGGGGTCAACCGAGATTTCTGACCCCCCTAATTGCGCTGCTACTTAATATAGAAGTAAAAAAAATGTTAATAATGTAGGTAAGAGTCAGCTAATATGACAATTAATGTGTTAATTAAGGGAGCCTAAGTTGCACGCGACCATATGAATCTTGCTACAAAGCATTGGCCTAACTAGGTTTTCTGGATGGAGTGGGCCAAGTCCCTTAGCTCTATTAACAATGTTAAGTGTAAATATTAGAATTTTATAATTCTAAAATTTTTCAATTTTTCAATTTTTGAATCTTAGAATGGTGAGGGGCCAATAGACAATTTTGAGGGGGGCAGGCTCACCCTGGTTTGTATCTAGTTACGCCAATGCCACAGAATTGAATAAATCATCTAACATCGATATCAATTGATACAGCTACTGATTTTAAATGTCACATGATTCTATTTCATGTATCGATGATATTCATTGCACTGGTTATTTTTACCAGCTATCAAATCGAAAGTATCTCGATAAATATACATTGTTACGTTTCTATCCTGCTCTATCAATCGCTTCGTCTAATAGTAGAATATAAAACGTCTTACTATCCTCAGAAAAATCAAGATATTAGGTGTTTCATTTCGTAATATGAAATATCGGATTTTTCGAGGAGAAATGAAATCATTTTTGAAATATTAACAAACGTTTTATTCGTCGAAATAATTTGTTATTCGTAAGAGTGCACTAATTAAAATATTGAAAACTTGTTATTTTTTTGTTTAGAAAATTTGCAAAAAATTATTTCTTTTCGCTTATGTCTTAAAAAATTATAATTTTTAAATTTTAAGGTTCTGAAATTCCAGATGTTCAAAATTACAAAATTTCTATGGGACCCCAAAAGATATCCTAAATGCACCAATGCAAAAGACAATTTGGTACCTATTTCGACGAATAAAATATTCGTAAGAATTTGAGAAACAATTTTCATTCCTCTTTAGAAAAATTTGACATTTTACATAACACGACCTATTATAATTCTCTAATAATATCTCGCGATGTGAAATTCAATTCGGCAGAACTTAATCGTAATTAACGTAACACGCTTGCTACAATGTATTCGCAACTTACTTACACGTCTCCTGCTTTCCTCCGGTATCACAGTATTGTGCTAAGCAATTTATACAATTAATCTCATCGAGCAATTTATTATTCTCTATATTAAACACGGACACACGGTTGCTTGTTTACGCATTTAATTGTATGGTTACTCGTTGAATATTCCGATATATTGAAAAAAAAAAAGAATCTAGGCCTTAAGAATTGATACGTCGAATTGATAATCGATAAGATCTCTGGATCAGCTTCTTGGAGAGCAGAATTCCAGAGAGACCAGTGCCGCTTATAGTTTAATCGACTACGTGTAATATGTGATTAAGGACAATGCCTTACTGTACAATTATGTATGTTATTATGCTCATACATAAATTAGAATTAAGTATACATCATATAGCACAATCATTATTATACGATTACTACATCATAAGTGTTTGTACAAATTGTATATGTACACCCGTACCAGTAACAGCCTCTTTCGCATAGCGACACATGTACCATAGATATTTTGTTTACAATGAAATAGTTAATTTTCCAATTTCAAATTTCAAACTTTTTATTTGCTACCTTACATTACTAGTATGGTAATTGGTATGATGATACTAATAACGTAGGATGACAAATAGAAAATTTGAAATTTATAATTTGAATATTAATTATTACTATTAGTAATAGTATTCTAATGATGCAAGGTGGCAAATAGAAAGCTTGAAATTTGTAATTAGAAAATTAACTATCACCATTAGTGTTATTATCCTAATAGTATAAGATAGCGGATAGATAACTTGAAATTCCATTTTTTTTATCTAACATTCTTTTATATAAATTCCAAACAGGCAACACTTTAAACTCATTCATTTTTGAAATAAAAGCCTTTCTTCAAAAACGTATAACCAAGACGAGAGATATTCCTGACACACAGCTACAAAATTAGATGAATACCGTATCACACGAGTATCCTTCTGTACGTCTATCACGATACAAGTATCACCGTGCGAAAGAGTTCAGACGTTGAACGCGCTCCGTTCAAGGTGGGCCGTGTGATTAATCAAACGTTTCTCGATTATAGACTTACAAATGCGGACGGCGCTGGTAAATGATATCGTTAAAGCGACAGTTGTAAAAGAAACTTTTTCAAAAGTTAAGCCGGACAAGGTGATTAAGCCGAGGCTGTTCTAAGTCTAACAGTAAAAGACTTTGGTATTTTCTAGATCACTCTTCTACTGTCTTACCCCTTTCCTCATCTACCATCGTTCTATGATTCAGTATATCATTTCAGAATCCTAATTTTTCAACATTTTACCGTAAACGGTCATTTCTCTTTGAAGAACTTTCACCATGAAAGTCAACGTTTATCTGGTCACCAAGCAAGCTCAGCTCGTTAGACACTTCAGAGTCTCTTGAACCGTCGAGTCTCCGTTAGACGAATTGGCACTAGGGCTAATTCGAAATTCTGAAAAGAACCCATGAAGATCAAGGTAGCACGATTAAACGTCGTTTTGAATGGTCGTGGTGTTTAAGCTATCGGGAGAGGTCTCATCCTTCTCCATTTCCGTGCTGTTCTCGTAAGACGTCGTATCGTAGGCGGTAGTTTCGTAGGTGCTGCTTTCGTAGATCGTTGTATCGTAGGTGCTCGTATCGTCGCTGTACGTCGTCGACTGGGATGGCGTCGCGTCAGAGGTTGTATCGGAAATGGTGGTGTCGGAAGTGGTCGCGTCCGATGTGGTCGTCAGATCGGACGTCGTGCTGGTTCCAGGAGTGGTCGTTGTCGTCGGTGTCGTCGTCTCGTAAGTGGTACCGATCTCCATCGATCGTTCTTCCTCTTCGTTGGAATTGATCTCCTCTTCGGGGGGTACAACTATCGGGAATCTGAAGGAGCCTCTGGTTTCCTCAGGATTCGACTGAGCCGGCTCGGTGTCCACCAGCGAGAACAGAGGAATGTTTAATTGCAACGGTCCGCTGGATTTCTTTGGATTGTTATTAGGCGAAGGGAACTCGGAACTTCCCCCTCGGTTGCTGTATCGGGTGTTCAATCGTTGTAGAAGAAAGCCAAGATGAGCTTGATGGTCTATGTTCACGCTCTTCACGCATCTGCCCATCGTGTCCGCGTGGTAGCCGTCCGGGCAAGGTGGTAACGCTGGAAGTTCAGGCGCGATGAAAACACTTTTCGGTGTTATTCGTCGTAGAAAGGTGGCGGAATCTAAACTGGATTGTCCTCCGTTTTGCGAGTCCAATAGCAGCCATGCTTGCCAAGCTAGATCGCTAGGTGAGCCAAGATTCTGAGATCTCGTTTCGGAGGAACTGCTTCTCGATAACGTCGGCGACGACAACGACGAGGAGGAGGATGATGAACCGGAAGTGTCCGTTAACCGTTTCGTCGAGATCGGTTCGCAATGCCTAACGAGGTCGGATAAAATAACGACGGTGAGTAGCATCCTCCAACGGGGATGCCTTCGTCTCTGGCTTATCATAAGCATGTTTGCTTTATTTCAGGTTTCTTGCGGGATTCGTTCGAGCTATCTTGAAGATTCTCGTCTGAAACCTGCTCGTCACCTTCCCCTCGAAACTCGGCACATCGGATTCGTCTGGAAACAGAAAGAGATATCGTCTATTTACTGGGACGATAATACAGTGAACGATGAATAAAATCGTATTTAACCAGACAAAACAAATGTAAATGACTGTTAATCTCCCTTCCTCTGTTTGGAAATGATTTCGTTCTGTATTGAGACTGGTACAGTTTCATGGAATTATATTTCAGATCTTCCAAAATTTTAAGTTTAAACGATATTTCCCCGAAGAAAAAAATGTAGAGAATGGAGGAATTGTTAGAATCTTAATTTAGGGAATATTTGTATTAACAGTGATCTAGAAATTTCAAAATTTCAAATTTAAATTCTTTTCAATTTTTTATTTAACAGAGAATTGAGAGTACATCGCGTGAGAATGTAAATTGGCAGCATTGAAGTGTCTCGAAAGGAAAGGGTAACACCGATCGAGTTATTTGTACACGACGATTGCACGGATCGATGATTCGTCAGTTTGAAAAGGTATTGCATACCCACAGCTGTGTTCGTTCGCGTACATATGCAATAGAAACTGCACAAGCAAGGAACGGGGAAAAGTGAATGCACGCAGATCTGTTTTTACCGTTATGCAGCCACGCCACGATTATGTCTACGTCCTGAATAGGCCATACAAACACGAGATTCGGTTTCAAGAACGTGTCAGGCATCGATGCTTTGATGGAAAAGAACAATAAAAAAAAAAGGAGAAGAGAGAGAGAGAGAAAGAGAACGTGGGATGGCGCCTGCTAAATTCGTGATCGAAATAAATTCCATGCTAATCGGTATCCATGAATTCCCTTTTTCTGCTCCTTTCATCTGCTTCTCTCCTGGACTTTCGTTTTCAATGTCCCTGTGCTGTGAAGCTAGTAAAATTGCTAAATACTCTTATGTTTTGATATTTGATCAATTAAAAAGAAAAAAAAAAAAGGATTTTTAATAAATAAATTGAATTGTTTATTTATAGAATATTTTACCAATATTTTTCTATCTATAGAAAATATAAACAAATTTACATTAAATTTCTGAAATTACAAAAGTGAAATGCAGTCGAAAGTATTCAGATAAAAATTTGAAATATTTGTTTAATCATTCAGGATCTGTTCTCTGAATCATCTTAATCGTATTCGGAAATATTTCATAAACCGTGGATTACACCAGCCCATTAAAACGAAAGGAAAGGAAAACGTAATTAAATTCCTATTCGTCACACTTTCCCTGAACTTCTTTCACTTCGTTCAACTGGACAAAGAGATGTGTTTCTATGTCCTCGACCCTAATTTCTATTTCCAAATCGAATTCATTTTGTTCCTGTTCGATGGTAACCCGGTTCGAGATCTAAATCCACTTAGAAAACAAACGGAAGAGGAAAGGAAAACGACAATGTATCACCTCGTGTCTCTTCAGCGTTAGATGATAAAGGGTAAAGTGGGGGCTAAGGTGGGTCCTCCCCAAAATGCAAGCTGGCGCCCTCAACAGAAAGCATTCATCAGTTTGTAATCGATGCACGCTTATTTTAAAGTTGAAATTAATATAAAATCTAATCATCAGAATGATCCCTTAAGTTTGCATAACCAGTTAGGAATGAACAGTAGTAGTGTCAATGATATGATTTACTTGAGAAATGAAAGTTGAATGCTCGTATGCCTTGGAATTCTTGTTCGATGAGATATTAGGAAGAATGTGCTACATTCCTGTACACGATTATCTAAAGATGCGTGTGAACAGTGTCTGTCTTTATTAAGGGCTATTAAGGGACTAACTGCGTTATAATGATGGGAATTCCCTCTATTTAGTCCTGATCTCATCATGTACAAATTTTATTTTTTCAATAAGTGAAATATTTCACGTTTATCACTTGTATCGATGATTACCCTTCCGGACGGCGGACCATGGAGAGAGCCCCAATTTTAATTCAATATTATATTCCACATTATCTTAATTTTTTAAATTTTACACTGTTTCTTCTAAAATTATTTTAAATGCATTTAACTCGAGGTTAATATCCCTGTATATATATATTTTATAAATTTGGATTTCGATTGACCCAGACGCAGCTGTTCAAGGGTTAAATATAAAATGTAAACCTAGTTACGTATAATTTAATCTACTAACGTATACCTCTCGTTATTTCAGATAATACATAACCCAATCCTTTGCTCCATTTTTATACGTCGCTTATTTTAATTTCAACGAGGTTTATTTCAAATCACGAGAGGAAAATAATGTGAAATTTCAAGGATTAAATATTGTTTCCGAACGTGACGCACTTTTCAAGGGAATTTACTTGAAAATTTATTTTAATTTATCCGGTAAAAACAATGTACGATAAATAAACATGATTTAACAGATCTATTATAATTTTTACAAATATTGTTCTAGCAATAGGTGAATTTTAACGAAATATTACATAGACTTCAGAAGGGGATTAAGATTTCTTATATTAATAAAAATTCGGATCTCCATTTCTGGTCGACGTTAGTTTTCAAAAATTTTGAACTCCGTTGCTGCAGATCGCGCCTTTTGCGGCTGGATCACGAGTGAATCATGGGAAATCAAAAATAACGTTATAAATTACGCGATCCAGTTTGATTTCCGCGTACTTAAACAAATCGAAAGAGGGAACGATGATATTATTTCAGACGAATGAGATCGCGGTTTGTATATTTACAAGAAAGTCGCGTGACCTACGAATGTTCGCGGGGAACGTTTACCAACGAGACGTCATTTACGAGAGACGGAAAACACTTGGAAAACATAAGGATTTTGCATTTCCACGTGCCAGGATATTATTTTATTCTTTTTTACAGAGGATGGGTTACCATCATTTTTCGACGTAAATCCTGAAGAGATTTGGCTCCATTTCCATTTTCCTCGTTCTATTTTAATTATTAACTCTCGAACAGCGGAGCCTGGATCAGTTAAAAGTTAAACGTATAATTTTTCAACAAAAAATTGTAAAATTTAAAAAATGGAAATAATATGAAGTACAAATTAAATTAAAATTCGGCCTCTCTCCATGGTCCGCCGTCCGAGAGATAATAAATAATTTAAAAATTTCAGTATTTTTTATTTTAAATTTAAGTCCCACCCCAAAATTGTTCAATAAATAAATTTCTAGAAGTTCCGAGTTATTTTTGGAAATTTATTCTGAAAACAAACTATACTCTTCATAAAAACCTTCCAATTATAATTGTAAATTAGATTACGTTATATCAGATTCTGCAGCTTCCGTTGCATAATCGAGGAAAAAAATCTCCTTCTTCTTTTCTTGCGAGCAATGAAAGTTCTAGCTACCGCTTGCTCTTTCTATGCGGCATTTGAAACGATCTTTCACCGATACTTGCTAGTATGTAGTTTCTTTCTTACATGGGATCGTGTTGTTTCTTATCCGCGTTCCTCAATGGCTTAGCCCCTTTCATTGCTGTTACAAGTCGAACAACGTCTCGATATCAAGAGCTTTCTCTACGAGATAAGGAAAACGCTACTTCAAACAGCGGCTTTTTGAATCATTGGATTGTCAATGCAACGAGTTCTCGATAGCGTTATCGTCGCACGCTCGTTTCAACTCGCAACGAGTATACATATATGAATAAGTTACTACTTTGTTGAACGAATTTCCATTCGCTTCTGATAAATTCCAATTTTTTATAACAGCGACCTCATTGCATGTAAAGGGTTACATACATCCATTGACGTAACTGGATATCCCCCCCCCAAATATGTGCTGGTCCATCCACTATTCCACAACTAAAAAATATCAAAATTTCATATTTCTACAATTTTAGAATTTTAGTAAAAAAAAATATAACGCCATTTTGCAAAAAATTAAAGACTGTAATTAAAGTAAGGTAAATTTGAAGAGAAGTTAAAAAAATTGCCATATCTCATTTATCAAGTTTTCTCTAATTTAGTAACGAGGTAGCCTTCTACCGTGCAAATTTTCTCTACGGCTCGTTAAATCATTAACACGTACACACATGTTACATGTACGCTGAGTAGTGAAATTACCGGAATCCAATCAACGGTAAATAATTACAGAAATTACTCGAGCCTTTAACGATGTAAAAATTTCTCACTCGGTCCATCCTTTGGATCATTAAATTATGAAAGCAACACCTGACATACGAACTATCAGAGTATGAAAAAAATTAAAATTTTCAATCGTCGAATGGAAAATTTTGAATAAAAATATCTATGGATAAATTAAAATTCGAAATTTTTTAACAATTTCACCTTCGTTTGTGTTTATTCGTTTAACAGGACAGTTTAATCGAATGATCAAACTGATTAATCTTGGTAATTTGTATCCTCATATTACCACTTCTAATTCTGCTTCGTTCGACGTTGCTAAAGAGAACCAGTAACCAAACCGGTTCAAATAAATCGAAAAGACAAGGTTTAACATCTTTTCAAACAACTTCCCTAGCCTGATTGTTCGCGAATTTTATGTCGTTTACAAGACGCCAATGCAGAGAATTTAGAATAGTAACGAGATATATGTTGATTCAACGTGAATCATGGTAATCTAAACGGAAGTGTGCATAAATTTAGATCACTTACTACGCATTTTATTAGAGAAAAATCTGATCCACTTTCAATTATATCTTTCCTGTGATAGATTATCGATAGATTTATTCAGTGGCGTAACTTGGACCTTCTTTACGAAATTTTGAAATTTCTAAATTTTGAAAACGTGGCATTTTGGATTCTGAAATTCTGCTATTTGAAAATTTTAGAATTTTGGAATTCAAGAACGTAGGAAGTGAAAAATTAAAAAATGTCTGAATTTTTCTAATACCCTGCAACTAATAAGCTGGTAACATACAGTGTTAGGTAAACATAATTACAAAGACCTCGAGACAAACAATGCAGACAGTGTCTTGATGAACTTTCGTTGAACACGAGGCCAACCTGTCATGCGCCTCTCGAATCTGTAATCATTCATGACAGCTTTGGCCTCTCCTTAAATAACTTTTTACTACGAAATCCTTTCAAAGGACACTCATTTTCGAAGAATCCTAACCGTGGACCGTGAACATCATTAATTACGACATTGAACTATCACTGATGACGAGGATATTTTAGATGAACAAGATAATTAAATTAATGAGATACTTAATTATAATATTTTCAATACAATTTCAATCGAGTACAATTTTAGCATGTCCATAAGATGTACTTTCACTTAATAAAAATGATACTCTCTATGAATTAATAAAGAAATCAATTAATTCCTGGCAACGTTACAAACTTACACAACTTCGAGGTCGTGCTAAATACCATTCTTCTTCCAAGATCACCGGCGAACTATAAGCGACTGTTAATCCAATTACGTGTAATATTAATCTTTATGATTTACATGAAATTCTGTAGGATAATGGCAATGATTTCGAAACAATTCCAAGGAATATATCAAACGCTCTCTGATCTAAGGAGGTCGAGAATCGTATACACGGTGAAACACTTATTTTAATATTAATTATTTCAAATATATAATTCAATAAAAATTTCAGTATAATCAAACCCCTTATATAAACGAATACCTTCGTTATCAATAAAATAATAAATATCTCTATATATTAAAAATTTTAATCATGCAGTAATAAAATTGTAATTTCCAAAGTAACACTAAAGTGTCAGGTTAGGTTGGGATCTCTCTCCTCCAGTGCCCTCCTCCCTAAAGAAGCCTACTATGCTCAGCACTGTACTTTGTCAGGACACCCTGTACATTAAAAACGATTTCTCGCCACTATTAGACAAATTCCTTGTAGCCGGTGCACAGAGGCTATACACATGATCGCCTCGGAAACGTATACATATGTGTGGAAAGACATACGGCCATTAGAACGTGAGAGTAGAAGCCTTTCGAAACGACGGCTCTAAGCACATTCCACGGGATTGTAATCGTGGCGTTTCTCGGCTGATTAGTAAAACCAGCTTCTCTTGGTTTCTCTGCTATCCAGGTTCTGCTCGATCGGCAGCCAACGATCGTGTTCCAATTCCAAAGATACATATTCGAAGCATGATTTTTTTCCTGCTCCTTTACATTCTTTTTCTCGACTTTAACCCTTGTCAGGTGGATACAGGATCATTTTTGACCTACGCCAATCACAACGAATTTAATTAATTTTTTTTACATTTTTTTAACACACTTTTCCTTTCTATGATAAAATTCCAGATATGGGTCAAAAGTGACCTGGTACCGCCTTCTTTAATCAGCTCTTCAACGGTTAAAGATACTACAACATTTTGCCAAATAATTATCGAATGTTTGCAAAATAATTCTCAAAATACCAGGTACGATCATCGTTAATGTGCGTTACGAAAGTAAATTTCTTTCTTCACGAAAGTTGTGCAATACTCGAGGCTACCTTTACGCGTGTACGAAACAATTTCGATGGATAATCGACTGAAAGACCTTCATAGATTCTCGGTTCACGGGCATTGGCATTGTGCCTAGGGCACGCAACTTTTTCCATACTCTTCTCACTTCCTGTTTGCTCCGTCATTTATTTTCTCTGCTAGGGCGCCAGCTCGAAACCCTTCGAGATAAACAAGCTGAATCTGATCTCTACTCCTCCCCTTTTTTCCAATTAATTATAGTCCAGATACAGGCACAAACAATTTGTTTCAATATACTTTTTATAGCTCTGTAACAGGCGATACCTCATAAATTCATAGTTAATTCCTATGACACTACAAGTGTGTCCAATTCACGACATAAAATATCTATGTTGTTTTTCTTGTAAATATTAAAAAATGTTAAAATTAGAACAAAATCATTTGACGATTCGTCAGAAACGTATAACAAACGACCTTTTATCAACAAACATTCTCTTATCAGTCAGAAGAAACAATTCCTGAAATTCATCCATTCATCTCCGCTGTTATCGCCGCGTAACCGTGAAATCCTCGCCGAACCGACTGCAAGAAATCGTTCAGTGGTCGCTCTTCAACTTGAGATTGCATTAATTGTAGACACGATAATGGTAAATTTCTTTTTTCATTTTTTTTTTTACTATTAATTTCCCTCCGATTGTTGGTGTTTCGTTGTCGCGAGGAAAAAGCAGCATCGATGGGAGAGAAAGAGAGAGATTCAGCGGGGTCAATGAATCTGATCTGGAAAGCGACTGTTGGTGGCTGAGCTCGTGGGAGCCAACGTAAGGAACTACGCAGCCACGACCTCGAGGCCTCTTCTCCCGGAGGAGGCGGCAGCTTCTTCTTCTTCTTCTTACTCTTTTTATTTTTTTCTCGGTTCGCCACTAGTATATATCGCGATGCTCCAGGATCACTGTATTCGTACGTGTATCGTACTAGCTTCCTGCGGTATGCTCGCGGCTTTCTTGCGATCGTTGCCATGTATTTTCCCCCCTCCATTTCCTCCATTTTATCTAGTTCATTTGTTCGAATCTGATTGGATATTCATCAGCTCCGAAATCCCTTCGCAAAAAGTACCTCAAATAAAATTTATAAAATTAAGCTTGCATAACTAATTTAGATTAATATTCAAGTAAACGTTACTCTTCTTGCATCCTAAACGCAAAATCGTCTTATGGAGGCCCTAGGCGGACGCCTAATCCGGCACTGTTTTATTTGCAACAAAAAGTCCCCGATTGCATTATTCAAAAGTTATACGAAAAAGTATCCTTTCGCAATTCCTTATTCTTTTATCACCCTTTGGTGATCAAAAATCCACGTGGCGTACGACGCGCAAGAATCAAACGTGTCCGCGATGAGAATTCCGGCGGACGTTTCCAACATGCTTGGCCGATAGCCAACGAGGTTGGAAAGAGGTAGTAATAATCAGCATGACCGAAAGTTCGTCTGGGTAGCCGCGAGAATTAAGTCTTTTGGCGATTCGCCAGCTTAACACCGAGTCCCTGATACTTTTAATCGTAGACACCTGCCCTTGAGTCTGACTGATGAGTCTGGATGACTAAATTTCTGTTTATTCTGACGTCTCTTTTATCCTCGTGTTGTGTCTTCCTGCGTTTCACTCATTTTCTGTCGGCTTTCTTTGGGATTCATGGACCATCAACGAAAAGGAATTAGCACGTTTTAGTGTAACGTAAACACGGTATATTATGTCTATACAATCTTCAAAGTAATATGGTTTATATTTGTATCTGGAGAATTGAAGTATTTTCTATCGAGGCATCGATTGATTGATCTTTTATTCATTTAGTATCGTTACCTTGATTAATTTTCCTGTTCTGCAACGATAATCGACACTTCCTTCATTAGTGTCAATGATCATATTATGCACTGTTTACTTCTGAATCAGCATTTACTTGGACTACTGTAATAGAGCACTTGTGTGAATTACAGGTATCACGGGTTTCACGCAGTGCTCGTGCGAGGTTTAACGTTACTCAGGATCGAAGTATGCATTACGAAGACGTTCTCAGAGACAGGAAACAAAGATAGCATATAAGTCTCAGTCCCATTATTGACCCCTTTATTTTCTGACTAAGTGTATTTATTTTTGGTTTAGAGCAATATCAATTTTTTTGTACATGTCACAGTAAAAACATGAAGTTTAATTACTGTAGACACTTAATAGTCAATCAAGTGGAATATAAATTGGAAACTTGGAATTAAGTACAGTACCGAGCATGGTAGACTTCCCCAAGAACGATGGCGATGCCATAAGTCCCCGTGTTCCGAAGCTTTCATCCCTCCCCCTAGATGGTCCTGGGGAAAATGACGATGCAGGGAAAAGGGTCCCATAATATAGGTCTCTAGCCTCCCACCACTCGCGGTACGAAATTTTACATTTAATAATTAAAAATTATATTATTTTATTTCTAAATAAAAAGTGATTCATGATGGGCAAATTTACAATTGAATACCGTTATCTAACGCGTTGATAAGCAAATGTATGGAAGTCGCGTCGCGTCGTAGCGAAAGGGTTAAATCAATGGAACGTTGCACATTACAGAATCGCAATCCTTTCACTCGTTCAGATATTCCGCTACACCTATTCGCTCTGCTCGTTCAGCGAGATTGCCTTCTAGAAAATGAATTATCGCGATTCCATTGTTTCGAGGAACGTGATCGTCGAAGAGAAAAATCACCGCTGGAAGTGCCGTGAAATTGTGTAATTCTACGGTACGTTAAAAGTAAGCTCGCGCATTTGGGCCACGACGGGACGCGGTGCATTCTACTAGTGCGTACCGATAACGTGCCAATGATAATTGGTGGAAATTAATTAGCAATACTCGGTAAACTTAGCATCCCGTTGACAGCCGGCATAATCGAGGCGTATCTTAACGTTGGCACACCGAATGAATTATTACCCACTGCGGAATGAGTTGCAAAGTATTTATATGGACGACTGGAGAAATATTGGCACAGATGTAGAGTTAACGCGCGAATTCTTTATATTCTACACCTCTCTCGTCGGTATGAAAACTTGTAACACATAGGGTGGACAAATAACTTTGATCACCTTAATTAATTAATAAAGTCAGATATTCAAATTTCCAGATGGAAAGCTTTTCTACATTGAAAAAATAGGGGATGTCGAACCTTCCCCTCTGAAAAGTTTTATTTATTCCGAGTACAATTAAACGGCATTTAATTGTAAAGGAAAAGGGCAACAATATTAAGAATCATTTTTCAAACAGAAGTTCGTTTCTCCACCATTTAAAAAATATTAAACATAAAATGTCTGAATAAAATGAACAGTTATACCAAGATTTCTCATTTGCCGTCCCATTCGCACGTTTAAAATGCAATAGCTTTCACGATAAATTCAATTCAGGACATAAAAGAAGCCTCGTTTTAGATTTTTTATATTTTTCGATTGGCCGCGGTTTAATCTGCACGAAATAAAAGTTTATTCCCCGAAAAACACGGCAATATTTCCAACTTTATTGGGATATTTCTGTAGAGCCGTTGCACTAGGTGGCCAGTAAAAATGGAAGAACCATTCGCTGTTAAGAGAATCCCAACGACCCTACATTCCATCTTTCTTTCTAACACTAAAAAACATATCCGAGGAAGGATGTCTAAATCGGTCCAACGACCTGCTATATTTAGAAACAAATGTATTTTTCTCGCCACACGACTGCATCCCGACATTACATCTTTTTATCTTATTTCATATACCTTTATTCTAACATAAGTAGAAGATAAAACCAGGTGAAATAACGTATATCGTTTCTCTTTCGAATAACCTGTTGGCTACCTGAAAGATTCTACCACAGGAATCTATAAATTTTAACCAGTTTTCACTAAATTTCGCATTTCTAAACAAATTTAGAAAATGAAAATAATATGAAATACAAAATTAAATTACAATAGGGGCTCTCTCCATGGTCCGCCGTCCGAGGATTAAACGACGAGTAATTACACGAAGATAAACGTTCACCTTTGTATTATGTAATTAAATCTCTCTAAACAATAATTATTTATAGCGTACCACATTTTTGCACAGGTATTTATACATTTTTTTTTAAGCAGCCATGAAATCCACGGCATACATTAACCATGAAAAATCACATCATACTACTTTGATCCTTGCAAATGTTCTTGCATCAGTCCACATACTTTCATTTACAAGAATTTTCTATAAAACCTTGAGACACCGTTTGATGAACGAGAAATCGTGTAACATTAATCCTTAGAGAGTGTTCTTTAAGGAACTTTGACGCGTTGTTTATCCTTATTATTTTATCCATCGAAATGCAAAAAAGTCGTATCGCATTTGTAAAATTATTCCTTCTTTCATCACACAGGATTCACGATACTCTTACGGAATCTAATAAATACAGGATATACGAGGAGGGCTGGTGCCTTCTTCGGAACCTGACAAAAACATTCTTGCCCGTTGAGCTGTGAACCTGCCCCCTTCAAGGAACACGCTTTCAATATTCCTGTGCATTGAACTACGATTACGAGTGTGTTTCGTTGTGTACGTACATGCCTTTAAGACTTTTATACCCTGCTGCCAGCACATTCAACTTCTTTCACGTGGAAATATTGAAAAGGGAAAAGGAACACGCGCGCTTTATAAAGAATTAACGCGTTCCAACGGGATCTATCAAGAGTGAAGAAAGAAGAAAAAATGATACATAGCACCATTGTCCAAATGCCATGAAACCAGCTTGAACTTTATCATTTATCCCCTAGGTACTTTATAAAATAGGTATGTGTAATATAATAGCTGAGAATTGCTGGATTGTAAAGATTACTCTGCTATGTTGAAGACTAAGATAATTTAAATTTCATATTCCCATTTTTAATTTTTAAAATTGAAACAATAAATTTTTTGCTAACTATCGAAAAAATCATAGTCGAAGGGGTTAATGTTTTGGGGCCCCCATGGGTGATTGAAATTTATTCTAAATAAAAATTAAATAATATTTCATCGTAAAGCGAAAGGACAACAGTAAAGAAAATGTCATTAAATATTTTTTGACGTGAAGGGGGTTCCCTTAAAGCTCCCCTTAATCCGACGCTGTAGATCTCACGTATGACAACGGAATAAACCGTACAGCAATATTGACATTAACAATCCCCCTTTTTCCTTAATATTTATGGGTACGGTGTGTACGTAACTGCGACCGGGACCTTGGGACCAACTGTCTCGCTTTAGTGCCATCAGCGAAGTTTTATGTAAGGTAATTAATCTGTCAGCACTCGACGTCATAAAGCAACAATAATGTGTATTATTTAAGTGCGATCCAAGGAAGGCAATTGATCTTCCAAGGTGGTCAATCGCGTTATCCATCTGGCTCGAATTCTTATCGTTCAAATCACGTGAAAGTAAAAGAGAAATTAAAGAAATGATTAATTTCAATTTTAAAATAAATTCAGTTTAAGCTTTTAAAATTAAAAATGGGAATAAGCTAGAATTAAGGTATAAAATTTAATTTAAATTATCTTAGTCTTGAACATAGCAAAGTAAAAATGAGAAAAATCAGGAAATTATGGAAATATCCTTTCAAAAATGAGTAAACATTATTTTTAATCTTTTAAAATATTTATAAATAATGAAAGTGAATTAGAAATATTTAGTAAGCATTAGGGAAAAATTGGGGCATCAAGAATTAAGAATGTTTAGTACTAGCAGGTAATATTTGTTACGGAGGAATTGCAATTTTTACACCGAAGGAAAATTAATTAATAGCTAAATGAAACTTTTTAACGAAACAGGCTACAATGCATCTGTAATGTCATAGACACACCACTTTACCCGTCTACGGTTAATAGCGCGTGAAATGTGCTTTTATTGCGTTAAGTTCGTTCTCGTTTATTACTAAACCATCGTGAATCACTCATTCGTAGCATTTTTGTTCTAAATACGGGGAGATAATCATTGAATGCCTCTATCAAAGTAGAATGGAATCTTTGCAAGACGTAATACTCTCGTTCGAAATGTACTAACATTAAAGCTATTTAATTGAGGATTCTGTGAATAACATTGACGTAACTAGGATATTTTGGGGTAGGGTCAGGTCCCCTAGAAATTTCGGAATTTCAAAAATCTGATTCCAATTCATTTTCAAATTCTAAAATTGTGGTATTTTAGAATTTTCAAATCTTAAAATGATGAGGGGGCCAGTTGTTACAAAGTAGAAACTATAACAATTTTAATAACAAAATACAAAATTTCTTTAAATAAATTAATACCCAAACCCATGCATATAAAGTTTACTCTGAGCGTAATAAATGCTTCTCATATTTGTTTTCTCGTAATGAAACACAATCACTGTGTCATGAAAGTGTGAACTCCTGCAATCGTGACGGCGATATGACCCACTTCCGGTCTGACATGAGATACAAATCGCTCGTATGTCTCGCAATTTAATTATTACATTGTCATTCATGGTAAAAAAGTTAATCCTTTATAAACCAAATTTTCTACGTTTTCAAAAACAAATTGTCGAAATATGTACAGAAAAATTATAAAATTTCCTCCAATACTCTATAATTTAATTATTATAATATATGATGAAGACTGGGAAAAAATGAAGAAAAAAAGTTTTGTACTTTTAACAGAAATTTAATATTTTATCTTAAAATTGTTAAGAAAAGATTCTTTAAAGAGAGTAAGAATGAAATAAATATATATGTTTCGCGATGCGAAGAAACGTGCTAAATCGACCGATGGCGGGAGATATTTCAAAGAAAGAGGAAGTTGGCACAAGAATGACACTCGACTTCTTTCACGCTATCTCTTCCATCGAAAAGGTGCTGAATTTCCGATATAACACTCTTATGATCGAAGATACACGCGAGCCATGAAAGGAGGAAGACTTGATCTATTTTCCTTCATTTTTCCTCATCTTTCGCATACTCTTAGAAAAGAAGCACCATGTATCTATACATTGAAGAATACACCTTTTTTCTCTGTACATACCGTAAATTAGATTTACTCGAATAATTATAATTAATTAACTATATTTAAAATTACATCGACTTAATGAACCAAAGATTAATTCATCGAAGCAATTATTAACAAAATTACAGTAATTAATTACTATTACATTAATAGTCACTGTGGAGAAAGAAATTTATAGAATAGAACGCTCATTGTTTCGAGGGGGGTGAATCAGCCCCATTAAACTTAACGACGAATTTCGCGGACATTTACATTTCGCCAGGAGTGAATCGTAAATTTTCCAGCAACGAATCGGCCAATGAAACCCAGAATTCGTTTGAATTTTGCTCAACTAAAATACACGTTTTTATTGCCACCGTTCCCTCCTCTGTTGAGCGGTGTCTGTTGATCTAGCGTTTAAAAAGCTATAAATTTCTCAGCTGTTGCCGTTGATTACTTTGTCGTTAATAATCCAGCATGTGACTACGCTTTATCACATCATGGTCACTTTAATCTTCGATGCTGGCTCGTCGAACAACGATACTATTTTTGAGATACCTAATAGCTATCGATGACGACGATCTTCTTTGAGTACAGATGAGAAAGATATAACATTAAAAATAATTCTTCCTCATCGTGAAAATTTTCCTTATTTTTCATAATGGAGTTTTATAAACACGGTACGACAGGGATATAATAAATGCCCTTGAAGAACAAACGGGATCTTCCAGTCTATTAAAATAAATTGTTACACGAGATCAAAGTCGTGCGACAAATAAAATGCCGGCTGTCATCGTTTTACTGTGCGTCCCGAGTTTATCTGCGCTCTTGATAGACTATTCAATGTTTTTGTCATGTTGAATGTTGTACCCTTGCGAAACATTTGACGCATCGAAAACACGGTTTAATGAGAGACGTAGTTCGTAAACTTTTTACAAGACGGTTAATAATAACCGTGAACTTGAGACATCTTTCGCATTAACCCTTCTGCTAATAGTCAAAATATTTGAAACTGTTTTTGGTCTTCTGGGATGAATCAACTCTCCATTCGAATTTTAGAATTTCAATTGTTTTATTAATTTGAGCGAAAAAAATGATTTGCTAGAAATTGCTAGAAATTGCTAGAAATCGGATAATTTATTACGGCACTTGCTGAAATAAATATTAATCTTTCTTTCGAGTGTACTCCGGAAACACGTGCTCAAATACAAATCCCTTTACCGAAAACGTTTTAAACGCGCCGCTCCTCGCACATGAATTTTACGCATAAATCTTGCTACCACACGACAGCTCACCCTACTTCTTTGCTTAAATTTATCGTGGAGCGGGCAGCATCTGCTGCGGCACCAAAGGAATCCATAAATTCTATAATTTTCTATGTCACGTGATAACAAATTGAGCCGAGATAAGCTGAAATAAGTCCAGAAGCCTTTGGTCCTCGGCAACTGTCAACTAAATCAACAAGAATTCCTTTTTATGGGGCCAGTTTTTCTTTAATTCTGCTTCTGCCATCTACATTTATTCGTTATTAAAATTAGGTATAGTTGAAAAATTTTCAAAAGTAATTCTAATTAGAAGTAACTAAGGTCACTCCTTCGGTACCTTAATTCTCGATGAGAAAAATAATCTACATTCTTCAGAATTATTTTTCCATAATTAATAATGTCAGAAAAAATGTATAAAAATTCTGAAACTTAACACAGAACCTCAGAGTACACGTTATAGCTCCATAAAACATAGCATTCTTTCAGATACATCCTAAAGTACAGAGAATTTCCTGTCGTTATCGGTTTAAAAGGTGAAACCTGGCACAAATTGCTCATCGTTATCCTTTTTTTTCTTTAGTACACCTACACGAGTCGCATTATGAGCCACAATATCAGAGAGAACGGTGGATAACAAGGGGAAAGGGCCAAAGATAAGGCAGACACGGTAGCTAGGCTCGCTTCTGTTCGGTTTCAATGTCGACGATCCTATACCACCCTCTTTCCATCAACGTTCGCCAACCATAAATATTATTCCCACCGGGATGAGCTTTTTCCTTCGATAACGTTGCCTCGTGCCATGTCAAGTAATGCGCCCAACTGTCTGGAAAGTTTTGGCCTACGGCCAAAGATATATTATTGAAAGAGAGGATGGGAAGAAGAAGAGTTTCAGTTTCTGAGTACAGCAGCATCTTTCCTCGAGCTCGACGCTGATCAAGCTTTCATTGCGTTTTCTTAGACTCAAGCCTTTTCAGCTTTCCAACGTTTCAGACACGACAGCTTTGAGACTTTATGCCTCAGACACGTGTCTCGATTGCCTCTTCTCTTCGCCAATCTTTCGGTAAATTCGGATGATTTTAGAATATTTTCATTAATTAATTCCTCAGCACACAAACACAAAAGCTACCTATAGTAATTGGACACAGCATCTACTCTTTACAGATTAGAGTTATGAAAATTTATCAAGATACTTGTTGCCTACATTAATCACAAGATTGAAATCAAGAACGAAGAAAAACAGCAAGAAAATTCCAAGAAACTGTGAAACAGTATCTCCTTTTAAACTAGCCAGATTTATAGGAGTCGCGGAAACTCCTCTTCTCATTTGCATTTCCTTCGTCTCGCTTTTAGATCAATAGCAAACGCAAACTGCAACCGGTCGATTTAAATACAATGAGACGTAAAGTAATCTCCAACAGCGCAACGCTTGGAAAGTCCGCGAAACTGCCATTACCGTTCCTTAATTGAAACAAAAGTCGTCGCTCGAATTACGAGTTTAATTTTGCCAAGCTTTCGCAGCAGCGTCTCGAAATCGAGATAATTACCTTTCCAGATTTGTTTCCTTCTTTCGTCTGGGCAACTTGAAAAGCAATTTGATAAGGATCGACCGACTTGTACCCGTAGGGAATCTTCCAGATTCGTTTCGAGAAAGCCAATAAACGGGCTCGATCGATCTCGGATAATTCAGTTAAACGGGCTATCGGTTCAAACGATCGCATCTGTTCTTCCGATTAACTGGTTTAGTTGACGAATTGACCCGACTGTTAACCCTCCTAGACGCGTGGGACAAACTTTTCCCATCGGGATTTCGATGCCTCTTTCCAGCATTAAAAATTAGATATTTCATATAAAAGATTGTAAACATTTGAAATAACTCAAAATTTGAAAAATATTTTAAGTTAAATAGGTTGAATTGGCCTGAACAGCCAGAAAACAGATAAAACGAAGGTGCCTTTTATGCGAGCTGAGAAGTAAAAAAGAAAAGAAAAGAAAGGTAGAAGATCTCAAGGAATATCTGGTTCTATCGTTCAGTGGGCGATCTTAAATTTTAGAATACCCTTTGAAGAGTTGTTATGGAGCCAAGTGGTAGCGAAACGTTGCCTTCTCGACGTTCGTTGCCACTTTATGCTGAAACTCTTCAAGGTCGCGGAAAAGCCAAGCTCCTTCACCAGGTGAAGGTGGCCTTTCGCACTCTGCCTTGGTTAATCGAACGAGACAATGAACGCCATGCTACAACTTTAGATCCTTTGTATCTTTTACTGAAAAATAACCGTTTATTTAGTTATTCGATGACTCGAATTGGTAAAATAGACTCGAATACCATTTTAAGGAAACTAGTCGCCAAGACCGTTTTGAATTTTACGAATCTTTCACTTATTTTTCGATTCTACCTTACCGTCACGTGACACACGACCGTCGAGCCCGTCGCGCGGGTTGTGAAACAGTGTCAGTGACCGACAGCCTTAGGCTTGTGAGACCGCTTTGCACGGAGCATCGTGTCTCAAAGTGATTTAAGTATCGCTCACATAAAAAAAAACCCTCTGATGGTTGTTAACGCGGTCTTTTGCTTACAATAGGTTCCACTAACAATAAGGAAAATGGCGATATAGGGAGAGGAGCCAAAAAATTTATTAATTTTCTTTATTATTAAACTTTCTTGCGTTTAATATACTGTCGACTACGTCAAGTAAATATACATAAATCTATTTGTTTATTATAACAAATAAAATTTTTAATATTCTAAGGAGAAATATTTGTCAGAACTCTGATGGTTAATTTTTCTGAAATTACACAAAATATCTATAACTTTCCCTTAATTTCCTGTCCGTCCAGTAAAAGATAATAGACTCAATTTCCTATATAAGTTCGAGGGAAAATCATTTCCCAGTTTCTCCTCCCAAACTTCAATCGTTATCGAACTATCTCATCCACTAATAATCTATTCAAGATCAGAATCCCAATTACAGAGCTCCACGTTTTACTCCGTTCTTCCAACTACTTCGCCAATTAGCCTCCTTCCTAATTAACCTTTCCTTCTCATTCGCCGATACTGTTCGAAGCTCCAATTAAACGCGAGAACTCGTGGCCCGAGTCTAGCGGAGAAAAGTTCTCCATAAAAGCTGTCGGTGAACGAGTACTCTAACAAGTACATATTCTGCTCGAGTGTATTAAAACCTAATAAAACTTTTATTATTTCAAATATCAGTATCTACCGATAACTATTAGAGTTTGCAAATTTACTCCATCGAAGGGATGATTAAAAAAAATTTCTTATTTAAAAGAAGAAATTCACGAAAAGACCCGATACCAAATTTGAGGACAAGATTACCATTTATTACCAAATTTAACAACTTAAAAAAATCCTGCCTGATCCATAGCTAAACTTATTCTTGCAAGACAAATTATTTGACTGTGGTTGTGGTAATTAGTTACAAAGTATACAACGATGTAACACGAGCCAAGTGTCGTAGATCGATCTCAGTATCGATCCGAAGTTGATCCGGTAGCGGTCGCTGGCCCTGAGAAAGCCTCATCCCTCGAGATCGAGTCCGAGACGTGGTTTGGCACTGACCCACACACCTTATGGTTGGCCCACTTTATGTACCTTCGTGGCAACATCGTGGCCAGTGTTGCCAATAATTACGCGTTTGCCGGGGTTTTCCCCTCGATCGAATTTCTTCCATCTGGATATCCCTAGATTTCCTCGAATCCCTAGAAATCTTCGCGCCTATGGCTTTCGTGCCGGTAGAAAAGGAAAGTTCGATTTTAACGTCATATTCTTTTTATTGCCAGTAATTCGGGTTTACGATGCGAAACTCCTTTCGGAGAAAATAATTGGATAGGGGAAACGGAAATGTAAAATATCACCGACAATTTCAATCACGATTTCATCTCTGCTTCTTTTTATAATAATTAAAGAAAGACAGTTTTTTCTTGTTTAAATGAAATTTGTAATAAAAATTGATTATTCCGTCAACGTTCGTGGGAAAATTAATTTAACCAGGCATCAGAGGAAAAGGGCTTCGTTGATCGTTTATCCAGATGACGAGGGGCGTGTGTACACACCCCCCGTAATCAAAGATCCTCTAATTGATTCGCTTTGCATTAAATGTGGGATAAAAACGTGACCCAGATGATTGACTGGAACAGTGACCAACTGAAGCATGTAAGCACGACGAATTATATGGATGCTTGGCCAACCGGAAGGACCGTAATGCCTTATTGTGGCAAAAAGAAAAGATTTATCCACTGCATCTAATTTTTCATTCATCGTCAGTGTGCTAAATGCAGCAGCGTTTTGTTTTATGAAATGGAGAACAATAGTTGGATCTCATTCGTTTAGAATTTTCAATGCATTATATCCAACAGCTATTTTAAAATAATGCAATTTTACATAAATCGTGTTTTTAATTTTACTGTTATAAGATATTATGATAAATTCTAAATCTGAATAGGGAGAGGAGAAGGTTGTAAAGACAAGAGACCTGTGTACCAAGAATCCGATCAATTTATGTGTCAGGCAATTAAGATTTAAATAGCTGGATCGACTTGTGCGACAGGTAAGAGAGATTTAAATACCTGAATCGACTCGTGCGACAGGTAAACAGAGATTTAAATAGCTGGGATCAACCACTCTACCTGCACACCGTGATCATGTTCGTTCGATTGATCTTACAGGAGAGACAGGTAAGTAAGGAACGAAGGAAATCCTTGAAATCTGGTGGTGAAAGGATAAGATCCTAACAAAAGAAGCGTTTACACCGAGGTAAAGTTAATACAATAATCCCAGGAATTGCTGTACTGGACGAGCTACGTAGATTCCTATTGTTTTCTCTATTCCGTTATCCATTGACGAACAAGTGGAACTAGAGGAGGGATCCAGCACACGATGATTCTTGCAAAAAGAGAAATTGCGATCGTGAGAATGCTGGTAATATCCTGTCTTTCGTGAAAATCGATGCTGACGAAGGAAATTAGAATTTTATTCAAGAAAAAAGAAAATTAATCTATCTATAGCTTCTCAAAAAAAAAAACTCGAGTCGAATTCTTCAAAAATTATTCTCTTCTAAAAGATGGTAAAATATTTTTGAAACCTATCGTATTTTATAGAAAAATTAACACGAAAGATTTTGAATATTATTTTTTTCTCCTACATCACTGATCATTTTGTTCACGTGCCACGGAACAGGCTAAGAGTCAACCGGAAAGCTCAGTACTCTGTTGCTCCGAGGCGCGATTTAAAACTGTTCCGGCGAGGTGGAAGCGGTAGCTGCTCACTGAATGCCTTATGAACCAGACGAACGGACATCCTGACATTACGTAACTTCGCCCCCCAGGTTAACAAGCAACGGAGTAACCTTCTAATATTTTCCAACCTCGTCTTCCTCGTTACTATTTCATTCGGCCTTTCTCCGTTTCGAAGAAGTTACCTTCTTCGTGACCGAGCTGCAACGCCGTCGCAACACGATCCACGAATCAGGTCAAAAGACGAGGCTCGTGTGCCAAACTCGGCTTGGTCAAAATCAACGCCTACATATTGCAGGATTTACCGAATATGCTGACCAACAATCAGCCCTTGAACGTGAAACCGTTTGTAACACGAGAAAGTATAACACACGGTTATGTACAGTTTCGTTGAAAAGGCTTTAAAAAAATTATTTGCAATTTAATATTAACATCAGAATGAAAATTTTTCATCATTTTCCTTAGGGAAGCATGATTTGATCGCGAGTGTACAGTTTGCTCGAATAGTTCATAGCGACGTTAAATAGCTAGGACAAACGGTTTCTTCGAACATCACACCTTCTCGAAACTGTTAGAGCACACATTTACCGTAACATTAAACTGTCGAGTGGGCTGGAGACTAGCTTTTTCTTCGATTTCTACTTTAAAGGAAACGTGATTGGTCCTCATATTTCGAGGTATTATAACACTGATAGATAGGGTGGTAACAAAAAAACAGATGATTCAGTGTGTTTCTTACAAGCGAAGAGAAGAGATACGGTGATTCGATTGATTTCGTCTTTGAAACACCAGTTTGTAAAGTTCTATTACCGTCTTTGGAGTAGGCCGATGCGAATGCGAAACACGTGTGCTGTTAATTTGTTACGGGCTGGGTTACGTAGCGACTGAGAGACCTGCGAAACACGCTCTCTCCGCATCAGTGCCGATACAAAGAAAAGTCGAGAAATTTAGTTTCACGCTATATCCGTGATCGCAATAATAACGATTCTCTGGTGGGTTTAGAATCAACAAGGTGCTATGTACACCCTGGGGCAACGGAGGTCAATTTGATTTAGTTCTAGGGAGAACCTAAGATAGATCTATCGTTGCAAATAAAAAATAAAAGAATAAAACGGAACGGTGAAATATTCCCTTTTGTACGTCCCTAGAAAAAAATGGCGTCGTGGAAAAAAAGAATTTTAATTTAGAAAAATATAATAAAGTGGAAATGAAAATAGTAATTTAGATGAAATTTGATCGAAGGCTTTCATACAACTACAGTTCGACTTTTCCCCGCTTACCATTGAATAGTTAATCCCTATTTTCGTTTCGACGATATACATACACGTTCCATGGTATTTTATTTAGCCCCACCGAACCGTAACAAAATCCCTCGCCACGATCCTAGGGTAAAATCCCGTATCGAGGACTACGATTGGTCGGCACTTGATTGAATTGGTGGTCAGTACCGGGCATTAGGTTCACCATCCAAAGGATTGAATTTCTGTCACAATTATCGACCCCTTCCAACCACCCTCTTTCTATACGTTTGTATATGGTACATCTATACGAGAGATTTCGTTCGAAACCGATACGGTCTAAGCGCAGCTGTGGCCTTTTCTGTAGCCAGAATAAATCTAAACTTACATTTAAATTCAACTATGGATATCTGGCTACGATGGATACATGTATTTTCCAGGGGTCGTGTCTGGTATTATAGATAACTGAATAATCATCCAGACAAAGGGTGTTTTCGAAAGGCTATCATTTAAATTGATGGAGGGTAACTATATTTTAATAAAGATTTTAAATACTTCAGCTTTGAAATTTAATCTAAGAAAAATGGGATAAAGAAACCTGTTCCAGGACCACTCTGGCCCCTTCCTAGTTACGCCACTGGTGGTAGTTGCAAATGCAGGAAAGAGAAAAAGAAAACAATAAATAACAATTATGTAATCAACAGGTCGCAAACCTTCAGACCGTTTATCATTGAAAACTTAACAGGCTACGACACCGATTGGCATCAAAGTAATGAAAAAGTAGCCTCCGTTTTCTCGCCTCGTTAAGCATCCTTGATCGTATTTCATTCGGTTCGTCTAAAAGCCAGTGGGTAATTGCAAAACGATCCATAAATTTTATCGGGCATTAATTATTGGGAAACTCCGTAAAAAGGAAAATCGTCTTAATTAACCCACTAAAGAGGATCCGACTGGCATGATTTACGAAATCGCATTTCAATCCGATATGTCGGTCGGGTTCATCGAAAATTTGCTCACATTCCCGATGAATTTCTTTGATGGTTGGACAGCTTGGAAATGAAAATAAAAAAAAAGAGTGTCACGGTCGAGCCAGTGGTACCGATTCGCGTGCACTTTCGTCGTTAAACCGCAAGAAGAAAAAAGAAGAACGTGAGATGAATCTGGTGGCGATCGTCCTGCACGATCGAGATCGACGCCGAATCCGATATTCCGATCGAGCCCACGTTAGAAAGTGTTGTACAATCGCTGGGTTAACCCCGTGTGTATGACTATATACAGAATGCAAATCTATGCACACAATGTGCACTCGCGTGTGAAGTAATATTAAGGCAAGCAGTTATTCGTGCTGTTGCCATAATACCTAACACGCGCTCATAAAAGTAAAGTAAAATAGCATACATGATATATAAATTTGAAGCTTAAGATTTAACCTTAAAGTAAAAAGTCCCTAATTTTCCCTAGGAAAAAACTTTATCCTATTAGATTTAATACTGTAGAGACAGGTGTAGGCATAATTATCCATTTCATTCATTATTATCCTAATAAATTCGCTTTGAAATGAATACTAAACATAGTAACTCTGGATGATTGAGGTTATGGAATCTGATTTCCCTACGCCGCCATTTTCCCTAGAGAAGCCTACTATTCTTTATAAAGAACATCGTCCTGTACAGTACTGAGCATAGTAGGCTTCTCTAGGGAAAATGGCGGCGTAGGGAAATCAGATTCCATAACCTCAATCATCCAGAGTTGCTATGTTTAGTATTCATTTCAAAGCGAATTTATTAGGATAATAATTCTACAGCATTAAATTTAATAAGATAAAATTTTCTCCTGGGGAAAATTAGGAACTTTTTACTTTAAGGTTAAATCTTAAGTTTCAAATTTATATACCATGTATGCTATTTTACTTTACTTTTATATAGTGATGTAGTGAAAAATTGATGGATAAACTGAAAGAGCTCGACGAGTAGGGACATAAAACGGAACGGTTCGTCATAGACAGTCATAATATTGTCATAAGACTTACACCTGCGTGACTGTAAGCTGCACCGACAGCTTTAGTAAGAAGAACGAGTCAAAGTACAGGAGGCTCACGACGAATGATCGCAATCTACTTTTCTATGGCCTCGACGCGACCTGAACGCGGATCCTGACCTCCATTAACCTGGTATCTCTGACCTCGAGGGCCGAACTTGTCTTCGGGACACACTTCTTATCGATCAGCTACTCGAAATTTTAGGACTCGGTTTACGGAACAGGTATCGGCTTGTAAAACATAACCAGAATATTACCGGGAAAATAAGGAAAAGTACTTCGTCCCATAAAACATTTGAAATTCGAGTTTCCTACTTACAAAGAAGTTTCCACGAATTAATTATTTTATCAAACGACGATTAACCATTAAATTTCAAAAACCTTTACAGAAACACCCTGTATATGGTACAAAAATAAAGCAAAAACTTGCAAAGAAGATAAAAACTTTGGTATACCCCCTAATAAGTTCGTGGATATGCGATAGAAAGTTCAAGGTTTATCTTGAAACGATACAACGTTTTAATTGTCGAATAACTTGTTTTGTGTACTCAATTTGTATTTTTCTGAGATACCACTGATCATTGCAACAGACTAAAAATGAATGTTCAATGATCGTATAATGGATTGTTATTGTAATGACGACTGGAATGTTAATTACAAAGATAAGTTAAAGAAATAAAGTTTATAAAAATGTTCCCATTTTATAACTACCCTTATAACAAATATACTCACGATCAGTGCCTGTCACCCTGGTGAGATAATAGTACATATATCCATATAAAAATTTGCCCACTCAAAGATGGTGTAGTTTTTATTACACGATTTTAATAATTAAATTTCAGGTTTCCTTGGGTATTAACCACCCTTAGCGGTAGCCCAACCTCGCCCTCCTCTCAGTTTTCCTACCGGTCAAATTTCGTTTTATAACCCTTCTAAAATCCTGGCGAACCAATGGGAAATCGAAACTGTAGGTACAATACCTATCCGAACCTATCACAAGGAATTATTTATCCCCGGTCGTTTGTCCCACGAGAATAATCTGTTTACGATCCGAGGACCGTTTCCACGTTAAACTTGACTTTGTCTCTCTCCGTGGGTCAAAGCTGGTAATTATAAAATTTAGCGTATGGAAATGGTGTTCCTGCGTTTCCCAGGCTACGCAAGCGACCGTAAAATACCGTTAGAGGGATAATCCTACCTGGTTGTAGGAACATTGTCTTTCTCAGCTTACAATTAATGCAGAAAGAAGTTAAAGGATGAGAACCTCTGGAAACCGTACCGGTCGGTATTTTGTATGCTTTGGGGATGAGTCCTCATCGAGGAAAGATAATGAAGCAAGGAACGATGATAAACTGGCGTAGTGGGAAGGGGGGACAGATAATACCGTAAAAAGTTAGGAACTTAATGTCTTTGACCATTAGAAGAGAGTCACAGGCAGATATACGTTCAACGTCAGATTAACGTCCAACTCGCGGTGAAATATTTCCGCTTCCTTTTCTCGTCTGGTTCTCCCTGGGTGTACGACTCATCCTTTTAGTCCAGAGGGAACAAAGGGGACCGATATTTCCGGGACGGATTATTGAGTTTTATTGGCGGCTCGATGAACCTCGCCAGATAGGATTTGCAAAGAAACAAAAACACCATTTCGTGCTACGGTTTTAATCGATCATCCATACGTGTATCCTGGATGTTCTGGTTACACGCGTGTAGTCGTTGATGGAAATTCTCTTCCGTCGAGTACTATCAATTTCGGTACAGTGATTGGAAATATGCAAAAGTTTTAATCTTCTTTTTTTACTGTCATGATGCAATTATTATTCTGATATTTTGTTTCTTTACAAACCTATCTTACGATCCAATTAAGATCTTAATTAAGAATATTATTATAATTAATTTTTAGCGTTAATGACGGTCGCAGGATCAATTGTGATTCTAACCTAAAAAAAGTGTATTGTACGCTAACTTTGATATATCAGAAATTTGAAAAAAGGAGATTAATCCTCCCGTATAGGTTATTGACGCGTTTCAAAATGGCGCAGTAGCGTCGGCTGGTAGCCGGTAGTCCGCTTACGTTCGTCACTGGGTTAAATATCGTAACTCCGAAACGAATGACTTTCTACGAGATTTTCGCATTTCCTGCTTTCTATTCTCGGTTTCAAGCTGCGCGTGCACACACGGATCGTATTTTATTTTCTTCCGGTACGCTCCTCGGACGTGATGTATCTCTCGTGTGAATGAACAGCAAACGGCGAACGAGAAGCAGAATAATTACGCAAAGAGCCGTGATATCAACAGCCGGCTGTGCTTCCAATACATCGCGTCATTTGTTTACAAACATACATGCGCTACCGTCCACTCCGAACTGCCATTAATCGAGATAGCAAACGGTCAACGTAACTGTCTCAATCATCGCGGCCATCGATTTATTGCCCGTAACAATAACCTCAATCCACTTGTCGATGTTAGAATCGCGGAAGTATCGCTGACAAATACCACGGAACCCTTCCACAATCAGGCCAAGCTACTTATCTAATGTACACAAATGTGTGCCTTGCTAAAATTTACAAGAAAATATTCATTCTATATCATCTACTTGCTTCAATAGGTTATATCAACACTTTGGAATTTAATTGCAATTTGGTTCGTTAACTGTGGGGGATACAGAGTCAATAATAATCTAGATTAACTAAATTTATAGAAATTTGCTTTGACGAAAATTGCACACTCAAACTTTGCTATGCTTAAAATTTCGAAATTAAATTTAAATTACCATTAACTCATTAACCCCCCTTAAATATCCTAAATATTGCAATAAATAGCGTAGTAATTATTTATTAATTATTTTTGTTTCTAATTTTCATTTACCTCTAAAAATATAGTACTTGATTTTTCTCAAGTGTTAACTAGTTAATTAAACATTTTTTCACGTACATTATTAGGAGAATAATTTTGAAAACGTTCAAAACCGTCTAACCAGGAACAGCTGGATAAATAATTTGAAATACGAAGTGGAACAGTAGTTTCTTTCTGTTCAAAAGTAAACACAGTCCATTTAAATGGCCGACAGACAACTGGTTCTAAATATTCACTTTCAAAGTCTACACTAAAATCGCAAGAACGTCTTCTTTTTTTTATTCAACGTTTAATGACAGATCGTTACTTAACGACTCGTCAGAAAAAGTTATCGTTCCAGATGAATCGAAATAAAACAACATCAACTTATAAAACAGAACCACTCAGAACAGTACAAGTTTATTTCTTTACTATTCCTGAATAACTCGACACACAGCTATTATTTATGCATGCATCTCTATCCAGCTCTTTGAAAATTCACCCTTTAAAAAAATATGTAAAACCACTCGACAACACCGAGTTCAACGTTCCCAGTGTAATTTCAAAACAGGTAGCTAGAGAATAAATAAATAGAAAAAAAAATAAACTCACCATTCGAATTCCTGTCTCGAACCAGCTTTTTCGACGTTATCTGATGAAACGTCTATTGAGCGTGATCTTTTCCTCGTTCCTGGTTTCTCGCGTGGTTCGCGCCCTCTCTGGTCTATTTACAAACTGGCGAATCACTTTTCCCCGATGTCAACAAACACGGCCGTTACGCGTCAGTTTTTCTTACGATTCATACAACACTAGAACGATCAGCTGCGTACTGGTCAGGTACGAAAACGAAGAAACACACGTGGAAGGAGATAGAAAGAAAAAAGAATTCACTGTCACATGCACGAGGCGTTTCTTATAGAGGTAAAAGTCGGCCGATTCAGAGAACTTTTGTCACTAGCACGAGAAAAATCCTGTTACCCTGTCTATTCTCTGGTCACATCCTTGCTCGTGTCGAGGCGTCTCGTTTCACACGGTCTCCTTTCTTCGTGGTTAACT
The DNA here is from genome assembly GCF_907164935.1 of Osmia bicornis bicornis. NCBI lineage: Eukaryota > Metazoa > Arthropoda > Insecta > Hymenoptera > Megachilidae > Osmia > Osmia bicornis. The sequence goes on from NC_060226.1 coordinate 8,767,414, forward strand.
TCAGCCGAGGGCTACCTGATTCTCAAGCTACGGAAACGTGGCTCGCACCTGTTCCACCGATAGATCGTATTCGATCGTCGGCCCTGGTAAACGTGTCCTCTCGATTCTGTCCCGCGCACCGACACTTTCACGGGCTCTTCTTTTTTTCGGTTGGCATTCGTGCCACGTTCGAATCCCTCTTCTCGTTCCCGCCACAATCACCAGTTCTTTATTCCAAAATCAATCACCGATCCTTTACCGACGATCGATGCCACTTCGAAGAATGTTTCTCGATTGTTATATCGTTTTTACTTGTCACCGTTTATTACGTTCACGATGATTCGCGTAAAAAATAGAAAGTGTCCTTTTTTCGCGTTCCTTTCAACGTTCACGAATCCGTGATAGAATGTACGAACTACGACAGTTCAATGGCTGTTTATCCGTCGCGATCGGTTTCATCGGGATCATGATCCACGTTGAAACCAGTTTCTATTCTGGATCGAAGAACGGATACACGGGCTCGCGCACAGAGCAGCTACCTTCCGTTCGATGCAGACGTCGAGTGGCGACTGTCGTTTCTTCCGACACTCGGGCTGTTCCTGGCCTGTACCTTCCCCCTCCTTGTCGGCATCCAGTGAGCCGACTACACAACCACGAATTTATGCTATTACCGTATACCGCTGCCACCCCCTATGCTCCACTGCGCCTCCGCCTATGGCTACCGCTTCCCGGTGGCCTCTTCTCTTCAATCGCAGCCACCGTGACACGATGCTCCCTTTGCCTTCGTGCCACCACCATGCGCGATTGACCCCAAAAAAATCATTCAAAGGAATTTTTTTTTTCTCTATCGCGACTTTTAACACCGGAGATCACTGCTGATATACGTATCGAATTTTCTATTAATAATTAAGAAAAAATACAAATCTCAACTTTACCTCTTGGAAAGCAATCTTTTCAATCGATACCTATGCGAATGAAAAGTATTTATGAAATGGAGGGTGGCAATACAAATTTAAAATCCAGGTAAAAATATTTCTGACATACTCCTTTTGTTTAATTACTTTTCAACGGGGTAGATACCTAAATTCAAAAAATTGGTTCATCCAAGAAAAAATTCCCTAAACTTATATCGTCTTTACATCCACCTGTTTACCTGATTTCCCCCCAACCGTAATAAAAATTCTTGTTCCAGAATTTACCAAGGAATTAGCATATTTTCCTCGATTCACAAAACACACCCGTCCCCGTGAACGAGTATATTATATACAAGGGTTAATCCCTCGCGAAATTTGTCGGCGAGGGCACGATCTGGACATCGGTGGACTTCGTTAAAGTATCTCTCGGTCGGTAGCATCAGGTCCTCCCCCTTTCGACGTACCTCGATTCGCTTGGTGTTCGTGCGAAAACCGGCACGATCCTGCGTGTGCACGCACGTGCGTACCGTGCCACGCGATTCCAGTCCCCTGTGGAATAAATCAAGTGAAGAAAACCTGCCGGAAGGTATTAACGTTGGGGTCGGTTCACCCCGTGTGTTGTGTCCCTTCTTGCACAGAGTAGGAGAGGGTTAAACTATCCCCCTCGCCCCTTTATCGCGCGTCCCTGAAACGCCATGTACTCCCAAGGGATCTTCTCGTCTGGATTTACTCGACTGACGAGCGATCCTGCTCGCCGAGCGACTAAAGTGGACGAGAGTAATAGAGAGGCGCACTCGGTCAAATAGAGAAGCGACGAGAATTCGGCTGGTGGGAGATGATGGTTCAGAGAGGACGAGGGAATCCCTTATCAGAGGTCGCGCATGACGAGACAAGCTAATTGTGTTATCAGTGCACAACGGACGCTGCCTCTACCTCCTCGCCTCGTCCTTTCCGATCTACCAACCGTGAGTGTTTATTCTGTAAACTGTGCTAACATGCGCCCTGACCGTTCCTGTTCTCTGTGCGCTGAAAATTGCACGGAGAGCGAACAACGTTGCCCACGCTTTTCAGAATATTTTTCAACCCCCTTCCTACATTGAAGGAGGTAGGTTCAGTTGTTTGATCTAAAAACGAATTAACAGTTGCATTTTTCAATTTAAACTTACCACTTGTTATCGTACGAGATGCTAAATCCAGAAGATTCTACGCACTTCCATAGTAAATTTTTACAACGCTTCAAACAAATTCACTGCACGTGGTCGATGATCGTCCCTCGAGGCGGATATACGGGACGGTTCTGTTTATTTTGTAAACTTGGCCGCAGAAAGCCGCTATAATGCTCCGGCTACACGAGGAAAATTTCGATCCGGATAAAGGAACGTCCAAACAACGCAGCATCCACGATCCGAAACGTTGTATCTTTCGTAAGGCGTGATATTACGATCCATAATGTGTGGTTTAAAATTTTTTTAAAGAACCACCACGGTATCGACCATTATCGTGATTACTGTTATAAAAGTTCGAACCAGTCAACTTCCTACTTACATATATTTCCAATATGTTATTACGAATACGGCGTGGAACCTTGGTTGATAAACCTGGTTCAAAAATTAAAATTTCTTTTAAATAAAATTAAAGATAAACCTCCTGCAACGAGGGGCTCGGGGCTCCTCTTAATCCGGCGCTGGTTAACGGAGAAATATCAAAGAAAATTAAACTGCTGGTAAAAAAAAAAAGTGAAAATTATCGTATGGCGGTCTTTCGCGTACGATATCATCCCGTGGTATTGGAACTACGCAGACGGGTCCATTTATTATTCTATTAAATTCGTAGTTTCCCATTGGGGCACACCCCTGCCCGAAGTTATCTCTCACTCATGACTTAATGCGATATTCATACTACGGGAGGAAAGGGGAGAATAACTCGGGGGTCCGCTCCATATGCTGACTTGTAATTAAGTCGGACAGCCGTTAGATCTTTCATTTCTTTTTTTTTTTTTGTTCCTATACAAAGTGGTACAATGTTTATAGTATTCTTAAATGAATTTATTTGACAGCAATTTCTCAACGATATCATAATGCGTCAATGTTCCATGCGTAATACAAATTTAAATGGTACACAAGGTTGAACATTAATTTCTACACCGAAATGGTTCTCATCACCTGCAAAAGAGACGGTCGGCATATAGGTCTGTGGTGTATCAGCTAAATTAATAATTGCGAATTCCCTACTGTAATTATGTGTACACGCACTAGTCGAACAGGTAGGCGGGAACGAGCGAGTAATTGCCACACACGTGTATTCATTCTCGGCTAACAGGGAAGACCTTATATATCTATGTACATACATACGTGCTTTAATTGGGGCTGCAGCTCAAGGCCTCGTTTATCACAGGGCCCCAAAGGTCACTGCTCATTTTCTCACTTTACTTCTAGCTTATGGTATCTCATGAATTGCATAAGAAATATTTCCAGAGTATTTCAATGAGAATTTGGTTACAGTATAGAATTATTTTTTAAATTATCGCACGTTTTGAATTTACCTGAAAGGTAAGAAAACATAAAACTATGGAACTAAAGAGGGTAATATACTTCCCGTTAGGTTCACAAGAAGGCTCGTGCTCAATTACATTTTATTGCCTTTCCCTTGTCTTTGTTATTCTTTCATTATACGCGTTGAAACACCCCGTAATAAAATTTCTTCGACATCCAATACTATTCATCGGCCCGAAGGTGAGGTACCGAAACTTTGGCAGAAGGCATGTATCCTGTGTAATGAATCCAACTGGTGGGTACACACGAGTACACTGTTGTACAAAGGGAGAAGGGAATGGACAGTGGTAGTAACAGGTTCGATGCATTAGTTTGCCTAAAAGGTTTGCGCCATCAGTCTCTAAATGTCCCTCTGTCGTTCCTCTATCATTTATTCGTCTCTCTCTCCCTCTCTCTAAACGAAATCATCGCGTCTCTCTCTCTCTCATGTGCCGTTTATGATCTCGCTTATCCTCTGTCTCCGTTTCGTCGACGCGTCCTCCGGGGAGATGGAGAGCAAACACACACCCCCAGGGTGAAGCAGCACGGACGTCCCCGTAAATTAAGTGCGTTGCATTAGCGGAATCCAGATGAGTTAGCGCACCGCGTTAATTCGCGCTAATGAACAGGTTATGAAAGTTTAATTGTCGGTTAGCCAGCCGGAAGATCGACGAGGGAACTGGCAGAGGGCGCAGACGAGGAATTTGCGGAAGTTTACCAGAAATTCGAGGACTCGGATCTGCAAGAGCAGTTGCGCCTCTTGGGCCCCCTCCCCGTTCCAAACGAGATGCTGAATTTTTAATTGCACCATCCAGCTCGGCTCACCTGTTACCCTGTACCTGCTCCTTTCGTTATTTCTAAATGCACGTGGCAATTTTCATGCACGGTTCTTGCAGTTGCAGCGAAACCTTGTGCAGCTGGAAACGTACAGTCGCTACAGAAAGTATTTCAATACCTTCAGGACCGATGATGTCATAAGACGTCATGGGCAAATTTTATTTGTAACGAGAAATCTTTCAGCATAGATAATTTGCTTGCTTAATATTTTTAAATGTAGACGCTTTCTCTTAGCAACGATTATAGTAAAATAAAATGCCGTCGGATAACTTGAATCCAAATTTTGTTGTCCAAAATATCACATGAAAGTCTAGTTTATGGTATTATTTGTCATTTTTCATGGAAACTTCCAGAAACATGTCATACTGAGAACGGGATCATAATACGACCACTTTCCTTATTATGCTTGCTACTTATTTTTAAATTCTACGACTGATGAAAATTTAATCTTTTCTTTAGGTAATCCAGACGTTAACCATTCAAATACTAAATTATAAATATTTTCGTATTTATTAAAAATAAGTACCACTCGTTCGAAGAAAAATATGTAGAAATTCAAATTTTGAATTATTCTAATAACTATAATATTATAATAAGATCAATAAGATTAAACGAGTTTTAATTTCCTTTCAATCTTCTCACCGGGATTCTTTTCATCTATTTCTACCGGCTATGACATAAGAACCTATGCAAGCATGCGAATTGATAATTTCGAAGAATGCGTTTCGCTCGTGTTCCGGCGCTAGAGCCGGCGCATACCGAAGTCAAGATCTTGTATCGAAAAAAGAACGATGCAAGTGTAAAGCATTCGTTAAGGACGTTGTGCAATATGCTTTCTATAAGACTCGTTATTTCATATTATCGAACGATCTATAGCAACCAGCATGGCCGACTAGTTATTTCGTGATTAGCAGTCGCGATTTACGGTCGAAGCAATCGCTCAGATACCCTGGTATACCTTGTGTATACGATTCTTTACTTTCTCGTTGCATTTTTTTTTCTTCTTTCGCGCTGCGGGTATATTAACTCTGCATTTTAATGCACCGACGGAAAGCAAAAGTAAACGCATTGGAAATTTATATTGCTTTGCAGAAGAAATTCAGTGTACCACGTCCTTTTCAAATTTAGAAAAAAGATATTTAATATTTTAGTTAAACTAATTAGCCCCTCACTTTCGCGTGGTGCCGGCCTATTTTGCCGAGAAGGAGTAAAAAGAAAATGGGTTAGGTTAGGGTTAGGTTTGGTTTTTTTCACTGTCAAAAGTTAGTATAGGAGATTTCTGAGTGAAACGCAAGCAGAACTCCTCAATCTTGTCTTACCGCTATGAATCCTTAGACAGTGGCGGCACTGTGTGTTCCCGACGTTTCTGCTTGGTTTCACTTCTCAGGATTTCCTGTTTCCTGCACCGTGGATGACCCTACGAACGAGCTGCAGTTGCAGCTGCAACTTTGCCATGCTCGCGAAGCGGATCGCGAACCACGGCCGTGTAATGCGAGGGGAAAGAAAGAAAATGTGCAAACAAATGTGAAACCGCTATGTGGAAATGACAATTTAAAAAAAAAAATTTTGAAAAATAATTGTCACCTTTCTCCTCATATGCCGTATTGTTAAAAATTAGAATTCAATTCGTAGCGCAAGATTGATTTAATTAAAGTAATCTAAAACGACAGAAATGAATTACAGTGAAAAATATGAAAAATTTATATTTATATCAATTAACGATTAATGATCGGCATTCGGTAAGTTTCACACGTTCCAGGAAAACTAGGAAAATAATGTGGCACACCGGAATGGTTTAATTAAAGCAAGAAGCTCCAAGAAAATGAAGTTTAACGAGGTCTCTCGTTGCGCTTCAAGAGAACGTAGAAAAGGCTTATAAAAGTGGCAGAATGTGTACCAGTTGGAACTCTACAAGATGGCACTTTTCTGTGATTATAAAGGTCTCATTCAACACCAGCTTCCTTTGAACCGTGCTCACAGCTGTCGACTCGTAGCAGTAATTAGTACATTAGTTAATTGATTGCTTGACTCCTCGATTGCCGCGAAGAAGTTTATTCACGCTCGAGATTGCTAAGGATATTTCGAACGAGCTTCTGACGACACTTGTTCTTAGAATTTTACGTTACACCTAATTATTTCTGTGTTACCACAATTTCCATAATTAATTTTTAATATCGTGGAATAAAAATTCTAGCGATCGCTTGTTCTCAACTTATATTGACATAAAATAATTAAGGGGGATTTAAGGGGGACTATCTTTTACTAGGAGAAATTTCCTTTTACTATTGCCCTCTTTCTTTGCAATTAAATGTTATTTAATTTTATGTAAAATAAATTTCAATTAGTCAAGGAAGTCCTCGAAGGCTTAATAGCCTGGAACCGCTAATTACCACAGATAATTGTTCTAATTCACATAATTCTTCCAAAACCTCCAGAAATACCCTAGAAATCATTTCAAAGTGAAATTCTGAATCATTTAAGTTAGCTTCTAGTTAGCTGATTTGCGTCACAGTACTTAATACGGTGTTCGTCCGATTTTTAATTGGAAAAACGGCTGTGAAATTTATATTTCTACGGCGCGCAATTACGACGTAACGAAGATTAAAGTCCGATCCCCGTTGCATTCCAGACAATTAACCGTGATTCCAATACCCTGAAGATTTAACTGGAACTGCATACAATCGAGTCCAAACAGAAATAGATGAGGATCAATGTGCGTTTGTAAATATTACGAATCAAGCTACTATTTACTCTTAAACGGCCGGTTGCTGAGTGCGTTATTTATCATTAACGACCGGATGTACAGCAGCCCGCATTAATATTCGGGCATCGCGATATTTGTGTAATTATTCCTCGATACCCTCATCTACAATTACGTTAAAGAGATCAAATTATCGATTTTGTATTTGGATCTGAGAACGTTGGATTCATAGCTTCTTTTTTTTGTAGTTACTTTCATTCAGATTTGGGCTGTGAATTTGTGTCGTATAAACGCCATTTTACGGTACTTTTATATTATCAAATTATACCGGGTTTTTATGCCTCGAAATCGGCCGTTTCGTATGCAATGACCTAATATAATGACCCAATTACAATTTAATATTTCCTCGTCGAATTATTCGAAACACAACCTCTGTTAAGTGGAACATTAGCATCTCGAAGATTACAGTGTCCATTGAATACATTAACCTTTAACCGGTGAACTGGGCTTTGACATACCCTAATTAATTATTAATTATTCATTTCTAAGCGAAAAAATTTCATATATTGGGAGAATAATTTTTAGAGGAATAATGTAAAGTTTAGAAATGTAAAATTAAATTAAAATTGACCTCTCTCCGTGGTCTGCCATCCGAGGGGTAAGAATCCAATATTATTAATTATTTCGTTATCACTTCTAATCAGTACCGTTTAACACGAAACGACTAACCCGTATTTTAAAATTCCTTAGTCAAATTTCATTATAAGACCTTTCTTTCATTTTCAAACGGAAACAAGTTACGTTTGCTAATGAATGCTTTAATTAAAAGCAAGCAAAGGATTAAACTATGGATTTAGGTTTCCACGGAGAACGACAAGTCAGCACTAAAACAATGTTTTTTTTTGCTTAATCAACGTTTACCGAGTTGCGTTATTGAATCGTTAAAAAACACGAGGAAAAGCGTTAAAGAGGCGTTTACGAGCCACGGAAGCCGTCGGATGCAATTTCGTTGCAAAGATGCAACCTACGCCTGCATGAATATTAAATTCTTTCACAAAGAGCTCAGTGTTCAACGAGACCGTTTGTACACGTTAATAACGCGTTCGCTATAGAGCAATGAATGTATTAGGCTGTTGCATATCAAATGGCAGATTTCGAAACAGATTAGGGATGTGCGGGTACCCGATATTACGGGCTGTCCGACAAGTAAAAATTGTAAATGATTAGTTAATTAGAGTTTGGAAGCTTGACAAATTTTTACCCCTACCGCGACAATATAACAATATAATTCTCAAAGAATCAGAAGTTATCTGCACTGATTACACGACTCACCCTTTATTGATTTTCAAATAATAACTTTTATTACACTGGTGTCTTTCGTTTCCATCAAAACATTCCTTCGCCATGTCAAGCACGTTTCGTTGTTGACACACATTTCCCTCAGTGGGAAATACAAACAACCCTTTTCTACCCTCCGTCGCGGATACAAGGGTGGTAGATAACTCGTCGCGCACACTTTGTTGATCCTTCAGAATTGAAGGATGCAGACCACAGGTGGTTATTTTCTAATATTTTATTTTTATTTCATTCTAATTAATATCTCAATTTTCTATATATTTTTCTACGTAATTTATGTGAATACACAGTGTATGTTCAGTACGCAAGGATTAAAGTTTTCATAGTCTTTTACAATGCTTCGGTGCAATTTTCATAATAATCATCCTGCGACTCGGAAATGCCGATAGAAAAATTATATAGAATTTTTCTCAACGATTGGATTGTCAAGGTTATTCGGATGATGATGATGATGATGGAGAAAGGAACTATGGCGCCATTGATGAGGCACGAGCACGGTGTATCCACGTGTTATTACCCTACAAGCTGATGAGAAGCTAGTCACGTCGCAACATGCCAATGGGACCAATTGAAAAGATCATTTATATTGTTAACACATGTCATAATATCAAATAACTTGCACTTAGATAAACATTACCTTAAATAACGAGTCTTGGGTTAGGGTTAGGTTAGGAACATAGAATATCTTGACACGATTTGATGACATAAAAGTATTATAAAACTTAACACTTATGTCGTATCAATTTAAAGCTTACGAATTCATTAAAATTACTGCATAAACCCTTCATTAATGGTAATTATACAAAATGGCTGGTTGATACTTGCAGCCAAGACCCTATTAAGATTTCTAAAGCCTAGGGCTATTAAACTATTGAAGGTTCTTTGAGGTTGATAAACTTGGTCCAAAAATTGAAATTGATTCTAAATAAAATAACATTTAATCATAAAGAAAAAAGGCAACAGTAAAAAAAAATTCATGTAATATAAATATTATTTTGCACCACTTTTATATGCCATCAATTTGTTAAACAGCACTTCATACGTCTCAATCATTCTCTCTAACGTTTCTGCTATTTCTCACAATTTCTATTTTTTTATCGCGCCTCGAACTAGATCACAGTTACGATCACGGATTCCCAGAGGTTTGAATCATCTTTTAGAAATTTTCCAAGCACCTTCGAAGCTATATTTCGAAAGCGTACGAGAAACGATTAACGAGAGCGACAACGAAAAGCAAAAGGCGTGACGATAGCCCTTAACGGGCTATCAAAATAGAAATACTTTCCTTAATGAAAGCGAACGCTTTATGCCGCCTCGTAATAACTTATTACGATTCGTTCGAGTGTGATATCTTGCGCAATATCCGGCACAGAAACTCGAATAAAATCATTCCTTTTTCCTTCCTATACGCCTGATTGCCAAAGAAGCCGTCAACTATTCGTAGGAATTCGTTTGAAGAATTCTTCGAACTATTAGAAAGATATTTGATTGCCATTAGGAGATTGCATTACGCTGTCATCGTTCCTTTGTTCGTTTCACTTTCTTTTAAGGGAAAGGTTTTTCTTTCGAGAAGAGAAACTCAATGTCGCTACAAACTGTTTTATATTTTTTCTGATATTAATTTATATAAGGAAAAAAAATTACCAAAAATATGACATAGGATTATTAATCCAAGTAGGAGTTACTGTGACTGAAAATTATTGTTTAATAAATTTTGATAAATGGTAATGCAGTTAATGAATGCAGTTAATTATTGATATCGATTGATTCTAGAATCAATTTGATTAACTGCAATTTCATTTTAGTTTTTAGTCAAATTTCATGAAAGATTATAACTCTCAATCGTAAATATAATGGACAGTAACAGATCATCGGATGAAAATGACGCTTACGAATTGGGAAACCTTCGTAAGATGGCAAAAACTGCCAGTATTTATCACAGTAACAGAGTAAAATTTAAACGAGACCGAAATCTTTCTCACATCGTTCACGCTAGCCTACACCTCTTTCAATGCGTAAGAAATTACCCAATATTTAAAGATGATTATGTTTTGAAAATAGAAAGACATTTATTATTTTAATTTACTTCATTTGTGTAAATTAAATTAAATAAGGTCTCTTCCCTTTTCTTTTCAACAGTACGTATATATAATAAAGTATGCCAAAAAGTCACATGTCAAATGACACGAGCGGAGAATGCGAAAATATTTATAAAACGCAATTGCGTGTCTCCCAATAACACAAATATTGTCTGATGACACAGACCCTTCTTCTTGTTCGTCAGGCATCGTTGTCTCCGATCCGATTTCGCGTGTATTTAAATCATTCTTTCCAGTGTCTAGTTGCAAGCAGGAAGCGAATCGGAGACGCGCATCAATATCGTCACGATCGCAACAGCGTGACCCAATTTTCTCCAGCGATTTAACGAAATATCGCACGAATGATTCAGTCAGAGTACCTAAGGATATTATTATGCAATTGGACACGGTACTCGTATCTCGACACGCGCATATCACGAAAACACGCATGTCAGCGTTTTCTTACTTGTCATTCGTTTCTTTTATTCTCTACGCTCTTTTCTCTTCCGTATTTTCTTGTAATTCTAAACCATTCAGAATTGCAAATGAAATATATTTTGATAGAGGAACGTAGTTTCGTGTTTCATTACGTCTGTTCCAATTTTTCCTGCATATCTAATGGAAATCTTAATCTTTAGACGATTAACTGGATACGTACATACGTTCCACTAAACTATTTTTCATTTTTTTTTATCTTATTACTTTTTTTTAGAATGATTATATAATGTGTTTGACGAAGCATTAGCTTGTTACATCAAATGGCAGATTTCGAAACAGATAGAAAGTACGACACGATTTCATGACATAAAAGTACCACAAAATGGTACTTATGACACATGAATTTAAAGCTTCGGAGTCGATGAAAATTACTATGTCAACGTTTCATGAATATCATAATATTTGCGATTCTTCAAGGTTCGTGTAATAACCAAATTCCATTAGGCTGTTTCATATCAAATGGCAGATTTCGAAATCCAAAGAGTCTGATATAATTTCATGACATAAAAGTATCAAGAAATGGCAACTATGATATGTCGATTTAAACCTTAAAGTTTCATCGAAATTCTTAATACAAAAAACCGATGATTTTTGTTTGTAAAAGAACTTATACAAAAATCTGTTAACAATTTGTAATTTAGATTATCTGCCTCGCTATAGAGGTGTTTCATCATGCCCATCATGAGGTGAACAGAGCGAATCGAAAAGATGATGAATCTATTCCTTTTCTACCTCAAGAAAAGAATCCAATTTTTTACATCTATCCAATGTGTATTTTTACAAGCATTATATTTGCAGCTCTCTGGCTTTTTACGGATATTTTAATAAAAAGACCTCAAATTGTTAGTAATTTTATACAGTTTATCTTTTCTTTTACTTATAAGTTAAGCTCATCAAAGTAATTAATGCAATTTTAATTTAATTTTGCTATCCTTGATGAGAATCTCGAAATTTAATTACTATCCATAAATTAATTATTACAAACGTATAAAGGTTGTTGCAGGTTGCTTTATAGCAGCTGTTTTATTGCTATCAGCCGGAATAATTGAAATGAAACACGCGGATATATATCTTGATTTAACGAAAATCAGAGACGAGGATTTGTTAAATCATCCTATTTTTATTCACAATTTTATCATGTGTCTGTTCTCCATCTTTTGTATGACCATATATCTCATACAAGGCTGGATCTTAGTGGATTATTGGCTGCAGGTACGTTGAAAATAGCACCGAATTAATTAAACTAATTGACAGAATTGCGCAACGAGTTTCAGTAAATGATTTAATATATTTCGTATAACGCATACTTTAAATAATAATAAGAACAATCCTTTGACTAATCTGAAAACGAACTATTCCCATTCTTTAATTAATTAGAATTTCGCTATCGGCGTCACATACACGTAAAGGATTGTATAAAGAAACTTACACGGTATAATGATTTGCATTGCAGATTAAGAAACAAAGAAACGTTAGAGATGTATCCAATGATCACGAGGTTTCCGACTCCAGCGGAGACAATGGTATACTTGAAAACTATCTGCCTCAAAGTTGCATTAGGAAATGGAAAAATAAAGACAAGGAAGAGCCTGGCGAACTTGATCCAATTCCTACCTTAGAAAAATTTCCCTCCTTAATGTCAACATCCCAGCCAGAAGTAATTTTTCAGATAGCGAGATAATATTTGCGAGAAGGATTTTTGGTAATTCGAAAGTTAGGACTCAAAATTTTACTACGGTAATGTCACTCTTTGCATTACCATAGCTTAGCATAAGATTACTTAGGATGTAGAAAAATATCCCAAGTCCCCATTTTATTCCATTCCCCTGCCATCTATGAACGTTGCTTTTAAAACTCAATCGATCACTTTCCAACTATTGATAATACTGAATTTAATTCTAAAACTTTGTAATTATAATACCAAAAATATTGCATATTTTCTAGAATATCAGTGAAGAGCCGGTCATTTTATATTGCTGTTTCATTGATTGCTATAAATATATAAAACATCAGCTGCTTAACAAACAACCTGTACACGAATTTCAGGTTATTCACGTTATGTGATACTTTTGAAGCAATGAAATAGAATTGAAGAGAATAATTTATGTTAAGACGATGTATATGTTTATGAAAAATAAATGAAACAAAAATATGTCAGTGTTTTTTAGAAAATTACAGTGACGCGCTGAGAACCTTACTTTCTTAGATGTTCTGTCGCACATTTTCTCTTCGATGTTTCTTTTTGTTTTTTGTACTGTTAACACCCGATCGACAATTTAATTTAATATTTAAAGATAATTTAATCTTACCTGTTGCAGACACGTGCCAAACGAACCAAGCTTCGAAGATACTATTGCACTCCATCACACTCCGCGCATCGCACCCTTCAACGATGAATCTGATTGGTTGAAATAGGAGGACGCCATAATGGAATAACCAATCACAGGCATTGGTAGAAACTTCGAATTGCTTTGAAACTTTAACATTAAAAGCATGGAAAGATTCGTTGAAAATTATCAACGCCATATTGAAATATAATCAAGATTACTTTTTTCACATTAAAGCACCGAAATATAAGAAAAAAGATAGAAAAATACATAAGATATTAATGGTATTTAATAAATTATTATCATAAAAGTAGAATAAATGAGAAATATGTTATTTTAATTCGTATCTGTATCGACAAAATAGGGTATAAATTTTCAGCTTACGCATTTCTGAAGGCAATATGGAAATGATGTCAGAAGTCATGATTCCGGTCTTCTCTTCAATTTTGTCTTCTATTTCTTGTATTTTTGATACCTAAGACACAATTTAATCACCTACACGAGGTGCGAATGATTGCACTGTCGAGCGTACTAAACGAATGAACTGCGCCCTACAGAAAAAACGAGGAACTAAATTTGTGGTCTGTTTTACCTTTTTGACGTCTTTCGCGAGTGAAGAATCAATGAAATCGTAGTTTTCATTATTTTTCTAAACGAAATCTTATACACCATTCCCTGAGTGCTCGTTTTGCTCTATCCGATCCAAAAAATGGCTGAACAGGTCTCTTAAATTTCTTTGCAATCTGTTCAGCAGGAACAAAAAATGGTGTGTCCTCGTTTCTAGGGATTTTTCTAGGGACTCTCGGTAAAATTTTCAACGCAAAATTACAATAATTTTGTATTTCATATAATTTTCATTTTCTAAATTTTACATCTTTCCTTTAAAAATTATATATTTAACTTTAGATTAATATCTTTATATATGTTCTTAAGTTTGGGTTACAATTGACCCAGGTTCCATTAATTTAAGGGTTAAAAGTAATGCAAAAATTAACGAAAAAATACAGCAGAGGTAAAATAGAAAAACAAACCACAAACATCGCAGTCAATTCATTCGTATTATTTGCTACATAAATAACGTGTACCATAGAGATAATGATGCAGTTAGGACCGAATAAAAGCTACAACGATCATGTCGCCTGTATGACGCAAATGATAAACGTTTATACGAGAACAACATTCTTAAACAATTACAAATGATGAGCTTGTTTCTCAGACTGATGTTTCACGGCATGATGATGGTTTTCTCTGACCGGCGCACTGACTCATCCGACCAGTGCTCGTCATACCGTCGCACGGTTAGGTTCGCTCTGTTAATCCTCAAATGTTCAAATCAGTGTGTGTTCCAATAATTCCAAGTGATACACTTGCGTGAATTCGTATAGCACAGATGACGTTATTAGTAATTGCAAACTGTTGAGTGCTTGTCTTTTGTGTTCTTCTTTGCTATAAAGGATCTTAACTGAAAAACCGTTTACTGCCTAATTCTCTAACATGGTAAGCATTGAAAAATTATGTTGCACGGTTTCACGTGTACGGTTGAGCGAACACCAGATAGATAAATATTTAGATTTCTTTCAGCGAAAGTAGTAGAAATTTCTAAAGTGGTTAACGGTTAAACAGGTTTTAGACAATGAAAATGAAGACTACAGCGATTGTTTATTGTTAATGAATTTAAAAGTATCAAATTGACATTTTCAAAATGTATTGATACGATCCAACTTGATGTAAACCGTAATAAAGTATTTATCTACATAATCTGTCAGATAAGATAACTTTGTTTTAGGTAGATAAGATATGACTTACCTTAACGATCCTTTTTGACATGCGAAATTTTTAAGTGTACATTACCCTAGTAATTTAATGTACTATATTTTAGCACGAATTAGGATAAAATTAATTAACCGTAGAGCCTAGAAAGACACTCGAGTGCATCGTAGGCTTCTCTTAGTTAAGGGGAAAGGTAGAGAGAAGAGTCCCCCACCATTTGTTTTCGGTGTTTAAAGAAACCAAGAAAAACCCAAGGAGAAACCAGGAAGAACCCAGGAAGAACCTTGGGAAATACCCGGAAGATCGTCGGGATAGCCTAACCTAGAACCTCCTGTCCTCGCACGTAAACATGGGCACATAAGGCATGTGGTGGGACATATTTCCCCTCACGCTTCTCCTTATCTTAGGGAAGCCTAAGTTGTACGCTACTCATTCATAAGAGATTTTCTTTATCCCTATCAATAAATTTATCGATTTGAATGTCAACGCAAATGATTCAATATTCTAAGAATTTTGTATTTTTTTAACTGAAATTTTTTTACCCATTTCCTTGAAATTTTAACGCTTGCTCGTCGTGTAATTAAACGAAATTATTCTCACGTTACATAAATACCGTTAATATGTATCTTTATTTTATGTTGTCATTGAACCGAGAGAAAATGAATCACTTCCCGTCCGCGGGGAAACAAAGGAACGCGCAACGGCAATCCGACTACGGTCGTTACGTGAAAAAAATTCTCGATCAAGAAAATTGTGTCAGTTGAACGTTTTCATAATTTAAACGTTACAACACCTTGCCGGTCGGCGTGGGCTGTGAAACCAGTACACGCAGCTGGCAAAACTTTGTTCTATCTAAGAATATTACTTGTATTTGAAAATTTATTGTATCGAATATAATAAATTATAAGTATGTTTGATGTCGATGAACCGATGATTTGGTATGTATTGAGGAGAATAAGTACAGGTACTTGCGGCACAGAAGCCGTAATGGGATTTAAATGTATGACTTCCCTCGCTTCATTGTAATTGATATTAGACTTAAGGTTTATTAACCCATTAATTTCGAAAGCTCGAAAATATATTATTTCCAATGTACCATTTATTATGAACATGCGAATAAGTAGGTAATACGTTTGTTGTCAGGCGATATCGCGTACCCGATCCTCAATGTTGTGACATTACAACGACCGACCGTTGTATTTATGTTTTATTGTTTCAGGTGTATCATTGGCAGAGTCAAAATGTTAAAGTTTCGGGAGTGGATGATATGGTTCTGCTCCCGAAAATTAATGAAGACGCTATTGTAGAAAATCTTCGAAAAAGATATATGGACGATTATATATTTGTATCCTTTCGTGTCTCTCTATCATTAGACAGTTGATGACGTCACACGACTGATGAATGAAAATATAGCCGTTTGTAGGAATTATCATTATGGCTTTACTGATTGCTTTATCCGATGACTGTGCTAGATATGATACTCTAAAAGCTTTTTCGTGTTACGGATAATTGTAATTTGTAAAAAATAAATTTCTTAGTTTTCGTAGTCGAGGCCGCCGTCCCTGAGTCTGCACTCTGATTGGCCAGTGTTTTTCTTTAATAATTCAAAAACGAAGCTTCAAACAACATTTTCGCAAAGGAAAATGTTGTTTAGAATTACCCCAGCTACCACCCTTTTTGTAATATATCGTACCCTGGCGAGAACAGTGACTTAATTAAAAAATGCAATATTTGAGAAATAACAAATAAAAGAATAAAAATGTATCTAATTGCTAATTAAAATTGAAAATAATTTCCTTAATAATTATCAGACGTGTATAGGATGCGTACTGGTATCGGTGAATCCTTTCAAACAGATGCCGTATTTTGGAGAAAAAGAGATAGAAATTTATCAAGGAGCGGTAAATAAATCAATTTTCTTATTTCTATCATATAGAATAAATAAAAGTTTAAAATGTTATGGAAACTAGAGTTAGTTTTTAATTGATCATTTTTATTGTTTCAGGCACCATATGAAAATCCTCCACATATTTATGGATTAACAGATGATATGTACAGAAATATGTTAATTGATAAGGAAAGTCAATGTGTTATCATTAGGTGAGACACTCTATTTAATTCTGTTGGGAAACGAGTTAATTATAGTAACCATATACATATTTTATTTTATTTTGCAGCGGAGAGTCTGGTGCTGGAAAAACAGTTGCAGCTAAATATATTATGTCCTATATAGCAAGAGTTAGCGGTGGTGGCGCGCGAGTTCAAAGAGTAAAAGATGTAATTCTAGAATCCAATCCTCTGTTGGAAGCTTTTGGCAATGCAAAAACCACACGGAATAATAACAGTAGCAGATTTGTATGTATGTTTTAAGATCCCTTACTTTTACCATCAATTTTTATGAAAAATATGTTGCCAATATTTTCAAAAACTAAATCTTTATTTGTTGTAACACACATACATTGTTTTTATAGGGAAAATATGTGAAGATGCAATTTGATTCCGGTGGTCAATCGGTCGGAGGGAAAATTTTAAATTTTTTGTTGGAAAAATCCAGAGTTACTTGCCATAACCATGGTGAAAGGAATTTTCATATATTTTATCAACTTGTAACTGGGGCAAATCAGCAAATGAAATGTACATATTAAATGAAAATCAATAGAGATTCGTATATATTAAAAAAAAAATAATGATAATATTACGTTTTATAGCTGAATTTGGATTAACTAATTTGGACTATTATCAATACCTCAGTTATGGTGGAAATTATAGGGTCGAAGGAATGAATGACGCCCATGACTTCCAAGAAACCTTAAAGGGTACAATTTTGACGATCAAGGCTTTACAGATTCACTGGTTCGGTCTAAATAATTATTATATTTGTTTTCTATAGGGCTTAGTGTAATGGGGATAAGCGACGTGGAAGTAATCGATATTTTGAGGCTCGTTGCAGGAATACTTCATTTAGGAAATATTCAATTTATCGAAAAGGGAAATAATTCAGAAATTTATGATAAACAGTGTAAGTATTCTTTAATTAAATAAATAATTATTACAAAAATAATGTTAGCAATTTCAATTAATGAATATAATATGAAAACTTATTAACAGTGTATTTCTTTCTTTTACAGCTCTTGATTTTCCAGCTTATTTGCTTCAAGTATCGGCGGAACAGTTGGCTTGTAAATTAACATCTCGAAAATTTGAGTCTAAATGGGGAGCTCAGTCTGAAAGTGTTGATGTTATTTTAAATGTAGAGCAGGCTCTTTATACCCGAGATGCCTTGGCAAAGGACATCTATGCTAGACTCTTTGATTATTTAGTTAAAGTATGTTTACATTTTCATAGAGAATTCTTTACAACTTCATCATTTTTCATTTTATCGTTTTTATTTACAGAAAGTGAACTCAGCTATGGAGACAAATACAGGAGGTCTTGAAATTGGGATTCTGGACATTTATGGTTTCGAGATCTTCGAGAAAAATGGTTTCGAACAATTTTGTATTAATTTTGTCAACGAAAAACTACAGCAGATTTTCATTGAGTTAACTTTAAAGGCTGAACAGGTAAGTACTTAAAGTTTCAGATTATTATTTTGTAGAAGTAGTACGTGAGAATCGGTTCGCATTAAATAATAATTTATTAAACGTCATATTTATGTGTTACAATCGTCTGTCTTCTTGAGCCTCATTATATACAATTTATTTACTATCACTTGCTTAATAGCGATACTTCAGGAATTCCTTGCACAGCGACAATGTTCATCAATTGTATAGATTATCGTTCATCAGGAGAAACTGTAGCCTGGTAATACATCTGTTCTTCTCAAAGCATAATTTTGAACGGGTGTTGTTTGCGCCATAAGCGTCCTGCTATGAAATTTTGATGGGGGTGCAGGTATTTGCTTTGGTAATTCACTGGAAGTCACCATAGAACCTTCGGTAGTAGCGGGAGCCTCGAAATTGTAAATCGATGCTAATCTGTTTAACCTTTTAGCTTCTGTCCACGAACGATTCCTTTGATGTCCATGATTCCTGTCGTATTTCTTTGGTGAACGATTCTTTTTAACGTACCGAGACTTGGAGTTCGTTTGCCTTTGAAACGGCGGTGTCACTCGAAGGAATCCTATAGCGTCGTTAGTAGAGGTCGTTTCTAAAGCCGGATCCTTTCTAAACGTACCGCTATGGCCTCTCACGTTCACGTAAACTTTCGGCCTGTTGTTTTTTAAATAATACAACTTCTCGTCGTAAGTCGGTATCTTTGGTGACTCTATCAAGACACGTCTGTCCTCATTGAACGTATTTAGCTTGAAGGTCGAAGTTAAACCAACGTCTCTGACACCAAAAATGGAATGCGGTATCACTTCTGGATTTGGATAGCTATTGTTATGTACTTTCTCAGATTGTTTCAACATTGCGTGTACTATGTTTTGAAGATTCGTCGTGTCCATTTCGTCCGGGCTTTGAAGCTCGATTTCTACAAGACTGAACAAGAATTATATTACTTGAAATATTAAAATAATTCAATCATTTTTTTTTTATGAATGACCAGTTAACTTATTATAATTATCTTCAGGCTTTTTCTCTTTATTTCCTGTGTTTCTATTGTGACTTAGTTTTTCACTTAATTAATTAGGTCGAGTCCCACGACAAAAATTTCATAATCTTGAAACAATGGAGTTACAACTCGTTATTTTCTTGAGGAAGAACATTTATGGAATAACGTTTAAGCAATATTATGTTTAAACGGAGTGTAGTTAAATAATAATGGAGTGTAGTTAACAATAGAATTAGTAATCCATAGAGAATAATTAAATGAAAATACCTGTAATCGTTTGTATTTGTCCTTTCAATATTGGGATTTTGGGAAAAATCCTGTACAGGCTTTCCTTCGTACAGATTTCGATCGTTCATTCTTCGATCAATGTGTTGAATATGATTCGGTGAAGAAGGTGGCCTGGGAAGAACCATAGCTGAGAATGATCGTTGTATAAGTACAAAAAGTACAGTCGTCTTGTAGTAATTTGCTGCTGCTAACATTCTGAAAAGCAATTTAATTCAATTTAATTATTTTATTATATTTTGGTACATTTGATACAGAAGGCAATTTCTTTTTTTTTTTTTTGCAACGAAGAGTATTGTTCGTTTTCACCAAGGAAGAAGGGGAAACATTAACGTTCCTGGTCAGCAACATAGTATAGCATACACGGAACGCGTTATTATAAATGCAGTGAAAGTTTTACTTGTTCTCAACAGCAGCCTCACAAAAAAAGGAATCAAATAATACGAATTTACTTGCGTTACTTCTATGTTAATGCGCGTGTCGGTACCGGAAGTGGAGGTGTTCCAAAGACCTCAAAGTCAACTTTGTTCTTTTTTTCTAATGGAACTATATACATTTCTATACATCAATCGAAGCGTCTTTTAATTATCTACAAAAAATTATTAAGGTACTTGGGTGAAAAATTGATTAATCGAAAGATATCTTAGGGAGAGACAGGGAGAGCCTAGAGGTCTCTCCCTAAGATATCTTTTAAACCGATCAATTTTTTACCAAGTACCATAATAATTTTTTGTAAGCAATAATAAAATGCATCAAATGACATCGGAGGAAGTAGAAAATTCGACAGAAAATTTGTTCAAATTACGAAATTACCAAACATAATGACTCGTCTAGGAAGCATCGAGTTCCTCGCGCCTTATGACTCAATATAATCGAGTACAGTTGTAATTCTAGCCTTTAAAATAGCTCATTCATCTTTTGTGTGTAAATGTACACGTCCGTGAGGATATTCAAGTGGTACAACATATGTACATAAATACATCCTATTCTCAATTAATAATTTCCAATATTGAATGATAATTTAAAATTGCATTTTAAAAATTATTTCTAATGTTCTTCGTTCATTTTCTTCTTTTTCACAAGTGTGACACTCTAGTAGGATATCGTTGCGTGTCCAAGAAAGTATCTCACAGCAATCTTTGTAATCATACCTTACTGTTCACCCTAGCAAAGTAACGGAAAAGTCCTCCTTTCCAAAGAGATCTATGGTCTCTGGTTAGCCCCGGTGGGTGTGGTTCTTTCAATGTAAGTTCGCGTTGCAGCGGAAACAGGTTCTCTTAAAAAGTGCAAGTGCATTCGTTGGCCTGGTGAACGTACTCGATTTATACTTGGTGAACGTAACAGTCCACGTGGACTTGGCCTGTCAAATGGCTTTAGTTTCTACCGGTTGTGTTCGCGTTTCTATCCTTTCGAAGTTTCATTTTCGCTACATCATACTTCTGCACCTCTTCTTTCGTTTTTCCCCGCTTCCGTTTGCATTTGTAACAGTATTATGTAAACTTTGGAATTTTTTTTTTCTTAATCTCTCTATTCGTTGATCCTTCGATTTTAATTATTCGAGTGCAATAATTACAATTAAGACGACTTATAGATAAAAGATCGAAAGGGGTGATTTGTTATTTTCAATTTTAATAAGAATATTGATAATTAAATATCTAAAAATAAATAACACAATTGCCATCGTTATCAAACGTATCGTATAATTTATTTTCAAGGATATTCCTATTAAAAAATTCCGTTTCTTTCGTACCTGAAGTATAGGATGAAAATGGGTTAAATTTGATCTTCCCTATATCGATAGGTGTTGCGGGTACAGTTGCGGTCTTCGATGGCTATCTAAAAATTCATTTACGTCACTCCGATGCCAGGATATCCAATAAAATGTTTAACGATAATAATTATTTATCAACGATAGAAACGAGAGTAAAATTATAGAAAATAATCAGCACTCACAATAAGAATGTTTTATTCGATATCCCGTGTTTTAACGTTTCGTATCCATTGTAAAATCTAATGATCATGATTCGCGCGCAAATATCGCGCCTCACTGATGATTCATCGACGAAATCGATTCGACTAAAAACGAAAAAAAGCGAAAATGATGAATTCAATAAACAAGTTGCACAGACGATGGTTCTGTTTGCACTGCGGCCAAGGATCGAGTGAAGGTAATGAAATAGCTAAGTGAAACGTTCGTTCTCTGTCCTTTGCTTTCTCCTTTTCGTCTTTCTCTTTGTTTATGTACCCCTTCCGCAACTTTGGCCACAACTTGCCCGTCTAACTACCACAATTGGTATCGTTCCCTATCTTCCGTGTTTGCAATTACGAAATTTTCGATTTATTCCTTTCCATTCGAATCATTATCCTTTCATAGGGAGGAGTCGAATAAATTTTGATCAATATCGCGATGATATTTTAATTTTTCTAATTTTAAATAATTCCACGCGGATCGGATACAATTATTGCCTTAAGATACAAGAACAGCATCTTGTTCCAAATATCATTCTATCGTCCGATCTATTAAGAACGGATATCCTCTACTTGAAATTATGCTTGTAGGAAGTCGTGTCTCTCTCTCTCTCTCTCTTTAACATCAATAATGAATATGATTTTTAAACGTTACAGTATCAATTTGTTATTAATAACCCTTAGCTGGTTCATTTCACCGTTTAAAACCCCAGCCACTGAAATATTTCCTGCCAAGAAGCTATTCATTATTTTAAAATCGTGGTTTCAAAAATTTATTTAAAGAGTTTAAGGGACGAATTTGAGCTAAAAAGGAAAAGAAAGCTGAATTACTCCATAGTGTTAAAGGGTTAAATCTGCATGTGTTATTTTCTAAACACTGCACTGCCGATTTTGTATCTTACTCGTCTATTATTTAGTTTTCATTAATTGAAATTGTATCACATTGTTACATGTGTCACCATACGGTGAACCGTTACTAGAAAATAGAGGAAAAAAAGGAAAGACTCTTAACGCATGTAAGGTAATTGGTTGAAAAGACAGAAACGTGTATGAGAAACTGTTCGCCATTGTTACGGAATGAGAAAATTAAAGAAGCCTAGAGATAATGTGCGAGATATACACGCATTCTGGGTTAATTGCGGTGAAAATTTCCAGACGATCTTCTTTAACTTTTATCAATAAACAATAATTCCACATCTATTAAAAATGTTTTATTAGTAAATTATTAAAAAAAAAAAAAAAATTTCAAGTATCTTTCAGTTAAGAACAAAGCGAAGGTGCACCGCTAATGAGCATTCACATTTTTAACGAATCTCACTTCAAATTCTACGGCTCGTCAAGTTGATCTACCTTCGTTAACGTTTCGAGATTCTCATGATAAAGTTTATGGCTCTTCATAAAGGGAATAAAAGAAAGCTCATTTTTTGGAGAAAAGGAATAAAAAAATAATTGTCTCTCTGAACAATAGGTGACAACGTTGCAGTTAAAGAATATAAACACTTTGGAACGATATCCGCTAATAAAAAAGCGAAACTTTCCCTTTAATGACTGTTTTAATATTCTGTACAATTAGGAAGAGCTTTCTCTATGGTGTAGTACCGAATAACAAGTACTCGGACGTTTTGTATTAATATTCAAGCGGATAGAGGATGTTTTTTTTTTTAAATGGCGTGAAAAATGATCGGTGAAACGGGGATAAACCCCTTAAGGAAGCATAAATAAGCGGGCTGAGATGGCCGCATTGTCGAGCGACCGATAAATAAGCTTTGGTTAAACGAGATTGTCGTCCGCATGGAAAATAGAGTACTCGCCTCGGGTTGAAACGAAAAGAATCGTACCACTTTTGCCGTCACCTCTCGATGCTCACCGCAACTAGACCGAGTTAAAAAAGAAAAAAGAAAAAAAGGCAAGCCACTGAAGAGAACACGGAGACGACTAAATTGCTCGCCGCTAAAAAGTCATCATTTGTCACGAAATGCTTGAACCATGATTCGGAGCGGAACCACGTATTTTATCGATACAGACCGTGAGAGATTCGATTGTCTCCGAATAACACGGATATTCAAATGTAACTCTTCGAACAAAGCTACTTCCCAATTTTACATTTCCTTAACTTCTCCTCTCTGGCTTCTAGATTTCTAAAAAAAATGAATTTTAATGGAAGTTGTAATTGGAAATCTTAACCGGCAGAATGATTCATTATTTTTCCATGAGAGTTGGAATAATTAGAGGAAAGAGATAAAAGTCTTTTTTATTCGTCTTCTTATTTATTTACGATCATCCGAGTTGTCCGTATACTGTGTGCAGCTGATCGAAATGAAAAGTGATTTTTAATAGAGCCGCGATCACGTCGTTAACACTTTCCTTTCTATCGTGGCGAAATGTAGTACTGTTTTTACGCGAGCGATCACACTTGGGTGGCTCTCGATTTAACGCAATAAATCATTCTTGAACAACTGTTAATTCATTTTTTCTCTTTTTCTCACTGGGTTTCAGGAGGAATACGTAGCGGAAAATATTAAATGGACACCGATAGAATATTTCAACAATGCAATTGTAGTGGATCTTTTGGAAGGGAAACGATTACCAGGGCTTTTCTTGGTGCTGGACGACGTATGCGCTACCCTTCATGGAGGTAGCACCGGAGCTGATGCAGATTTGCAGAAAGTAATAAACTCGATGTTTCTCATAGAAAATTCGGTATTCGTTATTTAATGAATTTTAAATGAAAAATTACAGAAACTATCAGTGGTAGCTAATAAACACGAACATTACCAAAGTACAAGCGAGGGATTCGCTATTTCCCACTATGCTGGAATGGTCTCTTATTCAGTCGATGGATTTTGTGATAAAAATCGTGACGTACTATTCTTAGATCTCGTGGAATTAATGCAGACCAGTACGAAGTAAGTTACTCAATCATTTCTAAAAAAAAAACTTCAAGTTTCATACAATGATTTCATTTGACATTTCAGCTCTTTAATTCGCACATTATATTTACACGATACTCAAGCGAATAAAACAAAAACGCTTAAGTCGAGGCCTACCACTGCTGGTAATAAAATACGAGAGCAAGCTAGTCAATTGGTCAATCAGTTGATGAAATGTACTCCACATTACATCAGGTGTATCAAACCGAACGAAACGAAAAGACCTCGAGACTGGGATCCAGTTAGAGTGAAACATCAGGTATTATTCCTTCATAAATTTGTTACAACTTTACGTAATTGCATATATGAAAAGCTGGCATTTCCATAACAATGTTTACTCTCTCTCTCTTGTGCCACGTAGGTAGAATATTTGGGTTTAAAGGAAAATATAAGGGTACGTAGAGCTGGTTTCGCATACAGAAGATCGTTCTCTAAATTTTTATATAGATACGGAATCCTCACGAAACAAACTTGGCCACATTGGTCGGGGGATGATAAACAAGGAGTAGAATGGATATTACAAAGTCTTCACGTTGATCGATCCCAGTATCAGCTAGGTAGAACGAAATTGTTCATAAAGGCCCCTGAAAGCGTAAGTTTAAACTTTACTCTCCAAAGGTAAATTTATTTTTGCTCTACAATTTTTTGTCTTTTTCAATCAGCTGTTTATGTTGGAGGAAGCGAGAGATAGAAAGTATAATTCGTACGCGAGAGTGATTCAAAGAGCATTTAAAAAGTATTTCGCAAGGAAACGGCAAAATGTAGAGAAACAGGAAGCGGCTGATTTGTTGTTTGGTAGAAAAGAACGAAGAAGAGCTAGCCTGAATAGAAATTTTGTTGGCGATTACATAGGGTTAGAAGGAAAACCACAGTTGATGAATTTAGTTGGTAGAAGAGAAAAAGTTTTCTTCGCTGAGGTAGCGAAGAAATATGATCGAAGATTTAAGGTACTTGCATACCTTCGTATGAAAATTAAATTGAGGAGTGTTTTGTATGGAATAAATTGATGGTACGTTACAGATGAGTAGAAGGGATCTTATCTTAACGAATAAATATTTATACTTAATCGGTCGGGAACAAATTAAAAAGGGTCTGGAGAAGAAAAAATTGGTAGAAGTTATAAAAAGAAAGCTTTCGTTCAATCAAATTAGTCACGTGTCATTGAGTACTCTTCAAGTAAGTAAAATATCACTTCTATATAAAAAATTGGTAATCCTCCGAGGTAGGAAAAAATGATTTGATTTGAATGATTTCAGGATGATTTTCTTATTATTCATACAAAGGAAGATTACTGCAGTTTGTTGGAATTAGTGTTTAAGACGGAATTTTTAATTAGTCTGAATAAGAGATATTTTAAAGAAACTGGGCACACCTTGAACATCAAATTTAGTAATAAGTAAGATTTATATGACAATCCATAACCAAGATTAATAATTAAAATAGAATAATTGTAATATGTACTTTCTTTACAGTTTAGAGTTTAAGGTAAAAAAAGAAGGTTGGGGTGGTGGGGGTACAAGACAAGTAAAGTTTACCCAAATTGATTATGGTGATAAGGAGATTTTGAAACCAAATGGAAAAATCCTTAATGTTTGGATTGGACCAGGATTACCAAATACAACTAGTGAGTTATAGATAAAATTATTTACAAATTTTTTGACTAATTTTTATAAATCTCATGTTTCAGAACCAAATACAAACCTATCTACAACGACGTTAAGAAATAAACAACATCATAGGCCGAAATATAATAATTCTTTTTCATCAGCTGTTCCTCAATCAAATACAAACAAACCAACACTGCCACCTAATCGGCCTGTAATTATAGAAAGAAATCAAAATGTGCATCAACAGCATAAGCCTGTGGTGCCGTCAAACAGGCCTAGTTTGCGTCCTCCAGTTTCAAAATTACCGACACAAGAGAAGAAACAAATAACGAAACCAGGAAGAATAACAAATAATTCTATGCCTTTGATGGGCATGTTCACCAATCCGAAATCTGTACCACGTGGTCAGTTCGTAATTACATAATATTAATGTCAATTGAAACATTAACAAGTATAATAACTTCATGAATGTATTATAATTAAATAGGTCTATTGAAATTTCCACCTCCACCCTCTGAACCACCACCGCCTCAGACGCCAACTATACCTTCAGGATTTCAACTTCCATCCGTTAATAACGATCATAAAAACAATAAAAGTACAACGTGTAACAAGGAAATGCAAACGGTTAAAGAATCGAACACTAAACAAACAGTAAATAATAATAACGAGGCTAGTGTGTCTCGAGTTCCAAAACCTAGACTACAGTTACCCAAAGTGAAAGCTTTATACAACTACAGTCCTCAGGATCTTGATGAATTAGAACTTAAAGAAGGCGATGTTATCGAGCTACTGAAAGAACGTAAGTTTTTAATTATCAGTCTAATCCGATACTAAATTATACTTCCATAACGAATTATATTTTCTATTTCAGATGAAGGTGGTTGGTGGAACGGTAGACTGAAAGGTAAAACAGGCCTTTTTCCATCGAATTACGTTGTTAAAATGTAAAATTCAGTACCATTTATACGGTTAGTAAAATTATTATTTAATTATTTAAAAGAAAATAACCTTAAAAAGTTTGTTTCTCAGAAAACAAAATAAATAATCTGAAAGTTCAAAACAATGTATATTTCTTGTGGCTTTAAAAATGAAACTAATCGTAAGATATTTGTAATAAAACTAAGTAAATTACGATTTAAAATTAATTTTTCAGATATTGAATTATCAGTGATAAAAATGTTTTTAATTCTACTTAAAACTTTAACAAATTATATTGTATTATACTGCATTTATAGAATTTCAAACTTATATTAAAGTGTACAATTATTTAACATTATTAAAATTACAAATACCATATTTCTCACAAAACATAAACGTTCGTGTTATTACATATTTAAATAATATTAATGTATATACAGCGTGTTCGATTAGGGGTGGGCATTCCTTAAGGGAATGGTAGCTGAGGTAATTGTGAACATCTTTTTCCTTTACCAAAATGCTCGTTAAGGCTTAGTTTTTGAATTGTTAATTAAAAATAGCGAGCAATTAGAGCGCGCGCATTGATATGGCGCGCAGTGCGCAGGCGCAGTCGCGAGAGCGTCGTCTACGAATTGACATGGCGCGCGGTTTGTTCGCGAATAAAGTTGCGCGTGGTTCTCGTAGCCGATACTTTCGCGTGTTTCTCGTTTATTAATTCAAAAATTAAGCCACAACTTGCATTTTGGTAGCAGAAAAAGTTATTCAGAAGCACCCCAACTACGACCCCTTCGAAGAATATCCACCCTCAGCCGAACACCCTGGGTACAACTTCGTCATGTTAGAAAGGTACGGAAAAGTATTGCAACAATTATTGATATTTTTTATAGTGCTTTATTTGCTTTAATTTATCAATAGCTATTGCGTGATACTTTTTGACACATTATACGCTTGTTTCTTTCACATGAAGTACTTCGTGTTACCTTTCAAATTAAGAAGATCGCGATTCTTCTTAATGGAAAACATTGGCAAGAATTATCATTGCTTATACAATTATATTCTATTAAAGACGGCGTTCATAACGATAATAAATAAAATAAGTTACATGTTAGCACAATAATGATATGAAAACAGAAAGCTGGTTTTATACAGAAATATACATACAGAGTATCTCAACCTAACTTAAATATTTCATTCCACTGATTAGAAAATATATAAGTATTGAAAAAATGTTTGTACTTTTTATGTTTGTGTTGATCTCCATTATTCACTTTTAAAACAATGTTAATGATCGAGTTATATGAAACATCAATGAAATTTTTTTTTTTTTTATTGAGCCACGTCAATTGCTTCAATAATTATGAGATACACTGTATGATCGCAAACATGGAATTATGCACATGTATTACCTCACCTGTTATATTATACATAACCTTGCACTCTCACATACCAATATAAATAGTCATAGGCACTAAAATGATAAATTATTGCTAAATTAGTCATAAAATTGAATATTTTCCATTAGAGTATTCAATTATAGTTACACCTTAATATTGCAACACGAGATTTCTACGAACATTCCACATTTGAATATCTATTAAATGGAAATTAACAGATTTCAGTTGTTTAATATGCCATAGCTTAATAATGTCATTACATATATACAATAATATTCACTACATAAACATGAAACAAAAATATGCTTCATTCATAGAAATTAATGAAAGATTACAATTTGTTCTCCAGCTTCTGATATTGTTATTTTTACACAAAAGTAAGAAAGAAATTACTTTCTAATTAGTACATGCACACTTGGCAATAGTATCCTTTTTCATATATATTTAATGATGATCGATTATGGCAGTTACATTCAGTATGATATGCCAGCACCAATTCCATCACATTATACCACATCAATTGAAATTTAGATTTTCCAAAAACGAATACCAATGCCTTTAAGAGAGCGTTTTCTTAATACTTAATAACAATAAGTATTGCATTAATTTTACATGTATAAGATATATTTACATGTAAAGGATAAAAGGAACATTTTACTTTTAATGAAGAAATGTAAACACTGTATACTTATTTTTTTAATTGCACAATCACATTTCAGTGAGAGAATTGAAGAACCAAATAATAGAAAATAATTCATTTTTTAATTAAAACTTTTGACGATTAAATACTTCATAAATTTATTTTGTGCTACATCAATAAAATGCTATATCGTGTTTCGAAGCATATGTAATTATATAAATTATTACAATCAAACATTATACAATTTGAAACATGAATATTTGTGATATATGTAGCAATTTTTCATGCCTTTTTTTTTTAATAAGTTACCGTTATTTATCAATCCGTTTTTTAAAAACAAGTATGCAGTAATTTTCATTTACAAATTTTCAGAATGTATGAAATTGATTAGGCCTCCATACATTACTAATAACAAATTTAGTAATAAATAATCAATAGTATAGAATCTTATGCAAAATTGCATATTACATAAAATGGCAAATATTTCGTAAACGTATAGTAACATTTATAAATAGAAATTAAGCTATCTATATGGCACAAATAAAATAAATATAATCTAAAAAGAGTATCATAAATTATAAAATTAACAGTATAATCGATTAAAATTCATTGCTAAATTTTTGAATATTAATATAATTTTTGGATTACTTCGCAGCAATTAGTAACTTTTCGCTTATTTTCAAGCGATTAATATAATTTATGATATTATCAAGTTGCAGAAGCGATAAACTACACATTGCAACATATTTTTTCCCATATTTCCTTCTGATTCAAAGATTCCAGCACCTTATTTAGATCAGAATATCAGTACCTTCTTTACTATTGCCTTTTCATGAGACGCTTTAATCATGCATGGACATACTGTAATATAATCAAAACTGTTTTTCTTCCCTAGAATAACATACTTTTTTTTTTTTACAACTATCATAACATCGTAACAGATTTTATTTAATTTGTAGTTTTTTCGACGGAACAATTTTTAATCTGAACCTTCGATCCACTGTCAAAAGTGCTATCATATTAATGCAATACTTAATAATGCACGTATAAATATGGAACGATGATTGTACAATTTGTATTGCACTTGATAGTACAAAATAACTTTCTAAATATTATTGTTTTATCGATTGTAAAATTGTTGACTCTATGTCAAAGAAAAATTTTACGTCTTCTTTGGCAACCCCACAGCAAAATGAATCATACCTATAATTATTTCAACTTAAAACTAGTCATTTTGTTTGAATAATAGGTAACAAAGTGATATCATACCTGTCACTTATCGTTCTAATAAGGAGAACAGAGAATTAAGTTTTCATTGTATCATACAACTTTTGTTTCGTTGAGCTAACCCAGCTCTAGATAGATCGCGTTCTATTTCGTCATCATCTTCTATACTATAATAACGTAATAAAATATAAAATTATTATTACACATATATCTTAATGTATGTTTAATAAATATTATACATACGCTCTTTCTTGTGTATCAAGATGATGAACTAGCTCATCTCTCTTGTTCACAATAGAAACTAATTCTTCTAATAGTAAATTTTCTCGCATTTTTTGTTCAGGAGTTTTTCTCCAATCTTCAACCGCTAGTATACTCCTCAATTCACGATTTAACAACTCAAATCGTCGTTCTAAATCATCTTCCTTTTCTCTAAAATATTATTCATTTAATTTTTCGTATATACTTAATTAATCAGAAGATAGAGAAATATCACTGCTTACAATATATTTAATTGCATTTGCCTTCTTAGAAGTGCATTTTTCTTATTAACAAGAGTAAACCATAGAGACATCAGTCTTT